>NC_060143.1:363242874-363556510 GCF_021461385.2 Schistocerca piceifrons | reverse complement strand
CCGCAATGAAGCGTGGTACATCATCTCTCGCTGGTGGCCAGCCGTCAGCAGTCTCTAAGCGTTCGAGAGCCCATTTTAAAGGTAACGTTTATGACCCCAAATCGTTCCCCTCCCTCGCCACACCTTGGGAGGAACGACAGGCATTGCGTGGCAGTGAGACGTATTCGCCCAGATATCTTGTCTGTACCAGAGCTGATGGGGAATCTTTTCTATCCGTGAAGCCTCAGTTTTTTGTGGAGCATTTAGAGGACAAGTTCGGGGAGGTGGAGGGCTTGTCCAAGATGCGCTCTGGTTCTGTGCTCATAAAAATGGCATCCTCTGCCCAGTCACGGAGGTTGCTCAATTGTGACAAGTTGGGGGATGTTTCAGTTACCATCACGCCGCATAAGAGTCTCAACATGGTCCAGGGTATTATATTCCACCGGGATCTTCTTCTGCAGTCCGACGATGAATTACGCGCCAACCTCGAACGACGAGGTGTTCACTTCGTCCGGCGCGTCCATCGGGGTCCGAGGGATAATCAGGTCACCACCGGTGCCTTCATCTTGGCCTTTGAGGGTGATGTCTTACCCGAAAAGGTTAAGGTGATGGTTTACCTTTGTGATATGAAACCATATATCCCTCCTCCGATGCGGTGTTTTAAATGCTGGAAGTTCGGGCACATGTCATCTTGCTGTACTTCCAGCATCACGTGTCGGGATTGCGGACGTCCTTCGCATCCCGATACTCCATGTGCTCCGCCTCCTATCTGTGTTAACTGCGGAGAACACCATTCCCCCTGCTCGCCGGTCTGTAGGATATTGCAGAAAGAACGGAAGATAATGGAATATAAGACCTTGGACCGGCTGACCTACCCCGAGTCTAGACGGAAATACGAGAGGCTCCATCCTGTGGCAATGCCGTCAACTTACGCCGCTGCTGCATCGACGGTTCTCCCGTCATCACGAATCGGCTCTAAGATCGGTCAGCATCCACCGGCCCCCTTGCTTGTGGGGGGCACTTCACACCCTGTTGCTCCTGCTCCATCTTCTCCAGGAGCAACACCCTCCCAACCATCGGGGACATCAGCTCCCCCTTCCCAGCCGGAGAAGCGTAAGACTTCTTCGGCTGCTCTCGCCAGGAAGGGATCCCTTGGGGACCTCTCTTCACAAGTTCCGACCAGTGGAAAAGCGGACGCCCGCAAGTGGTTGAAACAACCGCCAGTCCCTGGTCGTCGGGCCTCGCGGTCGTCGTCTGTCCCCGAGACTGACCCAGTGAAGCCCATGCCGCCTGAACCGCCGAAGGCGCAGCGTGACAAGCAGAAAAAGAAGAAAGTCCCCAAGACCAGCGGTATTGCGGTGGCACCGATCCCACCGCTTCCTACAAGCTCTGCCTCTGAGGACGAGGTGGAGATTCTGGCGTCCGCTGAGGACCTCGCTCTTGCCGGTCCCTCGGACGCAATGGATGGCATTTGCACGGATGCTCCATCGGAGGCAGCAGGTGACCCAGTGGCGTAATCTGCCTTCCCAGTCCCGTCACGCCTTTCCCAGCCATGGACAACACCATCCTCCAGTGGAACTGCAGCGGTTTCTTCCACCATCTAGCTGAGCTCCGCCAACTTATCAGCCTTCACCCTTTCTTCTGCATTGCTCTCCAGGAAACTTGGTTTCCAGCAATGCGAACCCCCGCCCTCCGTGGCTATCGGGGTTATTATAAGAACCGAGCAGCTTATGAAAGGGTGTCTGGTGGCGTCTGCATATATGTCCTTCACACTCTGCACAGCGAGTCTGTCCCTCTCCAGACGCCTTTAGAGGCTGTCGCTGTACGCGTGTGGACGCCACAGGCTGTTACCGTCTGCAGTCTTTACATTCCACCGGATGGTGCTGTCTCGCAGCATGTCCTGGCTGCACTGGTCGCCCAATTGCCGCCACCTTTCTTGCTATTGGGCGACTTCAACGCCCATAACCCTCTGTGGGGTGGGTCAGTGGCAACAGGTCGAGGCGCCATCGTTGAGCATTTATTGTCGCAGCTCGATCTCTCGCTGTTAAATGATGGTGCCTTCACACACTTCAGTGTGGCGCATGGCACCTACTCCGCCATTGACCTTTCAATCTGTAGCCATAGCCTCTTACCGTCTGTCCAATGGAGTGTGCATGACTACCTGTGTGGTAGTGACCACTTTCCGATCTTTTTGTCACTACCACAGCGCCACTCTTCTGGGCGCCCTAGCAGATGGGCTCTGAATAAGGCTGACTGGGACTTGTTCTCCTCCACTGTCGCTTTTGAGCCTCTCTCTACCAATGACATTGATGCGGTGGTTCAATCGGTCACCACCGGCATCGTTACTGCCGCCGAATCTGCCATTCCCCATTCCTGTGGGTCCCCTCGGCGGAAGGCTGTGCCTTGGTGGTCGCCTGAGATCGCTGAAGCGATTAAAGATCGCCGGCGGGCGCTCCAGCGTCACAAGCGACACCCCTCCCTCGACCACCTTATCGCCTTCAAACGGCTGCGTGCGCGGGCCCGCCTCCTTATCCGCCAAGGCAAGAGGGAGTGCTGGGAGCGGTATGTGTCCACCATTGGCCTCCATGTCACTCCCTCGCAGGTCTGGGCCAAGATTCGACGCGTCTATGGCTATCGGACCCCTGCCAGCGTCCCTGCGCTCTCACTGAATGGTGCCGTGTGTACTGACTCAGACGTCATTGCCAATCGCTTAGCAGAGCATTTTGCTATGAGTTCCGCTTCTGCGAATTACCCCCAGGCCTTCCGCTCCATTAAAGAGCGGCTGGAACGTCGGAGCCTTTCGTTTCGCACCAACCACCCGGAATCTTACAATGCTCCATTCAGTGAGTGGGAATTTCGCAGTGCCCTAGCGGCTTGCCCTGATACCGCTCCTGGGCCAGATGACATCCACTGTCAGATGCTGAAACACCTTTCAGTGGACTGCCAGCGGCGCCTTCTCGATCTTTACAACCGTCTTTGGGTCGAGGGGGAGTTTCCGTCACAATGGCGGGAAGGCATAATCATCCCCGTTTTGAAACCTGGAAAGACCCCATCTGGAGGTGGACAGCTACCGTCCCATTAGCCTCACAAACGTTCTTTGCAAGCTTCTCGAACGGATGGTGAGCCGGCGCTTGCATTGGGTACTGGAGTCTCGGGGCCTTCTGGCTCCATCTCAGGGTGGGTTCCGTAAAGGCCGCTCCGCCACCGACAATCTGGTGAGCCTGGAGACTGCCATCCGTACTGCCTTTGCCCGCCGTCAGCACCTGGTCGCTGTCTTTTTCGACATGCGGAAGGCGTACGATACGACATGGCGTCATCACATTCTTTCTACGCTTCATGGATGGGGTCTTCGGGGTCCTCTGCCGATTTTTATCCGCAATTTTCTGTCGTGTCGTACCTTCCGCGTGCAAGTCGCGGCCTCGTATAGTTCCTCCCACGTCCAGGAGAACGGTGTGCCACAGGGCTCTGTTTTAAGTGTCTGTCTGTTTTTAATAGCCATTAACGGGCTTGCTGCGGCGGTGGGTAATTCTGTCTCTGCTTCCCTGTATGCTGACGACTTCTGCCTTTATTACAGCTCTACTGGCATTGCAGCTGTTGAACGTCAGCTACAGGGCGCTATCCGTAAGGCGCAGTCTTGGGCTGTAGCCCATGGGTTTCAGTTTTCGGCAGCCAAGACCCGCGTTATGCATTTCTGCCGGCGCCGAACAGTCCATCCTGAGCCGCGGCTTTATCTTGCCGACGAACTCCTTGCTGTGGTGGAGACCCACAGGTTTTTGGGGGTGGTTTTCGATGCCCGGTTGACTTGGCTGCCTCATATCCGGCAGCTTAAACAGATGTGTTGGCGGCATCTAAACGCTCTGAGATGCTTGAGCCACACCCGCTGGGGCGCCGACCGCTTTACCCTGTTGCGGCTCTACCAGGCGTTAATCCAGTCCCGTCTGGATTATGGGAGCCAGGCTTATGGCTCAGCATCCCCATCTGCGTTACAGGTGCTGGACCCAATTCTCCACAGCGGGATACGCCTTGCCACTGGTGCTTTCCGCACCAGCCCCGTGGACAGCGTACTAGTGGAGGCAGGTGTACCTCCCCTGCGGTTCCGCCGCCAACGTTTGCTGGCCGCTTATGCTGCCCATGTTCTAAGCTCGCCCGGGCATCCAAATTATCGTCTCCTGTTCCCGCGATCGGTCGTCCATCTGTCAGATCGTCGGCCCCGGTCTGGTTGTACAATAGCGGTCCGCGTCCAAGAGCTTCTCTCTGGGCTCCAGGGTTTCACTGTTCCACCTACTTTCCGGGCTACTTTGCATACACCCCCATGGTGTGTTCGTCGCCCTTGTCTTCGGCTGGACCTGGCACAGGGCCCGAAGGTCTCAGTCCCTCCAGAGGCCCTCCGCCGCCGCTTTTATTCTATCCTGGCCACGTATCAGGGCTCTGGTATTGTCTACTCTGACGGTTCGATGGTTGCTGGTCGTGTTGGGTATGCGCTCGCTCTAGGGGAACGTTCCGAACAACGTTCCTTGCAGGATGGCTGCAGCGTTTACACTGCTGAATTGGTCGCCATCTTTCGTGCCCTAGAGTATATCCGCTCCTGCTCAGGTGAGTCCTTCGTTATCTGTAGCGATTCCCTGAGCGGTTTACGAGCTCTCGACCAGTGTTTCCCTCGTTCTCGTCTGGTGATGGCTATCCACGAGTCTCTGCATACTCTTGCCTGTTGCGGCCGCTCTGTGGTCTTTGTGTGGACCCCCGGTCATGTCGGTATCCCGGGTAACGAACATGTTGACCGCCTGGCGAAAGAGGCCACCAGCAAGCCATCTCTGGACCTTGGCCTCCCAGAGACTGATTTGCGGGCAGTCTTCCGCCGCAAAATCTTGGCGCTATGGGACGAGGAATGGCGCGAACTGACAATGTCCAATAAACTCCGTGCTATCAAGGAGACGACGGCTGTGTGGCGGTTATCCCTGCGAGCCACTCGCAGGGACTCAGTAGTTCTTTGCCGGCTCCGCATTGGCCACTCCCGGCTGACACACAGTTATTTACTGCGCCAGGAGGACCCTCCTCTATGTCGCTGTGGGGCAGCTTTGACGGTGGCCCACATTTTGCTGGCCTGCCCCCTTTTAGCTGTGGTCAGGCAGACATTTGCGCTGCCTGCTACGCTCCCTGCCCTTTTAACAGACGACTCCACTATGGCTGACTTAGTTTTACGTTTTATTCGGGCAGGGGGATTTTATCATTTACTCTGAGTGTTTCTGTTTTATTTTATCGTTTTGTGTCGATTCTGGCCTTTGGCCTACGATTTTACACTGATTTTTTAATGTGTTTCTAAGTGGTTGGCTTTTCCTTATTTATTTCTATGGTCGGCCAACCACCGTCACACTCTGTGTGGTTTTAGTTCGTTTTGTCTTGTCCTTGTCTCAGTTTCTCTTGTTCTGTATCGTCTGTGATCTCTTCTGTTCCTCTTTTTTATTCTCTGTGGGTGTTCTTTGTATTTGGAACAAGGGACCGATGACCGTAGCAGTCTGGTCCCTTTAATCCCTCCAAATCCACCAACCAATCTCCTTGCCTTCTCATTGCCTTCTTCTCATTACCTTCTTCTCCTTGCCTTCTCATTACCTTCTTCTCCTTGCCTTCTCATTACCTTCTTCTCCTTGCCTTCTCATTACCTTCTTCTCCTTGCCTTCTCATTACCTTCTTCTCCTTGCCTTCTCTGGTCTCCGCCTCGGCGTTTGAGACAGTCTGTCCTCTCTCTCCCTCTCTCTCTTCTTTTTCCTCTTCTTGCTTCCTCCCTGTGCGTGCCTGAAGGCCGACCCACGCGTTCGCACGCGTAGCCGGTGACGGGGTAACGCGTAATTCCCCGCCCTGGGTAGACATGTAAGGCACGCACGTACCCCCTGGTAAAGGCCAGGCCCAGGGAGGGGTGATTGCCTGAGCTGATTCCTTCTGACCATACCGATTGGTCCCTCCGTCTGTTTCTCGGGAGGTGTGACCTGAGGTGTAAACATTCACCTAAGGCAGGAGTGCCCTCTGAGAGGGTCCCCACAAGGAAGGAGCGCGCCATCGGAGACGCTGGCAATCATGGGGGATTCCTCCGCAATGGATTTCACCCCATCTGTCTCGACTTCTGCCCAAAAACGGAAACGTGACCAGCCACCAGTGACAAAAGTACTACCGCCCGCCCCACAGTTCCTCGTCGTTTCTCGATCTGAGGACGGAAAGGATTTTTCCTCTGTCAACCCTTTCGGTATCCAGAAGGGTGTAGATGCCATAGCCGGATCTGTCAAATCTTGTACCAGGTTGCGTAACGGTACCTTATTACTAGAAACTGAGAGCGCCTTTCAGGCACAAAAACTGCTTCGGGCCACACTCCAGTACACGTGCAGGTGGAGGCTCACCGAACTTTGAATTCGTCTCGTGGTGTGGTCTCTACTAACTCCCTCGACGGATTGACTGACGAGGAGATTCAATCATTCCTCGCTGAGCAGGGCGTGACGGCTGTCCATAGGGTCATGAAAAAGGTCAACAATGACCTTGTACCGACCCAGACACTTTTCTTGATCTTCGATAGTGTTAAGCTGCCATCGCGCATCAAGGTGGGCTACGAGGTTATTTCTGTTCGCCCCTATGTCCCGACACCTACGCGCTGCTACCAGTGTCAGCGTTTCAATCACACTCGACAGTCTTGTTCCAATGCGGCTAAATGTGTCACTTGTGGCAGGGATGCCCATGAGGGTGACTGTCCACCTCCGTCTCCTCGTTGTGTGAACTGTCAGGGTGACCATGCCGCATCCTCCCGCGACTGTCCTGTCTATAAGGAAGAACGCTGTATCCAAGAAATTCGGGTCAAAGAGAAAGTGTCCACCTCGGCTGCTCGCAAGCTATTGGCTAGTAGGAAGCCCACTCTGCTCCCAGCGGGGAAATACAGTACTGTCCTCGCCTCGCCTCGCCTCTCCTCGGACTACCAGGGAGGTGGCAACCCAGACATGCGATCTGACCTTCATCACCACGGTCGTCCGTTCGGCCAGTGCTAAGATCGCGCGGTCGACGTCTCCTCTTCCTCCCGTCACCCCTCAGACACAAGCACCTTCATCAGCTTCTGCCAAGACGAAGACCCAAAAGTCAGATGCACGGGCCTTCAAGAAGGAACCGTCCCGTGCGGACTTCCTACGTACCTCGACCTCCCAGCCTTCGACCGGTACTTCGACCAAACGTCCTTCCAAGAAGGCTCATAGGAAGCACAGTTCTCCTTCTCCGCCATGGCGCATTTCTTCTCCTGCGCCACCCAGCAGTTGCCGCCCCAGGCCGTCATCCGTTTCGCCTGGCCGCACCGCTGGTAGCCGAACATCTGGCCGTTCACCGGCGGAGGAAGCTCCCCCTCCCGGCCATCTTCCCAAGATGGCCGATGAACCTATAGACCCAATGGACGATGACTGTCCGCCTACTGATAGCGGCGGCAGTGCTCGCTCGAAGCCAGGCCCTCAGCAGCCCCCCCCTGCGGGTTCGGGGGTAAGAATAGGCCCGCGGTATTCCTGCCTGTCGTAAGAGGCGACTAAAAGGAGTCTCAACCGTTTCGGCCTTCTGTGGTGGTCCCCTCTTGGGTTTGACCTCCTTTTTTCTTAAAAAATTTCCGTCGTCAGTGCGTGCCATTTGGGGAAGGACACCTTACGTGGTGTTTTTGTATTGGTCCATCATGCTCCACCATCTTGCATGTTACCTATTGTCGTGTGGGGGGGGGACTACACCCAACATCTTCTGGGTTGTCTCCTTCTCGCCTTGTGCGCACTCTTCTTCATAGCGCCTTCCACAACTGTGGACCCTTTAAACGCCTAAAATCCAGCACAGTAGCCAGTCCGTTGTGGTGGGGTCGTCATGTACCCTCTTGGTGGTAGCCCCCTGACCACGCAGGGATCGCACTACAGATGCCAGAGCTGTTTCCTCCCCATGCATGCCAAGGAGTATGTGCCCATCTTGTATGGGGCACGGGGACTCCGGGCAACGGGATATCGGCCAGGTACCCGTTGCTTTGGCTGGGTGGCGCCCTTGGGGAGAGCCCTCGTTCGGAGTAGGTGGCATCTGGGCGGATGTGGCGCAATGAAGCGCAATAAATCACACCAAGCTGGTGGTCGCACGGCCACCAGCGTCTCTAAGCGAGGTAGAGTCGACTTCGATGCTGCGCAATATGACCCTCAGACGTTCCCCTCGTTGGCTGCGCCATGGGAGGGACGCCGATCTAGTGCCAAGCGGGAGCCTTACGTACCGCAATACCTTGTCTGCAGCAGGACTGATGGTGACTCCTTTCTTCCGACGAAGCCTATGTTTTTTGTGGAACACCTGGAGGATAAGTTTGGGGAAGTGGCAGGGTTGTCAAAAATGAGGAATGGGTCCATCCTCCTCAAGACGTCCTCCCCAGCCCAGTCACGAGCGTTGCTGTTGTGTGATAAGCTGGGTGACGTCCCTGTTACCATCACTCCCCACAGTAGCTTAAATATGGTCCAGGGGATTATTTACCATCGTGACCTCTTGTTACAATCCGATGACGAGCTGAGAGCCGACTTGGAACGGCGTGGTGTGCATTTTGTCCGTCGTGTCCATCGAGGACCCAAGACAAACAGGGTGGCCACCGGTGCCTTTATCTTGGCCTTCGAGGGTGATGTCTTGCCCGAGAAGGTCAAGGTAGTGGTTTACCGTTGCGACGTGAAGCCATACGTCCCTCCCCCGATGCAGTGCTTCCAGTGCTGGAAGTTTGGGCATATGTCCTCCCGTTGCCCATCCAGCGCTACATGTCGAGATTGCGGACGCCCCTCTCATCCCGATTCTCCATGTGCGCCCCCGCCTGTATCTGTCAACTGTGGGGAGCACCACTCTCCATGCTCGCCGGATTGCCCCGTTCTTCATAAGGAGCGGAAGATAATGGAATTTAAGACCCTGGACCGGCTTACTTATCGAGAGGCTAAACAGAAATATGAAAGGTTGTATCCTGCTTCCCTTCGAACATCTTATGCTGCAGCCACGTTATCGTCGCCCACGCGAGCGACGGTTGTCGCTTCATCTGTGCCGCTTTCAGTGGGCCCTCGGGGCCATGTATCTCTGTCTGCCCCCCTCGTGCCTGGGGGCAAGCCTTCCTCTATTGCCCCCTTAGCAGTTGGGGGCAAACCCTCTTCTGTCGCTCCCCCCAAGCTTACTTCGGGAGTGACATATGCTCCACAACCGGGAGGCTCGCTTCCTCCCCCTCCTTCTCCGGCGGCGTTGCCTCCGCCGGTTCCTCTCTCGCGGAAGGGGTCCCTCGGGGCTCTCCCTTCCTCCGTTTCTTCTCCTTCCCAGCCAGATGTCAGCCAGTGGCTGAAGGTTCCGCCACCTGCTGATCGTAGGGCTTCTGCGTCGTCGTCAGCCTCCGACGCTCCTTCAGAGAAGCTCTCCCAGCCCTCTCACCCTAAGGGCAGACACGAGAAGAAGGAACGGAATGTGTCCAAGAAGAAGGACGTTCCGGCGGTTTCAGCACCGCCTGCTGTACATAGTCCTGGCTCCGGGGATGAGGTGGAGATCCTCGCCTCTGCCGCGGATCTCGCCCTCACGGAACCCTTGGGGGCATCTCCTATGGATTCAGCTGACTCTCCCCCAGTGGCGGCAGTTGTCTCTGAAGCGCTGTCTGCCTCTTAGTCGCATCCACGCCCTCCCAGTCCCTTCCTGCTTCCATTCTCCAATGGAACTGCGGCGGTTATTTCCGCCACCTGCCTGAGCTCCGGATGCTTCTGAGTGATTCCCTTGTTTTCTGCATTGCTCTGCAGGAAACTTGGTTTCCTGCACTACGGACCCCCGCCCTTCGCGGTTATCAGGGATACTATAAGAACCGTGTTGCCTGTCATCGAGCGTCAGGTGGGGTTTGCCTCTTTGTTCACCACTCTGTCTGTAGTTCGCCAGTACCCCTTCAGACGCCTTTAGAGGCAGTTGCTGCCAGGGTTGAGCTCTCGCCGGCTATTACTGTTTGCTCTGTTTACATTCCTCCGGATGGGGAGCTCACCCGACATGTCTTGGCTGCACTGCTGGCTCAACTCCCGCCACCTTTGCTGCTTCTGGGCGATTTCAATGCCCACAACCCTCTATGGGATGGGACTGTCTCCGATGATCGCGGTCGGGCCGTGGAGCATGTGTTGGCTCAACTCGACCTTAGCCTCTTGAACACCGGTGCTCCCACGCATTTCAGTGTGGCCCATGGCTCGTTCTCGGCCATCGATCTCTCTATTTGCAGCCCTGGACTTGTCCCATCCCTCCACTGGAGAGTGCATCCTGACCTGTGTGGTAGTGACCATTTCCCCGTCTATTTGTCGCTGCCCCGGTGTCATTCTTCTGGGCGCTTGCCCCGCTGGGCTCTCCACAGGGCTGACTGGCCGGCTTTTACTTCCGCTGCAACCATTGAGTCTCCCCCACAGGGTGACATTGACGAGGTGGTCCGTGTCTTAACCACGTCCATCATTTCAGCGGCCGAGGCTGCCATCCCCCGTTCCTCTGGCCTCCCTCGGAGGAAGGCTGTCCCCTGGTGGTCGCCGGAGATTGCGGAGGCTATTCGCGACCGTAGGCGGGCTCTCCAGCGTCATAGGCGGCACCCGTCTCTGGAGACCCTCATCGCCTTTAAGAGGCTCCGTGCCTTCGCCCGTCGTCTTATTGCACGGCGTAAGCAGGAGTTCTGGGAGCGGTATGTTTCCTCCTTGGGCTCCCGTGTCTCCCTGTCGCTCGTGTGGTCCCGGATACGGCGGATTTATGGACACCAGACCCCTACGGGTGTCCCTGGGATCTCTTTGGACGGCGCTGTGTGCACGGACGCTGCCGCCATTGCTGAACACCTTGCTGCGCACTTCGCTACGAGCTCTGCGACTGCAACTTATCCCCCCGCCTTTCGCTCTCTCAAGGAGCGGGCCGAGCAGACGCCATTATCGTTCCACACGCGTCGTTCTCAAACTTACAATGCTCCTTTCAGCGAGAGGGAATTCCTCGCTGCCCTCGCCGATTGCCCTGATACAGCACCAGGACCGGACTGCATCCACGCACATATGCTGAAGCATCTCTCCAGGGACTGCCAGAGACACATTCTCGCGATATTTAATCGCATTTGGAGCGAAGGCGTGTTCCCGTCGCAATGGCGAGAGGGTCTAATTGTCCCCATCTTGAAGCCTGGTGCGGACCCACTGGCGGTGGACAGCTATCGTACCATTACCCTCACCAACGTTTTGTGCAAATTGCTCGAACGTATGGTGGGGCGGCGTTTGTGTTGGGTCCTTGAGTCGCGCGGTGTCCTCGCTCCATCCCAGGGTGGCTTCCGTCGGGGCCGGTCTGCCACGGACAACTTGGTGCGGCTGGAATCTGCTATTCGTACAGCCTTTGCCCGACGTCAGCATCTCGTTGCTGTATTTTTCGATCTGCGGAAGGCATATGACACCACATGGAGGCATCACATCCTCGCCACGTTGTATGAGTGGGGTCTTCGTGGTCGGCTCCCGGCTTTTCTTCAAACCTTTCTATTGCACCGCTCTTTCCGGGTGCAAGTCGGTGCCGCCTCTAGTTCTTCTTATATGCAGGAAAATGGGGTCCCACAGGGCTCAGTGTTGAGTGTGTCCTTATTTCTAGTGGCCATTAATGGTCTGGCTGCAGCTGTGGGGTCGTCGGTGTCTCCTTCTTTGTATGCCGACGACTTCTGCATTTCATCTAGCTCCACGACTACGGGAGTCGCCGAATGCAGGCTGCAGGTAGCCGTTCGGAAGGCAGCATCATGGGCTCTGACTCACGGTTTTCAGTTCTCTGCAGCCAAGACTCGAGTTATGCACTTCTGCAGGCGTCGGACGGTCCACCCTCATCCTGAACTTTACCTCGACGGCCACCTGCTTGAAGTGGTGGACACTTACCGCTTCTTGGGACTCGTGTTTGATGCCCGGCTCACATGGGTCCCTCATATTACTCAGCTGAAACAAAAATGCTGGCGGCACCTCAACGCCCTCCGCTGTCTTAGCCACACATCTTGGGGTGCGGATCGCTGCACGCTGCTGCGATTGTACAGAGCCCTTGTGCAGTCCCGGCTTGATTATGGGAGCCTGGCCTATGGGTCTGCGTCACCCTCAGTGTTGAAGTTGTTAGACCCCATACACCACTGTGGGGTTCGGCTTGCAACTGGCGCTTTTCGCACTAGTCCCGTGGATAGTCTACTGGTGGAGGCCGGGGTTCCCCCGCTGCGGATTCGCCGCCATCGTCTGCTCGCCGACTATGCTGTCCACGTCCAATGCTCGCCAGGCCATCCCAATCGTCGCCTGCTTTTCCCTGCCATGGTCCTCCATCTGCCCGAACGGCGACCTTGGTCTGGGCTTTCCGTCGCTGTCTGTGTCCAGTCCCTGCTGTCAGAACTGGGGTCATTCCCTCTTCTGCCTCCCTTCCGGGTCCGTACACCTAAGCCTCCCTGGTGTTTGTCCCGGCCGTCTGTCCGTCTGGATTTGGCACAGGGACCCAAGGACTCGGTTCCGCCTGTGGCCCTCCGTCGCCGTTTTCTTGCTCTCTTCGCCTCATTTTCGGACTGTGAGACTGTCTACACAGATGGTTCCCTGGTTGATGGTCGCACTGCCTACTCGTTTGCTCATGGTGCCCATGTTGAGCAGCGCTCCTTGCCGGCTGGCAGCAGTATTTTTACTGCAGAGCTGGTGGCCATATTGCGCGCTCTTGAGCATATGCGTTTCTGCTCAGGTGGGTCCATCGTCATCTGCAGTGACTCCCTGAGCAGCCTTCAGGCCATCAACCGCTGCTATCCCTCCTCTCCTCTCCTCTCCTCTGGTGTCCTCTCCTCTCCTCTGGTGTCCTCTCCTCTGGTGTCCTCTATTCAGGAGTCTGTTTCCGCCATTGCCCGTTCTGGTCGTTCGGTGGTCTTGGTTTGGACGCCAGGTCATGTTGGCATCCCGGGGAACGAACGTGTTGACAGGCTGGCCAAAGGGGCGATCGACGCCCCAGCTTTGGAGATCGGCCTCACAGCTCGCGACCTGCAGCTGGTGTTGCGCCGTAAGGTGCTTGGGGTGTGGGCTGATGAGTGGCGTGGCCTGACATCCCCGAATAAGCTGCGGGCTGTTAAGGAGACGACCGATGTGTGGCGTTCCTCCCTGCGGGCTTCTCGCAGGGACTCGGTAGTCGTGTGTTGGCTGCGCATCGGCCATACATACCTGACGCACGGCCATCTGTTGCGTCAGGAGGATCCCCCCTTGTGTCGGTGTGGGTCCCAGCTGACGGTCGGCCACATTTTGCTGGAGTGTCCTCGACTGCGCACACTCCGGCAATCTTTTAATCTCCCGGGCACTTTGGCTTTGGTTTTATCCGACGATGCCTCCATGGCTGACATTGTTTTACATTTTATCCGTAGTAGTCCTTTTTATGGTTCGATTTAGGGAGGTCCTGCGCCTTTCCCTTTCTGTGTCTTTTGTCCTTGTGTCTGTTGCTGTTCTGGTGTGCCGTCAGATGGTTGACTCTTTCCCTTTTTTTGTTCTCATGGTCAGTCAACCAGTCTCCGGCCATCCTCCTTTCTTCTGTTTCTTTCTGTCTGGTGTTCCTCTGTCCTGTTCTCGTCTGTAGTGTTTGTTGCTGCATTTGTGTTCTTTTAGCGCCTGGGGGGACGTCTCCTCCCCCTTTGGTTTTTATCTGCTCTGTAGATTTTCGGCTCGCCTGATTTTGGAATGGGGGACTGATGACCTTCGCTGTTTAGTCCCCCTTAAACATCCCAACAACAACCACCACCACCACCACCTCAGCGGCCTTCGAGGTGACCCCTTCTTTCATCTTCCTTTTCATCTTACGATGGCACTTATTCCAGTGAATATTCGCAGCATTCGCTCCAACCGAGAGGACTTGAAGTTGCTGCTCCGTTTGCACCGTCCGCTCGTCGTAGCCCTCCAGGAAACGAAGCTACGCCCATGCGATCAAATTGCCTTGGCACACTACACCTCTGTGCGTTTTGACCTACCCCCTTTGGTAGGTATTCCGGCTCATGGAGGGGTTATGTTGCTGGTCCGGGATGATATTTACTACGATCCCATCACATTGCACACCGGCCTGCAGAGGCAGTTGCCGTCCGAATTACTCTCCCCACGTTTACATTTTCTATTTGTGCAGTTTACACTCCATCGTCGTCTGCCGTTACCAGGGCAGACATGATGCAACTTACTACTCAGCTACCTGCACCATTTTTGTTAACTGGAGACTTCAATGCCCACCATCCCCTTTGGGGGCTCTCCAGCATCCTGCCCGAGGGGCTCCCTGTTAGCAGACCTTTTCAACCAGCTCAATCTTGTCTGCCTCAATACTCGTGCCCCTACTTTTCTTTCGGACACATCTCACACCTATTCCCATTTAGATCTCTCTATATGTACTCCCCAACTTGCACGCCGGTTTGAGTGGTATGCACTTTCTGATACATATTCGAGCGACCACTTCCCGTGTGTTATCCATCTCCTGCAGCATACCCCCTCTCTGTGCTCCTCTAGTTGGACCATCTCCAAGGCAGACTGGGGGCTCTTCTCTTCCAGGGCGACCTTTCAGGATCAAACCTTCACAAGCTGCGATCGTCAGGTCGCACACCTCACGGAAGTCATTCTCGCTGCTGCTGAATATTCCATCCCTCACCCTACTTCTTCTCCACGTCGCGTACCGGTCCCCTGGTGGACTGCAGCATGTAGAGACGCTTTACGTGCTCGTCGACGCACCTTTAAACGCCACCCTACAGTGGCGAATTGTATCAATTATAAACGATTACGTGCTCAGTGTCGTCGTATTATTAAAGAAAGCAAGAAAGCCAGCTGGGCTGCTTTCACAAGCACCTTCAACAGTTTTACTCCTTCTTCTGTTGTCTGGGGTAGCCTGCGCCGGCTATCTGGCACTAAGGTCCACTCACCAGTTTCTGGCTTGACGGTCGCGAATGACGTCCTTGTGTCCCCTGAGGATGTCTCCAATGCCTTCGGCCGCTTTTTCGCCGAGGTTTCGAGCTCCGCTCATTACCACCCTGCATTCCTCCCCCGCAAACAGGCAGAGGAGGCTAGGCCACCTAACTTCCGCTCCTCGAATCGTGAAAGTTATAATGCCCCATTCACCATGCGGCCCCCCTGCGGGTTCGGGGGTTAGAATAGGCCCGCGGTATTCCTGCCTGTCGTAAGAGGCGACTAAAAGGAGTCTCAAACGTTTCGGCCTTCTGTGATGGTCCCCTCTTGGGTTTGACCTCCTTTTTTCTTCCAAATTTCCGTCGTCAGTGCGTGCCATTTGGGGAAGGACACCTTACGTGGTGTTTTTGTATTGGTCCATCATGCTCCACCATCTTGCATTTTACCTATTGTCGTGTGGGGGGGACTACGCCCAACATCTTCTGGGTGGTCTCCTTCTCGCCTTGTGCGCACTCTTCTTCTTAGCGCCTACGACAACTGTGGACCCTTTAAACACCTAAAATCCAGCACGGTAGCCAGTCCGTTGTGGTGGGGTCGTCATGTACCCTCTTGGTGGTAGCCCCCTGACCACGCAGGGATCGCACTACAGATGCCTGAGCTGTTTCCTCCCCATGCATGCCAAGGAGTATGTGCCCATCTTGTCTGGGGCACGGGGACTCCGGGCAATGGGATATCGGCCAGGTACCCGTTGCTTTGGCTGGGTGGCGCCCTTGGGGAGAGCCCTCGTTCGGAGTAGGTGGCATCTGGGCGGATGTGGCGCAATGAAGCGCAATAAATCACATCAAGCTGGTGGTCGCACGGCCACCAGCGTCTCTAAGCGAGGTAGAGTCGACTTCGATGCTGCGCAGTATGACCCTCAGACGTTCCCCTCGTTGGCTGCGCCATGGGAGGGACGCCGATCTAGTGCCAAGCGGGAGCCTTACGTACCGCAATACCTTGTCTGCAGCCGGACTGATGGTGACTCCTTTCTTCCGACGAAGCCTATGTTTTTTGTGGAGCACCTGGAGGATAAGTTTGGGGAAGTGGCGGGGTTGTCCAAAATGAGGAATGGGTCCATCCTCCTCAAGACGTCCTCCCCAGCCCAGTCACGAGCGTTGCTCTTGTGTGATAAGCTGGGTGACGTCCCTGTTACCGTCACTCCCCACAGTAGCTTAAATATGGTCCAGGGGATTATTTACCATCGTGACCTCTTGTTACAATCCGATGACGAGCTGAGAGCCGACTTGGAACGACGTGGTGTGCATTTTGTCCGTCGTGTCCATCGAGGACCCAAGACAAACAGGGTGGCCACCGGTGCCTTTATCTTGGCCTTTGAGGGTGATGTCTTGCCCGAGAAGGTCAAGGTGATGGTTTACCGTTGCGACGTCAAGCCATACGTGCCTCCCCCGATGCGGTGCTTCCAGTGCTGGAAGTTTGGGCATATGTCCTCCCGTTGCCCATCCAGCGCTACATGTCGAGATTGCGGACGCCCCTCTCATCCCGATTCTCCATGTGCGCCCCCGCCTGTATGTGTCAACTGTGGGGAGCACCACTCTCCATGCTCGCCGGATTGCCCCGTTCTTCATAAGGAGCGGAAGATCATGGAATTTAAGACCCTGGACCGGCTTACTTATCGAGAGGCTAAACAGAAATATGAAAGGTTGTATCCTGCTTCCCTTCGAACATCTTATGCTGCAGCCACGTTATCGTCGCCCGCACGAGCGACGGTTGTCGCTTCATCTGTGCCGCCTTCAGTGGGCCCTCGGGGCCATGTATCTCTGTCTGCCCCCCTCGTGCCTGGGGGCAAGCCTTCCTCTCTTGCCCCCTTAGCAGTTGGGGGCAAACCCTCTTCTGTCGCTCCCCCCAAGCTTACTTCGGGAGTGACATCTGCTCCACAACCGGGAGGCTCGATTCCTCCCCCTCCTTCTCCGGCGGCGTTGCCTCCGCCGGTTCCTCTCTCGCGGAAGGGGTCCCTCGGGGCTCTCCCTTCCTCCGTTTCTTCTCCTTCCCAGCCAGCTGTCAGCCAGTGGCTGAAGGTTCCGCCACCTGCTGGTCGTAGGGCTTCTGCGTCGTCGTCAGCCTCCGACGCTCCTTCAGAGAAGCTCTCCCAGCCCTCTCACCCTAAGGGCAGACGCGAGAAGAAGGAACGGAATGTGTCCAAGAAGAAGGACGTTCCGGCGGTTTCAGCACCGCCTGCTGTACATAGTCCTGGCTCCGGGGATGAGGTGGAGATCCTCGCCTCTGCCGCGGATCTCGCCCTCACGGAACCCTTGGGGGCCTCTCCTATGGACTCAGCTGACTCTCCCCCAGTGGCGGCGGTTGGCTCTGAAGCGCTGTCTGCCTCTTAGTCGCATTCACGCCCTCCCAGTCCCTTCCTGCTTCCATTCTCCAATGGAACTGCGGCGGTTATTTCCGCCACCTGCCAGAGCTCCGGATGCTTCTGAGTGATTCCCCTGTTCTCTGCATTGCTCTGCAGGAAACTTGGTTTCCTGCACTGCGGACCCCCGCCCTTCGCGGTTATCGGGGATACTATAAGAACCGTGCTGCCTGTCAACGAGCGTCAGGTGGGGTTTGCCTCTTTGTTCACCACTCTGTCTGTAGCTCGCCAGTACCCCTTCAGACGCCTTTAGAGGCAGTTGCTGCCAGGGTTGAGCTCTCGCCGGCTATTACTGTTTGCTCTGTTTACATTCCTCCGGATGGGGAGCTCCCCCGCTATGTTTTGGCTGCGCTGCTGGCTCAACTCCCGCCATCATTGCTGCTTCTGGGCGATTTCAATGCCCACAATCCTCTATGGGGTGGGACTGTCTCCGATGATCGCAGTCGGGCCGTGGAGCATGTGTTGGCTCAGCTCGACCTTAGCCTCTTGAACACCGGTGCTCCCACGCATTTCAGTGTGGCCCATGGCTCGTTCTCGGCCATCGATCTCTCTATTTGCAGCCCTGGACTTGTCCCATCCCTCCACTGGAGGGTGCATCCTGACCTGTGTGGCAGTGACCATTTTCCCATCTATTTGTCACTGCCACAGTGTCATTCTTCTGGGCGCTTGCCCCGCTGGGCTCTCCACAGGGCTGACTGGCCAGCTTTTACTTCCGCTGTAACCATTGCGTCTCCCCCACAGGGTGACATTGACGAGGTGGTCCGTGTTTTCACCACGTCCATCATTTCGGCGGCCGAGGCTGCCATCCCCCGTTCCTCTGGCCTCCCTCGGCGGAAGGCTGTCCCCTGGTGGTCGCCGGAGATTGCTGAGGCTATTCGCGACCGTAGGCGGGCTCTCCAGCGTCATAGGCGGCACACGTCTCTGGAGACCCTCATCGCCTTTAAGAGGCTCCGTGCCTTCGCCCGTCGCCTTATTGCACGGCGTAAGCAGGAGTGCTGGGAGAGGTACGTCTCCTCCCTGGGCTCCCGTGTCTCGTCCTCGCACGTGTGGTCCCGGCTCCGGCGGATTTATGGCTCCCAGACCCCTGTGGGTGTCCCTGGGCTCTCCTTGGACGGCGCTGTCTGCACGGACGCTGCCGCCATTGCTGAACGGCTAGCCGCGCACTTTGCTCAGAGCTCTGCGACTGCATCCTATCCCCCCGCCTTTCGCTCTCTAAAGGAGCGAGCCGAGCGGACGCCGTTCTCTTTCCACACGCGTCATTATGAAACATACAATGCTCCTTTCAGCGAGAGGGAACTCCTCGCTGCCCTCGCCGATTGCCCTGATACAGCACCAGGACCGGACTGCATCCACGCGCAGATGCTGAAGCATCTCTCCAGGGACTGCCAGAGACACATCCTCACCATCTTTAACCGCATTTGGAGCGATGGCGTGTTCCCGTCGCAATGGCGAGAGGGTCTTATTGTCCCCATCTTGAAGCCCGGTGCGGACCCACTGGCGGTGGACAGCTATCGTCCCATTACCCTCACCAACGTTTTGTGCAAATTGCTCGAACGTATGGTGGGGCGGCGTTTGTGTTGGGTCCTTGAGTCGCGCGGTCTCCTCGCTCCATCCCAGGGTGGCTTCCGTCGGGGCCGGTCTGCAGTGGACAATTTGGTGCGGCTGGAATCTGCTGTCCGTACGGCTTTTGCCCGACGTCAGCACCTTGTTGCTGTATTTTTCGATCTGCGGAAGGCGTATGACACCACATGGAGGCATCACATCCTCGCCACGTTGCATGGGTGGGGTCTTCGTGGTCGGCTCCCGGCTTTTCTTCAAAGCTTTTTATTGCGCCGCTCTTTCCGGGTGCAAGTCGGTGCCACCTCTAGTTCCTCTTATATACAGGAAAATGGGGTCCCGCAGGGCTCGGTGTTGAGCGTCTCGTTATTTCTAGTGGCCATTAATGGTCTGGCTGCAGCAGTGGGGTCGTCGGTGTCTCCTTCTTTGTATGCCGACGACTTCTGCATCTCATTTAGCTCCACAGCTACGGGAGTCGCCGAACGCAGGTTGCAAGTCGCCGTTCGCAAGGCAGCATCATGGGCTCTGGCTCATGGTTTTCAGTTCTCTGCTGCCAAGACTCGGGTTATGCACTTCTGCAGGCGTCGGACGGTCCACCCTCATCCTGACCTTTACCTCGACGGCCACCTGCTTGAAGTGGTGGTCACTTGCCACTTCTTGGGACTCGTGTTTGATAACCGGCTCACATGGGTTCCTCATGTTACTCAGCTGAAGCAAAAATGCTGGCGGCACCTCAACGCTCTCCGCTGCCTTAGCCACACGTCTTGGGGTGCAGATCGCTGCACGCTACTGCAATTGTACAGAGCCCTTGTGCAGTCCCGGCTTGATTATGGGAGCCTGGCCTATGGGTCTGCGTCACCCTCAGTGTTGCAGTTGTTAGACCCCATACATCACTGTGGGGTTCGGCTTGCAACTGGCGCTTTTCGCACCAGCCCCGTGGACAGTCTACTGGTGGAGGCCGGGGTTCCCCCGCTGCGGATTCGCCGCCATCGTCTGCTCGCCGACTATGCTGTACATTGCTCGCCAGGCCATCCCAATCGTCGCCTGCTTTTCCCTGCCTTGGTCCACCACCTGCCCGAACGGCGCCCTCGGTCTGGGCTTTCCGTAGCTGTCCGCGTCCAGTCCCTGCTGTCAGAACTGGGGTCATTTCCTCTTCTGCCTCCCTTCCGGGTCCGTACACCTACGCCTCCCTGGTGTTTGTCCCGGCCGTCCGTCCATCTGGATTTGGCACAGGGACCTAAGGACTCGGTTCCGCCTGTGGCCCTCCGTCGCCGTTTTCTTGCGCTCCTCGAATCATTTCCAGGCTGTGAGCCTGTCTACACGGATGGTTCCCTGGTTGATGGTCGCACTGCCTACGCTCTTGCTCACGCTGCCCATGTTGAGCAACGCTCCTTGCCGGCTGGCAGCAGTATTTTTACTGCAGAGCTGGTGGCCATCTTGCGAGCTCTTGAGCATATGCGTTCCTGCTCAGATGCGTCCGTCGTCATCTGCAGTGACTCCCTGAGCAGCCTCCATGCCATCGACCGCTGCTATCCCTCTTCTCCTCTGGTGTCCTCCATTCGGGAGTCTGTTTCCACCATTACCTACTCTGGTCGTTCGGTGGTTTTTGTTTGGACGCCAGGTCACGTTGGCATCCCGGGGAACGAACGTGTTGACAGGCTGGCCAAAGGGGCGATAGACGCCCCAGCTTTGGAGATCGGCCTTACGGCTCGCGACCAGCAGCTGGTGTTGCGCCGTAAGGTACTTGGGATGTGGGCTGCTGAGTGGCGTGGCGTGACAGCCCCGAATAAACTACGGGCTGTCAAGGGGACGACCGATGTGTGGCGTTCCTCCCTGCGGGCTTCTCGCAGGGACTCGGTAGTCCTGTGTCGGCTGCGCATCGGCCATACCTACCTGACACACGGCCATCTGTTACGTCAGGAGGATCCCCCCTTGTGTCAGTGTGGGTCCCGGCTGACGGTCGGCCACATTTTGCTGGAGTGTCCTCGACTGCGCACACTCCGGCAATCTTTTAATCTCCCGGGCACTTTGGCTTTGGTTTTATCCGACGATGCCTCCATGGCTGACAATGTTTTACATTTTATCCGTAGTAGTCCTTTTTATGGTTCGATTTAGGGAAGTTCTGCGCCTTTCCCTTTCTGTGTCTTTTGTCCTTGTGTCTGTTGCTGTTCTGGTGTGCCGTGAGATGGTTGACTCTTTCCCTTTTTTTGTTCTCGTGGTCAGTCAACCAGTCTCCGGCCATCTTCCTTTCTTCTGTTTCTTTCTGTCTGGTGTTCCTCTGTCCTGTTCTTGTCTGTGGTGTTTGTTGCTGCATTTGTGTTCTTTTAGCGCCTGGGGGGATGTCTCCTCCCCCTTTGGTTTTTGCCTGCTCCGTAGATTTTCGGCTCGCCTGATTTTGGAATGGGGGACTGATGACCTTCGCTGTTTAGTCCCCCTTAAACATCCAACAACCACCACCACCATCACCATGCGGGAACTCGAAAACGCACTTGGCCGATCACGGTCCTCCGCTCCAGGGCCTGATTCCATTCATATTCAGATGCTGAAGAACCTTTCTCCTGCGGGTAAAGGTTTTCTTCTTCGTACTTACAATCGCATCTGGATTGAGGGACATGTTCCCGCATGCTGGCGCGAGTCTATTGTTGTCCCGATTCCTAAGCCGGGGAAGGACAAGCACTTGCCTTCGAGTTACCGACCCATCTCGCTTACCAGCTGTGTCTGTAAAGTGATGGAGCGAATGGTTAACTCTCGATTGGTTTGGCTGCTCGAGTCTCGACGCCTACTTACCAATGTACAATGTGGATTTCGTAGGCGCCGCTCTGCTGTTGACCATCTGGTTACCTTGTCGACCTTCATTATGAATAACTTCTTGCGGAAGCGCCCGACCGCGGCTGTGTTCTTTGATTTGGAGAAGGGCAGGCATTCTCCGCACCATGCATACGTGGGGCATCCGCGGTCGCCTCCCTCTTTTTATTCGTTCTTTTTTAATGGATCGACAGTTCAGGGTACGTGTGGGTTCTGTCCTGTCAGACACCTTTCGCCAGGAGAATGGGGTGCCCCAGGGCTCAGTTTTAAGCGTCGCTCTCTTCGCCATCGCGATCAATCCAATAATGGATTGCCTCCCAGCTGATGTATCAGGCTCCCTTTTCGTGGACGATTTTACCATCTATTGCAGCGCGCAGTGTACACGTGTCCTGGAGCGCTGTCTTCAGCGTTCTCTTGACCGTCTTTACTCCTGGAGTGTCGCCAGTGGCTTCCGTTTTTCTGCCGAGAAGACGGTCTGTATTAACTTCTGGCGCTACAAAGAGTTTCTCCCACCGTCCTTACGACTCGGTCCCGTTGCTCTCCCAATCGTGGAGACAACAAAATTTTTAGGTCTTACATTTGACACGAAACTTAGCTGGTCTCCACATGTGTCATATTTGGTTGCCCGTTGTACCCGTTCTTTAAATGTCCTCCGTGTTCTCAGTGGTATGTCGTGGGGAGCGGATCGAACCGTCCTACTTCGTCTATATCGGTCGATCGTTCGCTCCAAGCTGGATTATGGGAGCTTCGTATACTCCTCTGCACGGCCATCCATCTTACGCCGCCTCAACTCCATACAACATCGGGGTTTACGACTTGCGATCGGAGCGTTTTATACTAGTCCCGTAGAGAGTTATAGCGACCCAGTGCCAAATTTTTTATCATGTAGCCGTAAAATAATAATTTCTCTGTGTAGGTTTAGATTGCAAAGAAATAATTTATGACAGAATGATCTAAAGAGACAAGATACGCTCTTTTGTTAATTTTTTAGTCGACTTCACTTCTTCTTTTGTCTTGAATGTGTCTAGAGGGACATCTTGCGTGTGCTGACAAATGTAAGCATATTTGTATGAGTTAAACATATAATATAACGATTTAATATTATTGTGCACTTTTAATTTGTAAGAGGTGATCCCGATTTCATGTCCGCCTTCCTTGAATTAACCTGCATTCAAGTAATTTACAGCTCAACAATCGCAACGGCCGATGCAGCCAACGACGCCATTACGTGGCGATATTAACTTATGAAAAATTAGCGGAAGCGGAAAACTCGCCCGCTATTAGCATAATATTAATTTTTCTCCACAGCCGCACGAAGTTGCAGAAATACTTAGCTTTAAGATTCATATTTTCAGTACCATAGCTGAGGGCCAGAGCCAGGACTCCGACTACAATACAATGGTCAACGGATGTAAGAAAAATACTCTCGCGCGTGTGTGGGCCGCAATTTTAATTAATAACTAAAGATTTCTTGCTTTAAAGTGAACTGACTAGCCGAGGAAAGTGATATGAAAAGTTTATTACATTGTTCAACTTAAATATAATTTTTATTAAGGCCCACCACGTAAGTCGGCAACAATCAAAAAATAATAATAACAATAATAATATATGCATTAAATTCCGACGGCCGACGGACGCGAGATTGGCGCCGCAACTTTGGGGCCCGATTAATATGATTCTATTGTAATGAATGTAATTATGTATGTGTCTAATTGTTGTAAAATATTAATGCTTGTATGAATTCTTTTACATGTACAACAACAAAACCACACCCTGAGGAGATCTGGAGAGGAAAAAGTGTAGAAAAGAAAGAGGATTGCGAGAAAGAAAAATAAGTAAGGTAAGGCCTATTGTGCAAGCATCCTGTGTAGCTCTGTGCGGAATATCGAACCCATGTGCACATGAGATACCTTCGGTGTTTTGTGTATTTATGTGTTTATTTTTGGAGGGGATAATAATTCGTTTTGTGTATTTAATGTTTATTTTTGGAGGGGATAATTAATCGTGTGTGTATCAGTGTTAAAGACTTGTCAGTGGCTTAAAGTGAATTTAGTATGGGTAAGATAGGACAACCTAAAGCATCCGTACCAGAAGAACAAAATTCTGTTAATATGGAAAGTGAGGATCATTTGCAATACGTAAACGAATCCCAAGCCACCGCCTCGGATAACATCATTTCCGGAGTGGGGGGCGAGGATCTGTGGTCGGTGAACGACGCTCCACAGCAGAATGGGAATAGAGTAACAACTCCACTGCCTGGGCAGGGGGGCCAATCGAGTGCTAGATTAAGCGGGGCACCAGTATGCTCACCGATTGCAGACCCTTTTGCTGAATTTCTGCGCAGGTTAGAAGAAAGAGATAGGGAAAGAGACGAAAAACTGGCTCAGATGCTGCTTGAGCAGGAGAAAAAATTAACGCAAAAGCTCTTTGAGCAAGAGCAGCGCAGTGAAGCAAAACTCGACAGTATCCAAAGCGAACTAGCCGAGATGCGGGATGCGTGCAAAGAAGTACCCGATCTTGTGCAAAGCTTAGCCGGCGAAATGCAAAAATTACAGATATCGCAGACTAGGCTTGAAGATAATGTCCAGACTTTAACCAACCGCGTAGATAATGTGGAGATAGATGCACGGAAAAGTATTGATGCATATTTGGAAGTGCAAGCTCAAAAAGTAGAAAAAGAATTAAATGAATGGCTAGAAGTAAAGGATCGCGAGATATCTGCAAAGATTGAAAGCGATGTAAAAACAGCTGTAGAACAAGCGACTGCGGGCGCGAGTGTAAATATTGACGCTAGCGCTGCCGCACTACGTGCCGAATTAACACAGATCAAATCCCGTGTGACTGCGGAGTTGCCAAATTGGCAACAGGAGGTCGCGCGGAGACCGTCTGCGTTGGAAAGCAATGTAAACAGTGGCGGACAGATCATGAATCCGACTCCGCGTACTGATTACTGTAATAACGCTGACTGTAGGCAGGGTGCGAGTGCGCAACCGCAACCTAATGCGAATTATGAGCACGAACAACACGCGATACCGTGCAGCGCACATCACGAAGTGATGAATGTCCCAGAATGTAGCAATCAGATGTGCAAAAAAGAGGACAATGTAATAAAACACAGGACATTCCAACCCTTCAATAGCGAAAAACGAAATGTCCATCCTGTTGTATTTATTAAGAGCTTCAGGAATGTGTTTCCCAGGACATGGACGGAAAGACAAAGAATACAGTTCGTGGTCTCCTTTATTCAAGGTGACGCGGCACTGTGGGCCACCGACGTGTCCGAAAAATGTCTAACGATGCAACAGTTTGAAGGTGCATTCTTGCAAAAATTCTGGTCCGATAGCGTCCAAGAAAGACTACGAAAGGAGTTGTACAGTCCAGAAATGTACAATCCTAAGATGGGAACGTTACGCAAATATTTCGAAAAGTATATAAACAAAACCAGGTACTGGGACGAGCCAATGTCCGATCGTGACATAATCAGATTAATAAAAATGAAGTTGCCCAGTGAAATTAAAAGATATTTCATCAATGTGCCGGAATACGATATAGAACAATTCATGGAAATAGTGGATTCTGTTGACTTATTGATCGAAGATATGAAAACCGAAAACAAGTGGAACCATGCAGGCTGTAATCAACAAAAAGCCGATTACAATAGCAGCCACAGTAATGGTAGTAAGTTAGTACCAAATGATAACGGGAATAGGCAAGAGCACCGGCAACAGAATCGAGGCACAAACAATGGCAATGGTTATAACGGCAACGGTTATAATCGTGAAAATCGAAAGAGACATAATGATGGACGCGTGAGTAATGGATATAATGGTAACGGCAATCCGCAATGGCGCAACAACCGAAACCAGTGGCGTGGTCGTAACGAACCGACACCACAGTGGCAACAAAACACAGCGCCACAATGGAACGCCAACCCAGGTCCGTCACAGAACATGTCAGGGAGTTACAACCGACCACCACAAAACCAGAGCCATACACAATATCAAAATACACCATCGGGGAGGCAGGGCGGCCAACCCAACAGTAGCAACAACAACAACCAGAACCACAATGTGAGGTTAGTGGAAGTGACAGACAACTGTCAACCCACTAATGCTCATCCGTTAAACTAAAGACAGCCACAATACGCTCTCCGTTGTTGGCTGCAGGATGGTGTAGTGAGGGCACATTCACGGATGACAGCCATAAACTTTGTATGCTGAGATACAATGAAGGAACAAAAATAGAAAAGGAACTTGTAGACATACCGCAGAAATGTAACCGAACCGACAAAAGTGTTGTGCAGGCTATATTGCAAGCAGATATGTATGGAGCACCAATACAGATAATAGTCGATACCGGTGCGTCAACCAATGTCATGAGTGCAAATTTTTACAAGTACTTGAGTCAAAATAATAGAATACCAATATTGCCAGTGAAGAATTGTCGTGTAACAGGTGCAATAGGTGCACAATCTCATATCATAAAGCACCAGGTGCAAGTCGAGTTTACGGTAGGAAATGAAGCAATGAAAAGCTCGTTCTAGTAGTTAAGGGATTAGGTGTTGCTTGCATCCTGGGGATGGAATTTTTACGCCAGAGGGACGCAAAAATCGACCTCTTGTGCGGGGAAGTAAGCCTTACGAATGAGGATAGACGTGTAATTTTGCCATTGTTGAGGACACGGGAAGTGCACGGTAAATATTGCCGGAGCTTTCAGTCGAGATTCGAAGGAATACAGGTAATGAATTTATATTCTGACTTAAGTACAAGACAAGCGTATTATAAAGAATTTATTACTGAAGATAAAGAGGAAAAAAGGAAACTGATAGCCATGAAAGTTAGGGAGTCAGAACATTTGACTGAAGCACAACAAAACGAATTGACTCACCTACTTACAGATTATGAGAATGTGTTTTCGGAAAAACCCGGTGTTATCGAGGGCTACACCTATAACATCGAAGTGGTACCTCATGATACTTTCTGTCACGCAAACTACACCATCCCGTGGGCAAAGAGGGAGGCAGTTACGAAGGAAATAAGAAAAATGCTTGATTGGGGGATAATTGAACCATCTCTATCCCCGTACAGCAGTCCGCTCGTGGCCGTAGCGAAAGCGGACGGCAGTATACGTCTCGTGCTTGATGCGCGCGATATTAACAAAATAATTGTACCTGTCAGAACGCGACCAGAAAACCTGGATGAACAGATACAGAAGTTTTATGGAGTTAAATATCTGACCTCTGTCGATATGCGTTCGTCGTATTGGCAAATCCCACCAACTGAATCATCAAGAAAGTACACTGCCTTTGTGTTTGCCGGCAGAAGTTACCAATTTAAAGTTTTACCATTTGGATTAAATGTTAGTGCAGGTGGCTTCATTGCAGCGCTCGATAAAGTATTAGGACCGGATTTGTTGGACCGAGTAACGTTGTATGTCGATGACTTATTAATAGCTACTCCCGATTGGGAAAGCCACATGGACACGCTGAGATACGTACTAAAAAGATTTTCTGAGGTAGGCGTAACAGCAAACCTCGCAAAATCCAAATTTGGCAGGGAGAGAATAAAATTTCTTGGTCATGTAATATCACCTACAGGTATTGTGCCCGATCCGAAGAAAATGGCAGCAATTGAGAACTTCCCTCCTCCTAGAACCAAGAAACAGTTAAAGGCATTTTTGGGTCTAGTGTCATTTTTCAGACGATTCATACCTGACCAGCTTTTAAATGATAATACCCTGTTAAACTTGTTGAGAAAGAATACACCCTGGATATGGAATGAACTGTGCCAGCAGTCATTTGAGCAAATACGACAAGCCCTTCTAAATGCTAATCTATTGTCACATCCTGACATGTCAAAGGAATTTTGCCTTGCTACAGACGCCTCCACTGTCGGACTAGGCGCTTGTTTATTTCAAATCGATGAGGATGGTGGAAACAAGAACATAAGAATAATCGGTTTCGCAAGCCGAGTGTTGTCAAGTTGTGAACGATCATATACAGTCACCGAACTCGAAACACTAGCAGTAGTATGGGCCATGAAGAAGTTCAGATACTATGTGTACGGAAAAAATGTAAAAATTTTCTGTGATCATCAGGCCTTAAGTTTTTTGCTGACATGCAAGTTAATGCACGACAGGTTGACTAGGTGGGTGCTTGCTCTGCAGGAATATCAATTTCAAATAATGTATATAAAAGGTTGTGACAACGTAGTACCTGATGCTTTGTCACGGTTGCCGCAAGGTCTGCCTGAGTTAACAACAATACTAGAACAGGCAACAGAGTACAAAATTTTAGTTATGAAAGACCCTACTTGTCAAAAAAAGTTCCTGCAGACGTGCAAGCAACTGCCTAGTTTACAGGACGAAGATACAGCTTGCGGAAAAGTCAAACAAGAACTCCTATCTTCGGGTGGAAATCAGATAGGTAGCCATTATTCTGTGCAAAATGGGGTATTATATTACCGGAAGGATGTTAACAAGGACTTCTGGTGTATCTGTGTACCGGAAGTATGTATCAGTGATTTAATCTGGCACGTGCACCTTTCGTGGGGACACGTGGGTATTGAAAAATGTAGAGCACTTCTCGCAAGACAATGTCATTTTAAGAATATGAAAAGAATAATTCAGAATGTTGTAAGGACATGTGTAGTTTGTCAAAGGACGAAACCTACAAATCTGCCCACTGTAAGTGAATTGCATCCTGTTGTTCCTAACAAACCATTACGACTAGTTTCTGTTGACATTCTAGGGCCACTACCCACTGGCAGAGGTGGTGTGAAATATGTATTTGCTGTATATGATGCCTTTTCCAAATTTCTAAAATTGTATCCTGTAAAAGCTTCAACGGCCACACCCCTCATTCAGAAATTACGAACAGATTATTTTGTTAATGTTGGCAAACCACAGATCATATTATCCGATAATGCCACCTATTTTACTGGTCTCAAATGGAAAACGTTTCTACAAGAGCAAGGTGTTAAACACATTTTTGTAGCTCGATTTCACCCGGAGAGCAGTCTTGTAGAGCGTACCTTTAAAGAGTTGAACAGGTTCATGAGAACTTACATTCCGAATCGCCACACCAAGTGGGCAGAATACGTTTCGACTTTTGAGGAACTCCACAATAGATTGCCACATTCAGCCACCGATTATACTCCACTAGAAGTCATGTTTGGATAGAATGAAACCGACAGCTGGCTGTCACCATTACCAACTGTACCACGACAAGTTGTACCTCACGAACAAATTATAGCTGAGACTTTAAATAACTTAACGAGGTGCGCGGAGCGCCGAAAGGAGAAGCATGACAAGAAACTAAAGAAGGTAACAGTGTATCAACCAGATGACTTGGTGCTAATAAGGACTCATCCCAAGTCATCTCTGTTAGCGAAAAAGAATAAAAAATGGCAACCGGTGTATGCCGGGCCCTACAAAATCATAGACACACCACATGGATGTAGCTATTTGTTGGGTGATGTAGAATCGGGAGAGATTAAAGGACTCTATCCATACAAAGACTTAAAGAAGTTCGCTCAGTAGAGCAACGTTTACATTTGTGTGTAGTAGGTTAAGTTTATAGTGTATTTTTTCTGTGTGTAAATGTTCCGATTTTAGTGTAATATTTAAAGACAATGAGGCACACAAGATTAGTGCGATTCAATTTTGTAGATGTTAAGGAATAATAGTATTTTTAAGCAATTGCATTTTGAAAAAAAAATGAACGTAGGTTTAAGAATATGTTAAAAATTTCATGTTGAAAAAGGCTTTAAAAATATTTTTAAAAAATCAATAACATGTAATGACGAAAGAATTTTTCATTAGTGTGTCATGAATATTTTTGAACTGTAGTAGTAATGCAACTTATGAAATTCAATATTATAGTGTATAAGTCGTTTTATGTATTTATGTCTATACCGATCTTGAAATATGCTCAAGCATAATTTACTTAACAATGTGAGTGCAGGGTGTACATCACCCAAGGTGCCTCATGTGTTGTGGACAAGGTACAAAGCAAATCAGTAAACGCGACTACCGCTTAGCAGTGTTAAAATATATTGCCATCTGCTAAGGCAGAGATTTGCACGAATTTGTAGTGCAAACAAAAGTCACAAATCTAACATTAATCTAGGAACTTGCACGCTAGGCCTAGATTATAAAATGTGTACAATAATGCGAGAGGCAAGGTTTTGTAAAGTCGAGCCTGGCTCTGGAGGGCAAGTACGCAATGAGTAGGCAGACATGACATGGGGACTGACCTCAGATGAGACGGAAATACAATTGTATAGTCAAAAAATCTGAAGGCAAGTACGACTCTAAGTGGAAAAGGAAAAGAGACAAGTAGTGCGAGAGACTGGTAAAATCCAGCACAAGCCAAAATCCAGTTCAGACTGAATGAAATACATTAGTGTTTGTGAACTAATCGAAACAGCTACTTTAAACAGTGTGAAAAACTGTGAAGGTGAAACTGTGATATGGACAGTGAAGTGCTAGTATTGAACGTTCAACAGCGGTGAGGACGCCAAACGCCAATATTACGCACGAAAAACTATGAATTTGCTTATAAATGTGAACTGTTAACGTGAAGTGAACCCACAGTCAATATTTTTGGGACAGACTGTAGTTTCAGTGAGCACAATAATGCGAGATTGGAATGCGATGCGTGGACTGTTGCAAAACAGCGACCGCAGAAACGGCGAATGTTTGTGCTAAGCTCGTATTGGGACACTCACCAGTGCCTGCGAGTGCGGCGAAAACATAAATAATTTTGTCAAGACAAAAACTGACGTGTAATGGAAACAGTGGCGCAACAAAACTTCATTCACGGGAGAAGGTCCATGTCATGTTTTCTGCAAGACAGTGCTAGCTTGACACTCGGAAACTGGCGAAAACTTAACAACAACTGCCGCACTAATAAATGCTCCTTTCCCACTAGCGTAACCATCTGCAGCGGGAAACAAATATTACGTTGGTTGTGTGTGTGTTTCATGTACTACGTCGGAGATGCGTAGCAGAGCTGACTCCTGCCAACAAGAGCGGGGGGCGGATATCATCCCACTCCGCCACGCCCGGCCGAGACAGAAGCGCATCGCCAACGGTGCAGCCGATCAGCTGATTCTGACGTTCCGCGACGGCGAGACACACGCTGGCGTCGAGCGGGCGTTGACCTCTCCGCAGCCGCCGCGAACGCCGAGCACCGAACACACCAACCGACGTCGTCGCGAGCCAAACGTCGCGGCGTAGATCATCAACGACACCGCAATCAATTGTTTTAATGACCTCATTTTTTGCATAGTGCAACAAAAATATTTGTATGCACATCCTGTACTCCAATGACATTCCAGAAACAATTAAGTGAAAGCGACCAAAGCAGTTACTCTGTCGCTCCGCCGAGGTTTTCCCCAGGTTTCCCTACGGCCGCGCCAAATGGGGAGCGAACAGTTGACACCCCTGGAACTTCAAATATTCCGGACTAACTCGTGGTTGTATACCTTGAACTTCATCTGTATTACACTTTGTGTGCAACGCACCTCAGTAATTACAACATACGATGTGACATATGTAAACTGTGAAAGAAAAATCTGCGTGTGGACACTGTGGACATGAAAGTGGAAATATTTATGTCAAAAAAAACACGAACATTTTTTATGACACAAACATTTCGGGGGGCAATATAGCGTCCCCAGTGAAAATTTTTTATCATGTAGCCGTAAAATAATAATTTCTCTGTGTAGGTTTAGATTGCAAAGAAATAATTTATGACAGAATGATCTAAAGAGACAAGATACGCTCTTTTGTTAATTTTTTAGTCGACTTCACTTCTTCTTTTGTCTTGAATGTGTCTAGAGGGACATCTTGCGTGTGCTGACAAATGTAAGCATATTTGTATGAGTTAAACATATAATATAACGATTTAATATTATTGTGCACTTTTAATTTGTAAGAGGTGATCCCGATTTCATGTCCGCCTTCCTTGAATTAACCTGCATTCAAGTAATTTACAGCTCAACAATCGCAACGGCCGATGCAGCCAACGACGCCATTACGTGGCGATATTAACTTATGAAAAATTAGCGGAAGCGGAAAACTCGCCCGCTATTAGCATAATATTAATTTTTCTCCACAGCCGCACGAAGTTGCAGAAATACTTAGCTTTAAGATTCATATTTTCAGTACCATAGCTGAGGGCCAGAGCCAGGACTCCGACTACAATACAATGGTCAACGGATGTAAGAAAAATACTCTCGCGCGTGTGTGGGCCGCAATTTTAATTAATAACTAAAGATTTCTTGCTTTAAAGTGAACTGACTAGCCGAGGAAAGTGATATGAAAAGTTTATTACATTGTTCAACTTAAATATAATTTTTATTAAGGCCCACCACGTAAGTCGGCAACATTAAAAAAATAATAATAACAATAATAATATATGCATTAAATTCCGACGGCCGACGGACGCGAGAGAGTCTTCATGTTGACGCTGGCGAATTGCCACTCACCTACCGGCGCGATATACTGCTTTGTCGGTATGCCTGTCGGCTACTGTCAATGCCCGACCACCCGTCTTATCGTTCCTTTTTTGACGACTCTCTCGACCGTCAATACGGGTTGTATGTCTCTGCCCTGCTACCCCCTGGAGTTCGCTTTCGTCGCCTCCTTCAACACCTTAATTTTTCACTCCCTGCAACCTTTCGAGTGGGCGAGAGCCACACGCCACCTTGGCTCCAGGCTCAGGTCCGCGTTCACCTTGACCTCAGCTCGCTCCCAAAAGAGGTTACTCCCGGTTCGGTCTACCACTCCCGTTTTGTTGAACTTCGTTCAAAGTTCATCAATATGACCTTCATTTATACAGATGGCTCAAAGACCAATGACGGGGTCGGGTGTTCTTTCATTGTCGGGGCACAAAGTTTCAAATACCGGCTCCATGGCCATTGTTCGGTCTTCACAGCTGAGCTCTTTGCCCTCTACCAGGCTGTTCTTTACATCTGCCGCCTCCGACATTCTGCTTATGTCATCTGCTCCGATTCCCTGAGCGCCATCCAGAGCCTCAGTGATCCGTATCCGGTTCACCCTTTCGTGCACCGGATCCAACGCTCTCTTCAGCAGCTGGTGGACGTCGGTTCTCCGGTTAGCTTTATGTGGGTCCCTGGCCATGTCGGTATCCCTGGGAACGAAGCTGCAGATGCCGCGGCCAAGGCTGCGGTCCTCCAGCCTCAGACATCTTCTTGTTGTGTCCCTTCATCAGATTGTAGCAGGGTCATTTGTCGGCGCATTTTATCGCTGTGGCATGCCGATTGGGCTGCACTTACAGACAACAAGCTTCGGGCCTTGAAACCTCTTCCCGCGGCTTGGACGTCCTCCTCCCGCCCTTCTCGGCGGGAGGAGGTCGTTTTGGCCCGGTTACGCATTGGACACTGCCGGTTCAGCCATCGCCATCTGCTGACGGCAGCGCCGGCTCCGTACTGCCCATGTGGGCAATTGCTGACGGTCCGCCACATTTTAATGTCGTGTCCGGATTTTAACACACTGCGTCTAGATCTTAACCTGCCATGTACTTTAGATGCCATTTTAGCAGGTGACCCACGAGCAGCTGCTCGTGTTCGTTTTATCAATTTGACAAACCTCTCTAAGGACATTTGATGATGCTGTTTTTTAATCCTATGCCTGTCAGTCTGTCTTTTATCGTGTTTCCCTTTTAGTTGTTGTTTTAAACTTGTGCCTCGCGGTGCATTCTTAACGTAGTCAGGGCGCTAATGACCATTGACGTTGTGCGCCCTAAAACCCCGTAAAAAAAAACAGCACAAGAAAACTAGAAGAGCCTGGTGGCCCTGTGGCGACCATCCAAACTACCCCCTGAAAGTGATTGACGCCCTCTACATCTAAACTCATATGTCGCAATGACCCAATAGTTGATAACTCTGCGTTCCATTTCTAGTGATTGTTCATTTTGCACACAAGTACGGGATCACTGTTTTCGGTGCTAGCAACCCCAGAAGTTGCGGTCCATCAACCACAATATTTTCCCCAACTCAAGCAAGCATTGTCACTCAATCATTATGTGGTACCCAGTGCACAGATGGTCCGGATAAGACTGTAATATTATCCATCACAGCTGATACCGCGAAAGTTTTACAGTAAGTCCAACACTGGCCAATCATGTGACAGCATGTTTTCCTAATTTCAGTATCATAGCTAAACCATACCTCCACTACTTTGCAAGTATCATTGCGAGCATTGATAGATGACTGCTCGGTATGTCCATTCACACTTAATTCTCGAACACACAAAAGTGCACCACATTTCTCGAAATGTAACCAAGTCTTGGAGCTTAGCACATCATATCGATCTATAGTAATAGATGTCAAAGTGAGTTAATTTAATAGCATACAGTTAAGAACAACAAGAATGGAGTGATATTTACACACAATGTAGTTGGACACAAATTTTACGTAAATCATCCAATCTGTCGTGTATAAAGTATTGTAGCTGCATACGACTAGAACACAAGCTATATCACGTGACTAAAGCATACAGTTAGAACACTGGAAAAAAATTGACCTTCAGCAATTTGTCCTTCTCTAGAATAAATGACTCAACGTTTAAATCGTGTTGCCGAGTGGCTGGCTCATCCTTTTATTTTCGTGATCAGCCAGCCACGATCCTCTGCTGTACAGTTTTAATTCTTTCTGCCTTTCTTCTCTATGTTGTTTTTGTTGCTGTGCTCCGTTTTCCATGTTGCTTTATTATTGACCTTGGTGATTTTCTTCCCCTGGAATTTTTCATTTGTGCTTCGACTGACTAATGGATGGTTTCACTGTGCTCTATGTGTTTATGAAACAAGGGACCGATGACCTATGCAGTTTGGTCCCTTAAATCTTTAACCCAATCAACCAACCAACGTTTAAATCGTACCTAGTTACAGCTCTATCTCAATCGATCATCCCGTACACTCTGTTATCCTTTAACACAGATGTGAGTAAGTTTAGACGCGAATGATTCTCTGTCCTGAAAAGCATCAAATACAGTATTCAACTCGCGTGTATCGCTGCTACCTCAGTAGACATACCTTATAATACAAACTCAACAAGAAAAAATTGACTACCTTCCTGATCCTGCTTGCTTCGATGTCACCGTTATCCTACATTCCTCTTGTTGCTGGATACTTAACTCCATGCACAAATTGGCCTCCCCCTGCGGGTTCGGGGGTAAGAATAGGCCCGCGGTATTCCTGCCTGTCGTAAGAGGCGACTAAAAGGAGTCTCAAACGTTTCGGCCTTCTGTGATGGTCCCCTCTTGGGTTTGACCTCCTTTTTTCTTCCAAATTTCCGTCGTCAGTGCGTGCCATTTGGGGAAGGACACCTTACGTGGTGTTTTTGTATTGGTCCATCATGCTCCACCATCTTGCATGTTACCTATTGTCGTGTGGGGGGGACTACGCCCAACATCTTCTGGGTTGTCTCCTTCTCGCCTTGTGCGCACTCTTCTTCTTCGCGCCTACGACAACTGTGGACACTTTACACACCTAAAATCCAGCACGGTAGCCAGTCCGTTGTGGTGGGGTCGTCATGTACCCTCTTGGTGGTAGCCCCCTGACCACGCAGGGATCGCACTACAGATGCCAGAGCTGTTTCCTCCCCATGCATGCCAAGGAGTATGTGCCCATCTTGTCTGGGGCACGGGGACTCCGGGCAACGGGATATCGGCCAGGTACCTGTTGCTTTAGCTGGGTGGCGCCCTTGGGGAGAGCCCTCGTTCGGAGTAGGTGGCATCTGGGCGGATGTGGCGCAATGAAGCGCAATAAATCACACCAAGCTGGTGGTCGCACGGCCACCAGCGTCTCTAAGCGAGGTAGAGTCGACTTCAATGCTGCGCAATATGACCCTCAGACGTTCCCCTCGTTGGCTGCGCCATGGGAGGGACGCCGATCTAGTGCCAAGCGGGAGCCTTATGTACCGCAATACCTTGTCTGCAGCAGGACTGATGGTGACTCCTTTCTTCCGACGAAGCCTATGTTTTTTGTGGAACACCTGGAGGATAAGTTTGGGGAAGTGGCAGGGTTGTCAAAAATGAGGAATGGGTCCATCCTCCTCAAGACGTCCTCCCCAGCCCAGTCACGAGCGTTGCTGTTGTGTGATAAGCTGGGTGACGTCCCTGTTACCGTCACTCCCCACAGTAGCTTAAATATGGTCCAGGGGATTATTTACCATCGTGACCTCTTGTTACAATCCGATGACGAGCTGAGAGCCGACTTGGAACGGCGTGGTGTGCATTTTGTCTGTCGTGTCCATCGAGGACCCAAGACAAACAGGGTGGCCACCGGTGCCTTTATCTTGGCCTTCGAGGGTGATGTCTTGCCCGAGAAGGTCAAGGTAATGGTTTACCGTTGCGACGTGAAGCCATACGTCCCTCCCCCGATGCAGTGCTTCCAGTGCTGGAAGTTTGGGCATATGTCCTCCCGTTGCCCATCCAGCGCTACATGCCGAGATTGCGGACGCCCCTCTCATCCCGATTCTCCATGTGCGCCCCCGCCTGTATGTGTCAACTGTGGGGAGCACCACTCTCCATGCTCGCCGGATTGCCCCGTTCTTCATAAGGAGCGGAAGATAATGGAATTTAAGACCCTGGACCGGCTTACTTATCGAAAGGCTAAACAGAAATATGAAAGGTTGTATCCTGCTTCCCTTCGAACATCTTATGCTGCAGCCACGTTATCGTCGCCCACGCAAGCGACGGTTGTCGCTTCATCGGTGCAGCCTTCAGTGGGCCCTCGGGGCCATGTATCTCTGTCTGCCCCCCTCGTGCCTGGGGGCAAGCCTTCCTCTATTGCCCCCTTAGCAGTTGGGGGCAAACCCTCTTCTGTCGCTCCCCCCAAGCTTACTTCGGGAGTGACATCTGCTCCACAACTGGGAGGCTCGATTCCTCCCCCTCCTTCTCCGGCGGCGTTGCCTCCGCCGGTTCCTCTCTCGCGGAAGGGGTCCCTCGGGGCTCTCCCTTCCTCCGTTTCTTCTCCTTCCCAGCCAGATGTCAGCCAGTGGCTGAAGGTTCCGCCACCTGCTGATCGTAGGGCTTCTGCGTCGTCGTCAGCCTCCGACGCTCCTTCCGAGAAGCTCTCCCAGCCCTCTCACCCTAGGGGCAGATGCGAGAAGAAGGAACAGAATGTGTCCAAGAAGAAGGACGTTCCGGCGGTTTCAGCACCGCCTGCTGTACATAGTCCTGGCTCCGGGGATGAGGTGGAGATCCTCGCCTCTGCCGCGGATCTCGCCCTCACGGAACCCTTGGGGGCCTCTCCTATGGACTCAGCTGACTCTCCCCCAGTGGCGGCAGTTGGCTCTGGAGCCCTGTCTGCCTCTTAGTCGCATTCACGCCCTCCCAGTCCCTTCCTGCTTCCATTCTCCAATGGAACTGCGGCGGTTATTTCCGCCACCTGCCTGAGCTCCGGATGCTTCTGAGTGATTCCCCTGTTTTCTGCATTGCTCTGCAGGAAACTTGGTTTCCTGCACTACGGACCCCCGCCCTTCGCGGTTATCAGGGATACTATAAGAACCGTGCTGCCTGTCATCGAGCGTCAGGTGGGGTTTGCCTCTTTGTTCACCACTCTGTCTGTAGTTCGCCAGTACCCCTTCAGACGCCTTTAGAGGCAGTTGCTGCCAGGGTTGAGCTCTCGCCGGCTATTACTGTTTGCTCTGTTTACATTCCTCCGGATGGGGAGCTCACCCGACATGTCTTGGCTGCACTGCTGGCTCAACTCCCGCCACCTTTGCTGCTTCTGGGCGATTTCAATGCCCACAACCCTCTATGGGGTGGGACTGTCTCCGATGATCGCGGTCGGGCCGTGGAGCATGTGTTGGCTCAACTCGACCTTAGCCTCTTGAACACCGGTGCTCCCACGCATTTCAGTGTGGCCCATGGCTCGTTCTTGGCCATCGATCTCTCTATTTGCAGCCCTGGACTTGTCCCATCCCTCCACTGGAGAGTGCATCCTGACCTGTGTGGTAGTGACCATTTCCCCGTCTATTTGTCGCTGCCCCGGTGTCATTCTTCTGGGCGCTTGCCCCGCTGGGCTCTCCACAGGGCTGACTGGCCGGCTTTTACTTCCGCTGCAACCATTGAGTCTCCCCCACAGGGTGACATTGACGAGGTGGTCCGTGTCTTAACCACGTCCATCATTTCAGCGGCTGAGGCTGCCATCCCCCGTTCCTCTGGCCTCCCTCGGAGGAAGGCTGTCCCCTGGTGGTCGCCGGAGATTGCGGAGGCTATTCGCGACCGTAGGCGGGCTCTCCAGCGTCATAGGCGGCACCCGTCTCTGGAGACCCTCATCGCCTTTAAGAGGCTCCGTGCCTTCGCCCGTCGTCTTATTGCACGGCGTAAGCAGGAGTGCTGGGAGCGGTATGTTTCCTCCTTGGGCTCCCGTGTCTCCCTGTCGCTCGTGTGGTCCCGGATACGGCGGATTTATGGACACCAGACCCCTACGGGTGTCCCTGGGATCTCTTTGGACGGCGCTGTGTGCACGGACGCTGCCGCCATTGCTGAACACCTTGCTGCGCACTTCGCTACGAGCTCTGCGACTGCAACTTATCCCCCCGCCTTTCGCTCTCTCAAGGAGCGGGCCGAGCAGACGCCATTATCGTTCCACACGCGTCGTTCTCAAACTTACAATGCTCCTTTCAGCGAGAGGGAATTCCTCGCTGCCCTCGCCGATTGCCCTGATACAGCACCAGGACCGGACTGCATCCACGCACAGATGCTGAAGCATCTCTCCAGGGACTGCCAGAGACACATTCTCGCGATATTTAATCGCATTTGGAGCGAAGGTGTGTTCCCGTCGCAATGGCGAGAGGGTCTAATTGTCCCCATCTTGAAGCCTGGTGCGGACCCACTGGCGGTGGACAGCTATCGTACCATTACCCTCACCAACGTTTTGTGCAAATTGCTCGAACGTATGGTGGGGCGGCGTTTGTGTTGGGTCCTTGAGTCGCGCGGTCTCCTCGCTCCATCCCAGGGTGGCTTCCGTCGGGGCCGGTCTGCAGTGGACAATTTGGTGCGGCTGGAATCTGCTGTCCGTACGGCTTTTGCCCGACGTCAGCATCTCGTTGCTGTATTTTTCGATCTGCGGAAGGCGTATGACACCACATGGAGGCATCACATCCTCGCCACGTTGTATGGGTGGGGTCTTCGTGGTCGGCTCCTGGCTTTTCTTCAAACCTTTCTATTGCACCGCTCTTTCTGGGTGTAAGTCGGTGCCGCCTCTAGTTCTTCTTATACACAGGAAAATGGGGTCCCACAGGGCTCGGTGTTGAGTGAGTCCTTATTTCTAGTGGCCATTAATGGTCTGGCTGCAGCCGTGGGGTCGTCGGTGTCTCCATCTTTGTATGCCGACGACTTCTGCATTTCATTTAGCTCCACGACTACGGGAGTCGCCGAACGCAGGCTGCAGGTAGCCGTTCGGAAGGCAGCATCATGGGCTCTGACTCACGGTTTTCAGTTCTCTGCAGCCACGACTCGAGTTATGCACTTCTGCAGGCGTCGGACGGTCCACCCTCATCCAGAACTTTACCTCGACGGCCACTTGCTTGAAGTGGTGGACACTTGCCGCTTCTTGGGACTCGTGTTTGATGCCCGGCTCACATGGGTTCCTCATATTACTCAGCTGAAGCAAAAATGCTGGCGGCACCTCAACGCCCTCCGCTGCCTTAGCCACACGTCTTGGGGTGCGGATCGCTGCACGCTGCTGCGATTGTACAGAGCCCTTGTGCAGTCTCGGCTTGATTATGGGAGCCTGGCCTATGGGTCTGCATCACCCTCAGTGTTGAAGTTGTTAGACCCCATACACCACTGTGGGGTCCGGCTTGCAACTGGCGCTTTTCGTACGAGCCCCGTGGATAGTCTACTGGTGGAGGCCGGGGTTCCCCCGCTGCGGATTCGCCGCCATCGTCAGCTCGCCGACTATGCTGTCCACGTCCATTGCTCGCCAGGCCATCCCAATCGTCGCCTGCTTTTCCCTGCCATGGTCCTTCATCTGCCCGAACGGCGACCTACGTCTGGGCTTTCCGTCGCTGTCCGCGTTCAGTCCCTGCTGTCGGAATTGGGTTCATTCCCTCTTCCGCCTCCCTTCCGGGTCCGTGCACCTACGCCTCCCTGGTGTTTGTCCAGGCCGTCCGTCCGTCTGGACTTGGCACAGGGACCCAAGGACTCGGTTCCGCCTGTGGCCCTCCGTCGCCGTTTTCTTGCTCTCCTCGCCTCATTTTCGGACTGCGAGACTGTCTACACTGATGGTTCCCTGGTTGATGGTCGCACTGCCTACTCTTTTGCTCATGGTGCCCATGTTGAGCAGCGCTCCTTGCCGGCTGGCAGCAGTATTTTTACTGCAGAGCTGGTGGCCATATTGCGCGCTCTTGAGCATATGCGTTTCTGCTCAGGTAGGTCCGTCGTCATCTGCAGTGACTCTCTGAGCAGCCTTCAGGCCATCGACCGCTGCTATCCCTCCTCTCCTCTGGTGTCCTCCATTCAGGAGTCTGTTTCCGCCATTGCCCGTTCTGGTCGTTCGGTGGTCTTGGTTTGGACGCCCGGTCATGTTGGCATCCCAGGGAACGAACGTGTAGACAGGCTGGCCAAAGGGGCGATCGACGCCCCGGCTTTGGAGGTCGGCCTTACGGCTCGCGACCAGCAGCTGGTGTTGCGCCGTAAGCTGATTGGGATGTGGGCTGCTGAGTGGCGTGGGATGACAGCCCCGAATAAACTGCGGCGTTCCTCCCTGCGGGCTTCTCGCAGGGACTCGGTAGTCCTGTGTCGGCTGCGCATCGGCCATACATACCTGACGCACGGCCATCTGTTGCGTCAGGAGGATCCCCCCTTGTGTCGGTGTGGGTCCCAGCTGACGGTCGGCCACATTTTGCTGGAGTGTCCTCGACTGCGCACACTCCGGCAATCTTTTAATCTCCCGGGCACTTTGGCTTTGGTTTTATCCGACGATGCCTCCATGGCTGACAATGTTTTACACTTTATCCGTAGTAGTCGTTTTTACGGTTCGATTTAGGGAGATCCTGCGCCTTTCCCTTTCTGTGTCTTTTGTCCTTGTGTCTGTTGCTGTTCTGGTGTGCCGTCAGATGGTTGACTCTTTCTTTTTTTTTTTTCTTCTCATGGTCAGTCAACCAGTCTCCGGCCATCCTCCTTTCTTCTGTTTCTTTCTGTCTGGTGCTCCTCTGTCCTGTTCTTGTCTGTAGTGTTTGTTGCTGCGTTTGTGTTCTTTTAGCGCCTGGGGGGACGTCTCCTCCCCCTTTGGTTTTTATCTGCTCCGTAGATTTTCGGCTCGCCTGATTTTGGAATGGGGGACTGATGACCTTCGCTGTTTAGTCCCCCTTAAACATCCCAACAACCACCACCACCACAAATTGGCCCCCTGGGAACCAGAAGATAACCAAGTATGTCCTCATTTTCACCGCATTTCCCCCCCCTGCGGGTTTGGGGGTAAGAATAGGCCCGCAATATTCCTGCCTGTCGTAAGAGGCGACTAAAAGGGGTCTCAAACGTTTCGGCCTTATATGATGGTCCACTGTCGGGTTTGACCTCCATATCTCAAAATGTTTCCGAAGAGCGAGCCGATTGGGGAAGGGCGCCTTACTTGGTGCGTTGTGTCCATCTTGCGTTTGAACTTTCGTCAGCTTATTCGTCGTTGCATTGCAGTCCTGCCCGCTCTCCATCTCTTGGGCATGGATCCATTCCTGCGTGCACTTTCCGCCATCCGATGAGCAGTGCCAGTTTCTGCACGGATGGAAACCATGGACGACATGTCACCTAAAATCCAGCATGGTAGCCAGTCCATTGTGGTGGGGCTGCCATGTACCCTGTTGGTTGTAGCCCCCTGACAACACAGGGATCGCTCTGCTGATGCCTGCGCCGTTCACTCCCCACATATGCCAAGGAGTAGATGCCCATCTCCCTGGGGCATCGGGACTCCCGGCAATGGCCATCCTGCTAGGTGGCCTTTGCTGTGGCTGGGTGGCGCCCGTGGGGAGGGTCCTTGGTCGGAGTAGTTGGCATCAGAGTGGATGACACGCAATGAAGCGTGGCACATCTTCTCTTGCTGGTGGCCAGCCACCAGCAGTCTCTAAGCGTTCGAGGGCTCATTTTAAAGGTAACGTTTATGACACCAAATCGTTCCCCTCCCTGGCCACACCATAGGAGGAACGAAGGCAATGAATAAATGTGAGATGTATTCGCCCACGTATCTCGTCTGTACCAGAGCTGATGGGGAATCTTTTATATCTGTGAAGCCTCAGTTCTCTGTAGAGCATTTAGAGGACAAGTTTGGGGAGGTGGAGGGCTTGTCCAAAATGCGGTACGGTTTGGTATTGATAAAAACGGCATTCTCTGCCCAGTCGCGGGCCTTGCTCGCTTGTAATAAGCTGGGGGATTTCTCCGTTACTATCACGCCCCATAAAAGTTTGAATATGGTCCAGGGCATTATTTTCCACAGGGATCTCCTTTTACAGTCCGATGACGAGCTGCGCGCCAACTTAGAGCGACGAGGTGTCCATTTCGTCAGGCGCGTCCACCACAGTCTGAGGGATCATCAAGTTGCCACCGGTGCCTTCATCTTGGCATTCGAGGGTGACACATTACCTGAGAAGGTCAAGGTGATGGTCTACCGGGGTGATGTAAAGCCATATATCCCTCCCCCAATGCAGTGCTTCAAGTGTTGGATTTTCGGCCATATGTCTTCCCTCTGTGCTTGCAGCCTCATGTGTCGCAATTGGGGTCGTCCATCCCATCCTGATACTCCATGTGCCCCACTTCCCATCTGCATCAACTGCAGAGGGCACCATCCCCCTCGCTCGCCAGACTGTCCGATTCTGCAGCAGGAAAGGAAAATAATGGAAATCAAGACTCTGGACCAACTGACGTACACTGAGGCTAAGCGGAAATATGATCGGCTTCATCAGGTGTGCATGACGTCTGTTTATCCCGCCACTGTTACTCCTCTTACAGTTCCATCAGCTTCACCACTTCGAGTCAGCTCTAAGAGTCGAAAGACCACACCTGCCCCCTTGATGGTGGGGGGGGGGGGCACTTCACTCACTGTTGTTCCTGCTCCATCTACTTCTGGAGCAACACCCTCTAAACCATTGGGGACATCACTTCCCCCTTTCCAGCGAGAGAAGTGTAAGACTTCTTCGGCTTCTCTCACCAAGTAGGGGTCCCTTGGGGACCCTCCTTCGCAAGTTCCGACCGGTTTAAAAGTGAACACCCGCAAATGGCTCAAACAACCACCGGTCGCTGGTCATAGGGCCTCACAGTCGTCGTCCATCCCTGAGACTGAACCAGGGAAGCCCTCCCAGCCTGAACCACCGAGGCACATAGACACAGAAAAAGGTTCGTAAAAATCACGACAGTGCGGTGGCACCCGTCCCACCGCTTCCTACAAGCTCTGCGTCTGAGGATGAGGTCGAGATTCTGGCGTCTGCTGAAGACCTCGATCTCGCCGGTCCCTGAGACACCATTGATAGTACTAGCACAGGTGCTCAATTGGAGGCAGCAGGTGACCCAGCGGCGTAATCTGCCTTCCCAGTCCCTTCACGCCTTTCTCAGCCATGGACAATATCATCCTCCAGTGTAACTGCAGCGATTTCTTCCACCATCTAGCTGAGCTCCAACAACTTATCAGCCTTCACCCTTTCTTCTGCATTGCACTCGAGGAAACTTGGTTTCCCGCAATGTGAACCCCTGCCCTCCATGTCTATCGGGATTATTATAAGAACCGGGCAGCTTATGAAAGGGTGTCTGGTGGCGTCTGCATCTATGTCCTTAACTCTCTTCACAGCGAGTCTGTCCCTCTGCAAACAGCTTTAGAGGCTGTCACTGTTCAGGTGTGGACGCCACTGGCTGTTACCGTCTGCAGTCTTTACCTTCCACCAGATGTTGATGTCGCACAGCATGTCCTGGCTGCGCTGATAGCCCAACTGCCGCCACCTTTCTTGTTACTGGGCGACTTCAACGCCCATAACACTCTGTGGGGTGGGTCAATGGCAACAGGTCGAGGCGCCACCGTTGAGCATTTATTGTCGCAGCTCGATCTCTCGATTTTAAGTGATGGTGCCTTCACACACTTCAGTGTGGCGCATGGCACATACTCCGCCATTGACCTTTCGATCTGTAGCCCTAGCCTCTTACCGTCTGCGCAATGGAGTGTGCATGACGACCTGTGTGGTAGTGACCATTTTCCGATCTTTCTGTCACTGCCACGGCGTCACTCTTCTGGGCGCCCCAGCAGATGGGCTATGAATAAGGCTGACTGGGACTTGTTCTCCTCCATTGCCGCTATTGAGCCTCTCTCTAATGACGCCATTGATGCAGTGGTTCACTCGGTCACCACCAACAACGTTACTGCCACAGAATCTTCCATTCCACGTTCCTGTGGGTCCCCTCGGCGGAGGACTGTGCCTTGGTGGTCGCCTGAGATCGCTGAGGCGATTAAAGATCGCCGGCGGGCGCTACAGCGTCACAAGCGACATCCCTCCGTAGAACACCTCATCACCTTCAAACGGCTGCGTGCGCAGGCGCGCCACCTTATCCGCCAACGCAAGCAGGAGTGCTGGGAGCGGTATGTTTCCACCATTGGTCTCCATGTCTCTGCATCGCAGGTCTGGGCCAAAATTCGACGCCTCTATGGCTATCGAACCCCTGTCAGCGTCCCAGCGCTCTCACTGAATGGAGCAATTTGTACTGACTCTGATGTCATTGCAAACTGCTTGGCAGAGCATTTTGCTCTGAGTTCCGCTTCTGCGAATTACCCTCTGGCCTTCCGCTCCATTAGACCCCAGGGGCTCAGCATTCATTTGGTGGGGACTGGTAAGCGCAGCCAGTCCCCTGTCACCATAAGCTCTGAGCATACTTCAGCGACCACCGTGCGGCGCGGCGGTGGAATGTTGTGTGTCTCAGGGAATGGGGATCTTGATTGACCGCCTGGATTGCGAGGATGGAATAAACCTCTATAAACAACTCCTCAATCTCAAGGTGTGCTGTGCGCTGATGAGATGCATGGCTGTTGAGGTGGAACAGTCGTTAGCGGGCAACCTCTGGGGAACCTGCCGCACCTCAGTTGTATAAGGCTTACCTAGCCACACGGGGCTCTGTCTAGGTGAACTCCTAGTGCCCTAGATGCTCGTGGGACCGAGATGGAACCCTCAAACTTTTCTTCTTCTCCTCTTAGCGGAAAGGGTGGGCCGCTGGTAGGTTCTAACACCCAATCTAACAAGAGGGCTCGTGTAGCCAGTCCTCCTGATTCAGGTAGTAGTAACAGAACGCATGCTGCTTCGCAGAATGTGTTTCTTATAATTAAAAGAAAAGATGGGAGTTTCGAAAAAATTTCACCATTTTATATCCAGAAGGGCTTGGAAGGTATTGCTGGCACGTTAAAATCTGTAAAGCGCTTGCGAAATGGCACCTTGTTGGTTGAAACATCTAGCTTCCAGAACCTTCAGAAGGCACAATTTCTTGGGGAGCTTGCGACAGAGACTGAATTTCACAACACCTTGAACTACAGCAGGGGTGTTGTAACTTGCAGAGATCTCGTTGACATTCCGCAAGACGAACTGAAGGCTGAATGGTCCCGTGAAGGAATTGTTGACGTGCGACACGTTATTTAACGGGTGGATGGTGCTCTCATGAAATCTGACTCATTTATCCTTACGTTTAACAGCACCAAATTGCCGGAGCATGTGAAGGCAGGTTTCCTACGTCTCAGTGTATGGCCTTATTACCCCAACCCCATGTGGTGTTTTAAATGCCAACACTTTGGACACACTACTCTCGGCTGTAAAGGGGAAGCCACTCGCGGGAAACGTGGTAAAGCCGCCCATGAGGGAGTTGGTTGCTCCTCGCCTCCCAAGTGTGTCAACTGCTCTGGGGATCACCCTGTGTGGAGTAGGGAATGTAAAGTTTTCCCTGAGGAACGGAAGATCCAGGAACTTAAAACCACCAAACGCATCCCGTATGGTGAGGCAAAGAAAATTTACAGGTCCATGCAGCCGCCCACGTTCGCTGCTTCCTTTTCTTCCGTTCTGAAACAGCCAGTCTTGAAAACCAATGCCGCTACAAAAACAGAGGTTGCTACTGTCAGCACTAGCACCTGCGTTTGTCAATGTACGTGTGCTGCTGCCATTCCTGTTAAGCCTGCTGCTCCCCCCGGCCTTCTGACCAGGCTGTGGTAGCTGACATCATGGAACTTCCTGCCCCTTCCCGGGTCCAGTCTTGTGCACTGCCCAGAGCTGCTACACCCCCTACTGCTTCTGAGATTTTGGCTCCAATGCCACCTCAGGCCAGAACATCGAAACCAAAGACAAAGGTGAAGACTCGCCCACTAAAGGAGACTGCAGTTATACAGTCTCCTGATGTGGATGTCATTCTCTCTGATGTCTCTCTCGACTCTTCTTCAGAGGTGATGGAGGTTGATGTCAGACTGGGGCAATCATCTCGCCACAAAACTGAGCCTCCACCTGTTGTGGGCTCTCCCCCCCCCCCCCCCCCCCGACAGAAAGAGAGAATGAAGGTACTTCCACCCTGATAGAGGGCTCCCATTATACAGTGGAACATGAATGGATTCCTGGCACATGTGGAGGAACTGAACCTCCTAGCACGGCAACGCCCCCTGTGCTTGTATTTACAGGAAATGCATTTAATACCATCTGATGCTCCTGTACTAAGGGGCTATACGTTGTATCGCAAAGATGACCTGACTGCAGAAAGGGCTAAAGGCGGAGTCACTGTGTTTCTCAATAATGACCACCACTCCTCTGCCCTCCCCCTGGATACTGACTTGCAAGCAGTTGCAGTTGCAGTTGAAATTCATTCACGTCAGAGCCTTACCGTTTGCTCCCTTTAATTTCCCCCTCTGGATGCAATGACCTTATATGCTCTCACCAATCTTATCGACCAACTTCCTCGCCCATTTCTCCTCCTGGGAGACTTCAATGCCCATCGTGTCCTGTGGGGATCCACTTCTCTTTGCACTCGAGGTCGAATTTTGGAGAGCCTCCTAACATCTCAAGTGTTGTGCATCCTCAACACAGGTACTCCGACTCATTTCTCTACTGCTACTGGATCATTCTCAACCATTGACCTATCTTTCTGCTCTGCCACCCTCACCAACTCTGTTCACTGGGAGGTCATTGACGACCTTCATTCCAGCGATCACTTCCCCATCCGCATTCATCTCCTGGATGGTGTATTGCTGGAGCAGAGGCCGCCATCGTGGATGATTGGCAGGGCTAACTGGCCACTGTTCACTCGGTTGGCTATCTTTGAACGCCACAACAGCGTACAGGACTGGGCGGATCACATCACACTTGTGATCCATCATGCTGCTGACCTGTCCATACTACAGTCTTCTGGCCCTATTAAGCGGCGCTTTGTGCCTTGGTGGACAGAAGAGTGCCGTTCAGCCGTCCGCAACAGGCGATTTAAATGCCGCCCAACAGCGGTCAATCTTACCGCCTTTCGAATCGCGAGAGCCAGGGCACGCCGTGTCATTAAAGAGAGCAAGAAAAGGTCATGGCAGGAGTTCCTGGACTCCATAAACCGTTCCACAAAAGTATGGGAAGCCATCCGGAGGATTTCCGGTAAACGCAGCCGTTTACCAATAGCTGCACCCGCTGGGGCGCCGACCGATCTACCCTGTTACGGCTCTACCAGGCGTTCATCCAGTCTCGTCTGGATTATGGGAGCCTGGCTTATGGCTCAGCATCCCCATCTGCGTTGCGGGTGCTGGACCCAATCCTCCATAGCGGGATCCGCCTTGCCACTGGTGCTTTCCGGACCAGCCCAGTGGACAGCATACTTGTGGGGGCGGGTGTCCCTCCACTGCGATTACGTGGGCGGCTGCATGGACTTGTAAATTTTCTTTGCCTCACCATACGGGATGCGTTTGCTGGCTTCTTATGCTGCCCATGTTTTCAGCTTGCCCGGGCATCCTAACTGTCGGCTACTATTCCCACAGTCGCACATCCATCTTCTACAACGCAGGCCCAGGGCTGGTTATACGATCGCGGTCCGCATCCGAGAGCTTCTCTCCGGGCTTGGGGCTTTACCTCTTCCGCCTCCTTTCCAGGCACCTCTGCATACACCCCATGGTGTGCGCCTCGCCCTCGCCTTCAGCTGGAATTGGCACAGGGCCCGAAGGACTCAATCCCTCTGGAGGCTTTCCGCCGCCGCTTTCTTTCCATTCTCGCAACGTATCAGGGCTCTGGCATTGTTTACGCTGATGGTTCGATGGTTGCTGGTCATGTCGGTTATGCGCTAACTCTAAGGAACCATTCCGAACAACGTTCCTTGCCGGCTCGCTGCAGCGTTTACACTGCTGAGCTGGTCGCCATCTTTCGTGCCCTAGAGTATCTCCGCTCCTGCTCAGGTGAGTCCTTCGTCATCTGTAGCGATTCCCTGAGCGGTTTATGAGCTCTCGACCAGTGTTTTCCTCGTTCCCGTCTGGTGATGGCTATCCAGGAGTCCCTGCATACTCTTGCCTGTTGCGGCCGCTCTGTGATCTTTGTGTGGACCCCAGGCCATGTTGGGATACCCGGCAATGAGAATGTTGACCGCCTGGCGAAAGAGGCCACCAGTACACCATCTCGGGACATTGGCCTCCCGGAGACAGATTAGTGAGCGTTCCTATGCAGCAAAATTCTAGACCTTTTGGACACAGAATGGCACGTCCTGCCTTCACAGAACAAACTTCGGGCCATCAAGTAGCCTACCGGTGTGTGGCGGTCCTCCTTGCGGGTCTCTGCAAGGAGTCTGTTGTCCTCTGCCGGCTGCGCATTGGGCACACATGGATGACGAACGGCCACCTATTGCGACGTGAGGGCCCACCTTTATATCGCTGCGGCTCCGTTTTGACAGTGGTCCACATTTTATTGAACTGTCCACTTTTAGCTGTGCTCAGGCAGTCGTTTGCACTGCCTGACACGCGCCCTACCCTTTTAACAGAGGACTCTGCTATTGCTGACTTAGTTTTACGTTTTATTCGGGTAGGGGGTTTTTATCATTTAATCTGAGTGTTTCTGTTTTATTTTATTGTTTTGTGTTGATTCTGGCCTTTGGCCTACGATTTTAAACTGATTTTTTAATGCGTTTCTAAGTGGTTGGCTTTTCCTTTTTTATTTCTATGGTCGGCCAACCACCGTCACACTCTGTGTGGTTTTAGTTCGTTTTGTCTTGTCCTTGTCTCCGTTTCTCTTGTTCTGTATCGTCTGTGATCTCTTCTGTTCCTTGTTTTTATTCTCTGTGGGTGTTCTTTGTCTTTGGAAAAAGGGACCGATGACCATAGCAGTCTGGTCCCTTCAATCCCACAAACAAACAAACCAACCAACCAACCAACCAATGGGCTTGCTGCAGCAGTGGAGACGTCTGTCTCAGTGTCCTTGTATGCTGACGACTTCTGCCTTTACTACAGCTCTATTGGCATTGCAGCTGCTGTACGTCAGCTACAGGGCACTATCCGTAAGGCGCAGTCTTGGCTGTAGCTCATGGGATCCAGTTTTCGGCAGCCAAGAACTGCGTTATGCATTTCTGCCAGCGACGCACTGTCCACCAGAGCCGCGGCTTTATCTTGACGGCGACGTCCTTGCACTGGTGGAATCACATAGGTTTTTGGGGGTGGTTTTTGATGCTCGGTTGACTTAGCATCCTCATATTCGGCAGCTTAAACAGATGTGTTGGCGGTATCTAAATGATCTGCGATGCCTGAGCCACACCAGGTGGGGCGCCGACCGATCTACTCTCCTACGGCTCTACCAGGCGTTAATCCAGTCTCGTCTGGATTATGAGAGCCTGGCTTATGACTCAGCATCCCCATCTGTGCTGCAGGTACTGGACCCAATCCTACACAGCGGAATACGCCTTGCCACTGGTGCTTTCCGGACCAGCCCAGTGGACAGCATACTTGTGGAGGCAGGTGTCCCTCCACTGCGGTTATGGCGCCAACGTTTGCTGGCCGCTTATGCTGCCCATGTATTTAGCTTACCCGGGCATCCAAATTATCATCTTCTGTTCCCGCAATCGGTCGTCCAACTGCCAGAACGTCAGCCCCGGTCAGGTTGTACTGTCGTGGTCTGCGTCAAAGGGCTTCTCTCTGGGCTTGGGGTTTTCCCTGTTCTGCCCCCTTTCTGGGCCCCTCTATGTACACCCCTATGGTGTGCTCCTCGCCCTTGCCTTCAGCTCGAATTGGCACAGGGCCGGAAGGACTCAGTCCCTCCGGAGGCCTTCCGCTGCCGCTTTTATACGATCCTGGCCACGTATCAGGGCTCTGGCGTTTTTTGCACTGACGGCTCAATGGTTGCTGGTTGTGTTGGTTATGCTCTCACTCTAGGGGACCACTATGAAGAACGGTCCTTGCCAGCTGGCTGTAGCGTTTTTACTGCTCAGCTGGTCGCCATCTTTCGTGCCCTAGAGTATGTCCGCTCCTGCTCAAGTGAATCCTTCGTTATCTGTAGCGACTCCCTGAGCAGTTTACGGGCTATTGACCGGTGTTTCCCTCGATCTCGTCTGGTGCTGGCTATGCAGGAGTCCCTGCATACTCTTGCCCATCGCGGCCATTCTGTGGTCTTGGTGTAGACCCCAGTCCATGTTGGGATACCCGGCAATGAGAATGTTGACCGCCTGGCGAAAGAGGCCACTAGTAAACCATCTCTGGATGTTCAGCTCCTGGAGACTGATTTGCTAGCAGTCTTGCGCCGTAAAGTTTTCGCGCTATGGGACAGTGCATGGCGCGGTCTGACCACCCCTAACAAACTCCATGCCGTCAAGGAGACGACGACTGTGTGGCGCTCCTCCTTGCGAGAGACTCGCAAGGAGTCTGTCATCCTCTGCTGACTGCGCATTGGGCACACACGGATGACGCACAGGTAGTTATTGCGCAGTGAGGACCCACTTCTATGTCGCTGCGGCTCGGCATTGACAGTGGTCCACATTTTGTTGGACTGTCCACTTTTAGCTGTGCTCAGACAGACGTTTGCGTTGCCTGATATGCTCCCTGCCCTTATAACTGATGACTCTGCTATGGCAGGATTAGTTTTGCGTTTTATTTGGGCAGGGGTTTTTTATCATTTAATCTGAGTGTTATTTCCTTTTTGTTTTGATTCTGGCCTTTGGCCTCCGATTTTAAACTGAGTTTTTAATGTGTTCTCGGTGGTTGGCTTTTCCTTTTTTTTCTCTCTGGTCGGCCAACCACCATCATACTCTGTGTGATTTTAATTCGTTTTGTCTTGTATCTGTATAAGTCATTCTTGTCTTGTGTAGTCTGTCGTCCTTTCCATTGTCGTTTATATTCTGTGTGGGTGTTTTAGTTTTAGAATAAGGGACCAATGACCTTGGCAGTCTGGTCCCTTTAATCCCTCAAACCAACCCACCAAAATCGGCCATCTTGGATGATGTCATATGCTGTTGCCAAGTCTACATGCCGCCATTTTGGATGACGTCATCGCCGCCATCTTGAATAAATTTGGCAACAATGCAGAGTGCTTTGACACATAGATTGCTCTACTACTATTGTCTACATCACTGTATTCGTTTCAGCTATGTAGGTCAGGTGAAATTTCCAATACTGATCATTGGCATGGGGCTGGGGAGGGGTGATTGGTATCACTGTCTTCGTTTGCGCTATATAGGTCAAGAAATACATTCTATTCCAGTTGTGTGTTTCTTATTCGTTTTGGTTAGGTTTATTCTGGAGGAATTCGTGAGTGTTATTTTTCGATTATGTTGCTCTCTTGTAGTGATGTTAGTCTTATTATAGTATTTTTAGTTTGCCCCGCCTAGAACTCCCTAATTCCCGTGGTTGTCTCATTATTTTAATTTCATTAAGTGACTGAAATATTTCGCATCTTTCTTATGTTCGTTTGCGATCATAATGGTCTATCTTCTGGTAGTAATCTTGAAGTACAGGGTGATTCAAAAAGAATACCACAACTTTAAAAATGTGTATTTAATGAAAGAAACATAATATAACCTTCTGTCATACATCATTACAAAGAGTATTTAAAAAGTTTTTTTTTCACTCAAAAACAAGTTCAGAGATGTTCAATATGGGCCCCTCCAGACACACGAGCAATATCAACCCGATACTCCAACTCGTTCCACACTCTCTGTAGCACCCCCCTGCGGGTTCGGGGGTTAGAATAGGCCCGTGGTACTCCTGCCTGTCGTAAGAGGCGACTAAAAGGAGTCTCAAACGTTTCGGCCTTATGTGATGGTCCCCTCTCGGGTTTGACCTCCATCTATCTAAATTATTCCGAAGAGCGAGCCAATTGGGGAAGGGCACCTTACATGGTGCACTGTATCCTTCGTGCAATTAGACCTATCGCCGTCTTTCTCGTCGTTGCAATGGTGTCCCGCTCGTTTTCGATCTCTTGGGCGATTACCACGCTGCACTCTGCAGTGTTTCTTTTAACTGTGACGACGACCTTGGCCATTTTTGCACCTAAGATCCAGCACGGTAGCCAGTCCGTTGTGGTGGGGCCGCCATGTACCCTCTTGGTTGTAGCCCCCTGACAACACAGGGCTCGCTCTACTGATGCCTGCGCCGTTAACTCCCCACGTATGCCAAGGAGTAGATGCCCATCTCCCTGGGGCATCAGGACTCCCGGCAATGGCCATCCTGCCAGGTGGCCTTTGCTGTGGCTGGGTGGCGTCCGTGGGGAGGGCCCTTGGTCGGAGTAGGTGGCATCAGGGCGGATGACCCGCAATGAAGCGTGGTACATCATCTATCGCTGGTGGGCCTCCACCAGCAGTCTCTAAGCGATCGAGGTCTAACCTCAACGTGAAGAAATTGGATCAGAGATCGTTTCCCTCCCTAGCTACTCCATGGGAGGAACGACTTGCTCAAGAAGGCAGTGGAGAATATTCACCCCGGTACCTCGTGTGTACGCGGGTTGATGGAGAATCTTTCATGTCGACCAAGCCCCAGTTTTTTGTGGAGCATTTAGAGGACAAGTTCGGGGAGGTGGAGGGCCTGTGCAAGATGCGCTCTTGTTCTGTGCTCATCAAAACGGCATCCTCTGCCCAGTCACGGAGGTTGCTCAATTGTGACAAGTTGGGGGATGTTTCCGTTAGCATCACGCCGCATAAGAGTCTCAACATGGTCCAGGGTATTATATTCCACAGGGATCTTCTTCTGCAGTCCGACGATGAATTACGCGCCAACCTCGAACGACGAGGTGTTCACTTCGTCCGGCGCGTCCATCGGGGTCCGAGGGATAATCAGGTAGCCACCGGTGCCTTCATCTTGGCCTTTGAGGGTGATGTCTTACCCGAAAAGGTTAAGGTGATGGTTTACCGTTGTGATGTGAAACCATATATCCCTCCTCCGATGCGGTGTTTTAAATGCTGGAAGTTCGGGCACATGTCATCTCGCTGTACTTCCAGCATCACGTGTCGGGATTGCGGACGTCCTTCGCATCCTGATACTCCATGTGCTCCGCCTCCCATTTGTGTTAACTGTGGAGAACACCATTCCCCCTGCTCACCGGACTGTCGGATCTTCCAGAAGGAAAGGAAGATAATGGAATATAGGACCCTGAACCGCCTGACCTACACCGAGGCAAGGCGGAAATATGAGCAGCTACATCCCGTGCCCATGACATCCACCTATGCCGCTGGTGCACAAGCAGTCCGATCCTCTCCCGTGTCGTCACGTACTGCTGCCTCTCAGCTATGTCTCAATGCACCGGCCCCCTTGGTTGTGGGGGGCACTTCGCCCACTGTTGCTCCATCTACTCCAGGAGCAACACCACCCCAACCATCGGGGACATTCGTCCCCCCTTCCCAGCCGGAGAAGCGTAGGGCTTCTTCGGCCACTCCAGCCAGGAAGGGGTCCCTTGGGGCCCTCCCTTCCCAGGCTTTGCCCAGTGTCAAAGCGGACCCACGAAAAGTTTTGAAACAACAACCGGTCGCTGGTCATAGGGCTTCACGGTCGTCGTCCGTCCCTGAGACTGACCCAGTGGGGCCCTCCCAGCCAGACCCTCCCAAGGCACAGCGTGCGAAGCCGTTGAAGAAAAAGGCTCCCAAGCAACCTGACATTGCGGTGGCACCTGTCCCACTGCCACCCTCAAACTCTGCGTCTGAGGACGAGGTGGAGAGCCCCCAGGGGCTCAGCATTCATTTGCTGGGTACGGGCTTGGCGACCCCGGGGTTCCTGAGCTGGGGACTGGTAAGCGCCACCTGTCCCCCGTCACCGTAAGCTCTGAGTACACTTCAGCGACCACCGTGCGGCGCCGCGGTGGAATGTTGTGTGTCTCAGGGAATGGGGATCTTGGCTTGGCCGCCCGGATCGCGAGGATGGAACAAACCTCTATAAAAAACCCCTCAATCTTCCGGTGTGCTCCGCGCCTATGAGATGCATGGCTGTTGTGGTGGAACAGTCGCAAGCGGGCAACCTCTGGGGCACCTGCCGCACCCCAGTTGTATACGGCTTACTCAGGCATGCGGGGCTCTGTCTGAGCGGACCTTTAGTTCCCTAGCTGCTCGTGGGATCGAGATGGAACCCTCGAACTTTTCTTTTCCTCCCAGCGGAAAGGGTGGGCCGCTGGTAGGTTCTAACACCCAATCTAACAAGAGGGCTCGTGTAGCCAGTCCTCCTGATTCAGGTACTAGTAACAGAACGCATTCTGCTTCTCAGAATGTGTTTCTCATAATTAAAAGAAAAGATGGGAGTTTTGAAAAAGTTTCGCCATTTTATATACAGAAGGGCTTAGAGGGTATTGCTGGCACGTTAAAGTCTGTAAAGCGCCTGCGCAATGGCACCTTGCTGGTTGAAACATCTAGCTTCCAGCAAGTCCAGAACCTTCAGAAGGCACGCTTTCTTGGGGAGTTTGCGATAGAGACTGACTTTCACAACACCTTGAACTACAGCAAGGGTGTTGTGACTTGCAGAGATCTCGTCGACATTCCCCAAGACGAACTGAAGTCTGAATGGTCCCGGGAAGGAATTGTGGACGTGCAACACGTTATGAAACGGGTGGATGGTGCTCTCATAAAAACTGACTCCTTTATTCTTACATTTAACAGCACCAAATTGCCAGAGCATGTGAAGGCAGGTTTCCTACGTCTCAGTGTACGGCCTTATTACCCCAACCCCATGCGGTGTTTTAAATGCCAACACTTTGGCCACACTACTCTCGGCTGTAAAGGGGAAGCCACTTGTGGGAAATGTGGTAAAGCCGCTCATGAGGGAGTTGATTGCTCCTCTCCTCCCAAGTGTGTGAACTGCTCTGGGGATCACCCTGTGTGGAGTAGGGAATGCAGAGTTTTCCTTGAGGAACGGAAGATCCAGGAACTTAAAACCACTAAACGCATCCCGTATGGTGAGGCAAAGAAAATCTACAAGTCCATGCAGCCGCCCACGTTCGCTGCCTCCTTTTCTTCCGTTCTGAAACAGCCTGTCTTGAAAACCGATGCCGCTACCCAAACGGAGGTTGCTACTGTCAGCACTAGCACCTGCGTTTGTCAGTGTACATGTGCTGCTGCCATTCCTGTGAAGCCTGCTGCTCCCTCCCGGCCTTCTGACCAGGCTGTGGTAGCTGACATCATGGAACTTCCTGCCCCTTCCCGGGTCCAGTCTTGTGTACTGCCTAGTGCTGGTACACCCCCTACTGCTTCTGAGGTTTTGGCTCCAATGCCACCTCAGGCCAGAAAATCGAAGCCAAAGACAAAGGTGAAGACTCGCCCACTAAAGGAGACTGAAGTTCTACAGTCTGCTGATGTGGATGTCCTTCTCTCTGACGTCTCTCTCGACTCCTCTTCTGAGGCGATGGAGGTAGATGTCAGACTGGGGCAATCGTCTCGTCCCAAAACTGAGCCTCCACCTGTTGTGGGCTCTCCTCCCCGACAGAAAGTGCGACTGAAGGTACTCCCGCCCTGATAGATGGCTCCCATTATTCAGTGGAACATGAATGGATTCCGGGCACATGTGGAGGAACTGCACCTCCTAGCACAGCAACGCCCCCTGTGCTTGTGTTTACAGGAAACACATCTCAAACAATCTGATGCTCCTGTACTCAGGGGCTATAGGTTGTATCGCAAAGATGACCTGACTGGAGACAGGGCCAAAGGCGGAGTCGCCGTGTTTGTCGATAATGACCACCACTCCTCTGCTCTCCCCCTGGATACTGACCTGCAAGCAGTTGCAGTTGCAATTTATTCCGGTCGGAGGCTTACCGTTTGCTCCCTTTATTTACCCCCTCTGGATGCAGTGAACTTAGAGGCTCTCACAAACCTTATCGACCAACTCCCCCGCCCATTTCTCCTCCTGGGAGACTTCAATGCCCATCATGTCCTGTGGGGCTCCACTTCTCTTTGCGCTCGAGGTCGAATTTTGGAGGGCCTCCTAACATCTCAAGTGTTGTGCATCCTCAACACAGGTACTCCGACTCATTTCTCTAGTGCTACAGGGTCATTCTCAGCCATTGACCTATCTTTCTGCTCTCCAACCCTCACTGACTCCGTTCACTGGGAGGTCATTGACGACCTACATTCCAGCGATCACTTCCCTATCCGCATTCATCTCCTGGATGGTGTATTGCTGGAGCAGCGGCCACCATCGTGGATGATTGGCAGGGCTAACTGGCCACTGTTCACTCGGTTGGCTGTCTTTGACCGCCACGCCAGCGTACAGGAATGGGTGGATCACATCACGCTTGTGATCCACCATGCTGCTGACCTGTCCATACCACAGTCTTCTGGCACTCTTAAGCGGCGCCTTGGCCTTGGTGGACAGAAGAGTGCCGTTCAGCCATCCGTGACAGGCGTGCGGCTCTTCGCCGATTTAAATGCCGCCCAACAACGGTCAATCTTACCGCCTTTCGTATCGCGAGAGCCAGGGCACGCCATGTCATTAAAGAGAGCAAGAAAAGGTCATGGCAGGAGTTTCTGGACTCCATCAACCGTTCCACTTGTTCCACAAAGGTATGGGAAGCCATCCGGAGGATTTCCGGTAAACGCAGCCGTTTACCAATAGCTGCAGTCCTGAACCAGGGATGCCTCCAAACGACACCCAGCGCCATAGCTCAGTCGCTGGCAGGGCATTTTGCACAAAGTACTGCCACTGCAACCCAGGATCCAGCGTTTCGTCGCTACCGTGCGACTGTCGAAAGAGCGAATTTGAACTTTCGGTCGAACGGTTCTGAGGCCTACAACTCCCCTTTCTCCATGTGGGAACTTGAGTCAGCTCTTACTGAGACTTCTGACACTGCACCAGGTTACGACCGCATCCGGTACTCCATGCTTAGACATCTTCCAGCGGCGTCCAAGGAAATCCTCCTTGAATGTTTTAATCTCATATGGCACACGGGAGTGTTCCCAACCTCGTGGAGGGAGGCAATCCTCATCCCTCTCCTCAAACCAGGAAAGGACCGCACATGTCCCAGTAGTTATCGTAGTATCGCCTTAACAAGCTGTGTCGGAAAGACCCTGGAACGGATGGTTAACCGTCGTCTGGTCTGGCTGCTAGAGACCAGACAGCTCCTTAGCCGCTTTCAGTGTGGATTCCGAAAATTTCGTTCCACAGTCGACAACCTGACCCTCCTCGAGGCGGCTATTCAGCAGGCTTTCCTCCGTCAGCATCACTGTATCGGTATCTTCTTTGATATCAGTAAGGCATATGATACTACTTGGAGACACTGTATTCTTGCACAACTGCATCAATGGGGCTTTCGTGGCCGCCTCCCCATTTTGATTCGGTCTTTCCTGTCTCAGCGGTTTTTTCGGACCCGCGTTGGTAACACACTGTCTGATCGCTTTGAGCAAGAGAACGGTGTCCCCCAGGGCAGTGTTTTAAGCGTTACCCTCTTTGCCATAGCAATCAACAGTATAACGTCTACAGTGCGGAGTCCAGTACAGTGCTCCTTGTTTGTGGACGACTTTGCTGTTTTCTGTTCCTCCTCTAGTGTTGCATCCGCGAGCCGTCAATTGCAACTAACGGTGCGGCGGTTAGAGGAGTGGGCTGCAAAGACGGGTTTTAGGTTTTCTGCCGATAAGTGTGTTTGTGTTCATTTTAATCGTTCTCGTCGTCTTTTTACGTTGCCTGCCTTGCATATGGGGGATACTGTCCTACAGTTTGGAGACACAGTGCGGTTTCTAGGCCTAATTTTTGACTCCAGGTTGTCATGGTTGCCACACCTACGTGACTTGAAAGCCAGAACGCTGAAGGCACTGAACATCCTCAAGTGCCTCAGCCACAGGTCTTGGGGAGCGGACAGGGCGCGTCTCCTTCAGTTTTATCGAGCTTTCGTGCGCTCACGGCTGGACTATGGCTGCACAGTATATGGGTCAGCGAGGCCGTCTTATTTGCGGATCCTTGACGCTGTTCACCATGCTGGGATTCGACTGGCTACGGGTGCTTATCGGACCAGTCCCGTACCCAGCCTCTGTGCTGAGGCTGGCGAACCGCCACTTACCATCCGGCGGCAGCTCCTGCTGGTGCGCCAAGCTTGTAAGTTTCTTGCAGCTCCCAGCTCGCCTGCTCACCATCTTGTTGCCCATCCACCTCTGGATCGCCTTTTTTCCCGCCGTCCCCGGGCTACGTTGCCGTTTGGGATCAGAGTGCACCGTGTGCTTGAGTCCCTCGGTGTGGAGTCTGTACAACCCCAAATCCTGGGTTTTAACCGCCTGCCTCCCTGGTTACTGAAGAGGCCACGTGTGATTTTAGATTTATTGCAGTACAAGAGAGATTGCACTCCTGCCACCGTTTTTAATGCAGCATTTTCTGCTATTTTATCTGAGCACCACGACTATGTAGCTGTTTTTACGGATGGGTCGAAACAAGGGGATTCCGTGGGTTGCTCAGTTGTTTTTCCGGATCGTGTCCTCAAGGTCCGCCTGCCTCAGACTTTTACTGTCTTTGATGCAGAATTGTCTGCGATCTTGCGGGCACTGGAGCCGATGCGACTTTCTTCCTCTCTTAAATTTCTTGTCTGTTCCGATTCACTCAGTGCCCTTCAATCCTTGCACCGTTTGTATCCGGCGGATAAACTAGTCCAGACCATCCAGGATGCCCTCCTCCGACTACAGCGACTAGGGAAGGTTGTAGCTTTCTGCTGGGTTCCGGGGCATGTCGGCATTGCTGGGAATGAACGGGCAGATCTCGCAGCCAAGGGGGCGTGTCTTGATCCACACGTATCTCAGTGTGCTATCCCGTTGCACGCACTCACCTCGCTGTTGAGCTCCAGAGTCATGTGTCGGTGGGAGGATGAGTGGCTGGAAGTGACTGACAATAAGCTCCGTCTAGTCAAGCCCACAACGCGTGTGTGGTGTACTTCCTTTCAGCCCCATCGACGGGACGAAGTTCTCCTCACTCGGCTTCGAATAGGCCACAGCCCTATGACGCATGGCTTCCTGCTCCGGCGAGAGGACCCTCCATTGTGTGGTGCTTGCGGCGTCCAGGTCACTGTGAGCCACATTTCACTGGATTGTGTTTTATTTTCTGACCAGCGGGCCTCGGCTGATTTGCCAGCGGACCTGCCAACTCTTTTAGGCAACACTCGGACGAATGTGGTTAAAGTTTTAAAGTTCTGTGCCTTGTCAAATGTTTTTACAAAGATTTTAGGGAGCGGATTTTAATTTGCTCACTGTGTGCCAAGCTCGCCCATCTTTTCTGTAAGTGGCCAGCCAATGACACATTCCTGTGTCATTCTTGTTGCTATGTTTTCCCTTCCACTTTCTTATCTAGTAATTTCCCTCTTTTCCTGTTTTCCTTGAATGTGTTTTTCCGTTTTATTAGGTCTCTCCACATTCGTTCCTTTTAATGTGTGTCAGGGCGCTGATGACCTCGATGTTGAGCGCCCATAAACCCCAACACACACACACACGAGGTGGAGATCCTGGCGTCCGCTGAGGACCTCGATCTCGCCAGTCCCTCCAGCGCCATGGAAAGCACTGGCGCAGGTGCTCACTTGGAGGCAGCAGGTGACCCAGCGGCGTAATCTGCCTTCCCAGTCCCGTCACGCCTTTCCCAGCCATCGACAACACCATCCTCCAGTGGAACTGCGGCGGTTTCTTCCACCATCTAGCTGAGCTCCGCCAACTTATCGGCCTTCACCCTTTCTTCTGCATTGCTCTCCAGGAAACTTGGTTTCCAGCAATGCGAACCCCCACCCTCCGTGGCTATCGGGGTTATTATAAGAACCGAGCAGCTTATGAAAGGGTGTCTGGTGGCGTCTGCATATATGTTCTTCACACTCTGCACAGCGAGTCTGTCCCTCTCCAGACGCCTTTAGAGGCTGTCGCTGTACGCGTGTGGACGCCACAGGCTGTTACTGTCTGCAGTCTTTACATTCCGCCGGATGGTGATGTCTCGCAGCATGTCCTGGCTGCATTGGTCGCCCAATTGCCGCCACCTTTCTTGCTATTGGGCGACTTCAACGCCCATAACCCTCTGTGGGGTGGGTCAGTGGCCACAGGTCGAGGCGCCATCGTTGAGCATTTATTGTCGCAGCTCGATCTCTCGCTGTTAAATGATGGTGCCTTCACACACTTCAGTGTGGCGCATGGCACCTACTCCGCCATTCGCATTCGGGAGGACGACGGTTCAATCCCACGTCCGGCCATCCTGATTTAGGTTTTCCGTGATTTCCCTAACATCACTCCAGGCAAATGCCGGGATGGTTCCTCTGAAAGGGCACGGCCGACATCCTTCCCTAATCCGATGAGACCGATGACCGCGCTGTCTGGTCTCCTTCCCCAAAACCAACCAACCAACTCCGCCATTGACCTTTCAATCTGTAGCCATAGCCTCTTACCGTCTGTCCAATGGAGTGTGCATGACGACCTGTGTGGTAGTGACCATTTTCCGATCTTTTTGTCACTACCACAGCGCCACTCTCCTGGGCGCCCTAGCAGATGGGCTATGAATAAGGCTGACTGGGACTTGTTCTCCTCCACTGCCGCTTTTGAGCCTCTCTCTACCAATGACATTGATGCGGTGGTTCAATCGGTCACCACCGGCATCGTTACTGCCGCCGAATCTGCCATTCCCCATTCCTGTGGGTCCCCTCGGCGGAAGGCTGTGCCTTGGTGGTCGCCTGAGATCGCTGAAGCGATTAAAGATCGCCGGCGGGCGCTCCAGCGTCACAAGCGACACCCCTCCCTCGACCACCTTATCGCCTTCAAACGGCTGCGTGCGCGGGCCCGCCTCCTTATCCGCCAAGGCAAGAAGGAGTGCTGGGAGCGGTATGTGTCCACCATTGGCCTCCATGTCACTCCCTCGCAGGTCTGGGCCAAGATTCGACGCGTCTACGGCTATCGGCCACCTGCCAGCGTCCCTGCGCTCTCACTGAATGGAGCAGTTTGTACTGACTCCGACGTCATTGCCAATCGCTTAGCAGAGCATTTTGCTATGAGTTCCGCTTCTGCGATTTACCCCCAGGCCTTCCGCTCCATTAAAGGGCGGATGGAACGTCGGAGCCTTTCGTTTCGCACCAACCACCCAGAATCTTACAATGCTCCATTTAGTGAGTGGGAATTTCGCAGTGCCCTCGCTGCTTGCCCTGATACCGCTCCTGGGCCAGATGGCATCCACTGTCAGATGCTGAAACACCTTTCAGTGGACTGCCAGCGGCGCCTTCTCGATCTTTACAACCGTCTTTGGGTCGAGGGGGAGTTTCCGTCGCAATGGCGGGAAGGCATTGTCATCCCCGTTTTGAAACCTGGAAAGAACCCTCTGAAGGTGGACAGCTACCGTCCCATTAGCCTCACCAACGTTCTTTGCAAGCTTCTCGAACGGATGGTGAGCCGGCGCTTGCATTGGGTACTGGAGTATCGGGGCCTTCTGGCTCCATCTCAGGGTGGGTTCCGTAAAGGCCGCTCCGCCGCCGACAATCTGGTGAGCCTGGAGTCGGCCATCCGTACTGCCTTTTCCCGCCGTCAGCACCTGGTCGCTGTCTTTTTCGACATGCGGAAGGCGTACGATACGACGTGGCGTCATCACATTCTTTCTACGCTTCATGGATGGGGTCTTCGGGGTCCTCTGCCGATTTTTATCCGCAATTTTCTTTCGTGTCGTACCTTCCGCGTGCAAGTCGCGGCCTCGTATAGTTCCTCCCACGTCCAGGAGAACGGTGTGCCACAGGGCTCTGTTTTAAGTGTCTGTCTGTTTTTAATAGCCATTAACGGGCTTGCTGCGGCCGTGGGAAATTCTGTCTCCGCTTCCCTGTATGCTGACGACTTCTGCCTTTATTACAACTCTACTGGCATTGCAGCTGTTGAACGTCAGCTACAGGGCGCTATCCGTAAGGCGCAGTCTTGGGCTGTAGCGCATGGGTTTCAGTTTTGGGCAGCCAAGACCTGCGTTATGCATTTCTGCCGGTGCCGAACAGTCCATCCTGAGCCGCGGCTTTATCTTGCCGACGAACTCCTTGCTGTGGTGGAGACCCACAGGTTTTTGGGGGTGGTTTTCGATGCCCGGTTGACTTGGCTGCCTCATATCCGGCAGCTGAAACAGACGTGTTGGCGGCATCTAAACGCTCTGAGATGCTTGAGCAACACCCACTGGGGCGCCGACCGCTCTACACTGTTGCGGCTCTACCAGGCGTTAATCCAGTCCCGTCTGGATTATGGGAGCCTGGCTTATGGCTCAGTATCCCCATCTGCGTTACGGGTGCTGGACCCGATTCTCCACAGCGGGATACGCCTTGCCACTGGTGCTTTCCGCACCAGCCCTGTGGACAGCGTACTAGTGGAGGCAGGTGTACCTCCACTGCGTCCCCCTGCGGGTTCGGGGGTTAGAATAGGCCCGCGGTATTCCTGCCTGTCGTAAGAGGCGACTGAAAGGAGTCTCAAACGTTTCGGCCTTATGTGATGGTCCCCTGTCGGGTTTGAACTCCATATCTCAAAATTTTTCCGAAGAGCGAGCCGATTGGGGAAGGGCGCCTTACTTGGTGCATTGTGTCGGTGTTGTGTTGAGAACTTTCGCCATCTTATTCGTCGTTGCAGCACCCAGGGGCTCAGCATTCATTTGCTGGGTACGGGCTTGGCGACCCCGGGGTTCCTGAGCTGGGGACTGGTAAGCGCCACCTGTCCCCCGTCACCGTAAGCTCTGAGTACACTTCAGCGACCACCGTGCGGCGCGGCGGTGGAATGTTGTGTGTCTCAGGGAATGGGGATCTTGGCTTGGCCGCCCGGATCGCGAGGATGGAACAAACCTCTATAAAAAACCCCTCAATCTTCCGGAGTGCTCCGCGCCTATGAGATGCATGGCTGTTGAGGTGGAACAGTCGCAAGCGGGCAACCTCTGGGGCACCTGCCACACCCCAGTTGTATACGGCTTACTCAGGCACGCGGGGCTCTGTCTGAGCGGACCTTTAGTTCCCTAGCTGCTCGTGGGACCGCAATGGACCCTTCGACTTCTACATTTCCCCCTACCAGTGGATTGGGTGGGCCGCTGGTAGGCAAACACACCCCTTCGAAAAAGCGACTTCGTGCTTCGAGTCCTCCAGCTCCTGGTGTTGCTAGAGATTTATCAGACTGTTGTAACAGAGCACATGCTGATAATCAGAATGTGTTTTTGATTATTAAACGAAAGGAGGGTAGCTTTGAGAGGGTTTCTCCCTTTTACATCCACAAGGGTCTTGAAGGAATTGCAGGTACACTGAAATCTGTTAAGCGACTGCGCAATGGTACTCTCTTAGTTGAGACTTCTAGTTCCCGTCAAGTCGCTTCTCTTCGGAAAGCACCCTGTCTCGGAGAGTACGCTATCGAGACCGAGCTCCACTCCACACTCAACTATAGTAAGGGTGTTGTGACATGTAGGGACTTGGCGGATATCTCCACAGACGAGTTGAAATCTGAGTGGGCTGCCGAAGGTATTGTTGATGTGCAGAATATTATGAGGCGAGTCGATGGGGACCTAGTAAAATCCGACTCGTTTATTCTCACGTTCAGTTGCCCGCGACTTCCAGAGCATGTTAAAGCGGGGTTCTTACGTTTGCCAGTACGGCCATATTTCCCCAACCCAATGCGCTGCTTTAAATGTCAGCGCTTTGGGCATACTACATTGGGGTGCAATGGGATAGCCACTTGCGGTAAATGTGGTCAGCCTGCCCATGAAGGAGCTGATTGTTCGTCGCCTGTGAAGTGCGTGAATTGCTCTGGGAGTCACCCTGTCTGGAGCCGGGTCTGCCCCATCTATCTCGACGAACGGAAGATACAGGAGATTAAAACATCTAAGCGCATACCCTATGGTGAGGCCAAGAAGCTCTTTAAGGCCATGCAACCTCCTGTGTTTACTACATCTTTCGCTTCCGTTCTGAAAAAACCGGTACAAATGGCCACTGTTGCTACGCAAACGGAGGTTGCTAGTGTTAGCACTAATACCTGCGTTTGCCAGTGCACTTGTGCTGCTGCGGTTGTTTTGCAACCTGCAGCTCTCCCCGCAACGTCGGACAAGGCCGTGGTTGCTGACATTGGGGTACTTCCTGCCTCTTCCCCTATGGCGCCTTCTGCCCAGGCGAGTAAAGCTCCAACTGCTGACAAGGCTCTGCCTTCTAAGCCCCCTAAGACCAAGACGCCGAAGGTGAAGATTTTGCCACCTGCGGAGACTGATCAGGGTCGGTCCGATGACGAGACCATCGTACTGCCTGACATCTCCCGTGGGTCGTCATCGGAGCTGATGGACATTGATGTCGACCGGGGGCGCTCTTCTCGCCCCAGGAATAAATCTCCGGCCAGTACGGGCTCTCCTCCAAAACACAGAGGCAGGGTGAAAGTTCAGCCACCCTGATCACTGGCTCCCATCTTACAGTGGAACCTGAATGGGTTCAGGACGCATGTGGCCGAACTACAACTCCTTGTACGAGAGTTCCCTTTGTGCTTATGTCTCCAAGAGACACATTTTCGGGCCACTGATGCTCCTTCTTTACGGGGCTATACCGTCTATCGGAAAGATGATCTGACGGGGGAAAGGGCAAAGGGTGGTGTTGCGGTTTTTGTCCGTGACATGCACCCCTCATCTGAGCTCCCTCTCGTTACAGACTTGCAAGCAGTTGCAGTTAACCTTCTTGTGGGTCGGAGGCTCACAGTCTGTTCACTTTACTTACCTCCTCAGGATGCGATAGACTCTGAGGCTCTCTCAGACCTTATTGGCCAACTTCCCCGCCCCTTTCTTCTTCTGGGGGACTTCAATGCTTATAATGTCTTATGGGGCTCGTCGACTACTTGCCCCAGGGGTCGCATTCTGGAACGCCTCATGGTGTCTGAAGAACTGTGCATCCTCAACTCTGGTGCCCCCACTCATTTCTGTACTGCTTCTGGGTCGTCGTCAGCTATTGACCTTTCCTTTTGCTCTCCAGCACTAGCGGATTCTGCTGTATGGGAGGTTGATGCTGACCTCCATTCTAGTGACCACTTCCCCCTTTGGATTCGCCTCCTGGATGAGGCTATGGCATTTCCGGTACCGCCCCGGTGGCACCTCTGCAGGGCTGACTGGACACTTTTTAGCCACCTGGCCGTTTTGGAACACCGTGACAGCGTCTACGAATGGGTAGACCATGTTACAGCTGTGATCTCCCATGCTGCTGAATTGTCAATCCCACGGTCATCCGGTCATCCCAAGAGGCGTCCTGTCCCTTGGTGGACCCCTGAGTGCCGCTCAGCCATCCGAGCCCGCCGTGCCGCTCTGCGCCGCTTCAAGTGCCGTCCCACAGCTGACAATCTTGCAGCCTTTCGGGTGGCAAGGGCTAAAGCGCGACGCGTGATTAAAGAGAGCAAACGACGGTCATGGCAATCGTTCTTGAACTCCATCTCCCGCTCCACTAGTTCTACGAAAGTATGGGAAGCCGTCAGGAGGATTTCCGGGAAACTCGGCCAGCTACCCGTCACGGCCTTGCTGCATCAGGGAAGTCTCCTCACGGCGCCGAGAGACATTGCCCAGACACTGGCCATGCATTTTGCGGAATCTACCGCCACTATTAACTGTGATCCAGATTTCTGCCGCTACCGCACTGCCATCGAGAGGGGTCACTTGGATTTCCGGTCTCCTAATTCTGAACCCTACAACTGCCCCTTCACAATGTGGGAACTGGATTCGGCGCTGTCTGTGGCTCATGATACTGCGCCTGGTCATGATCAAATCCGGTATAGCATGCTGCGGCACTTGTTACTGCCTTCCAAGGAAGTTCTCCTGAATTGTTTTAATATGATATGGTTATCCGGCACGTACCCTGACTCGTGGAGGGAAGCGATTTTGATACCCCTCCTCAAACCAGGGAAGGACCGAACGCATCCCAGTAGTTATCGAAGTATCGCCTTGACGAGCTGTGTCGGGAAGACGTTGGAACGCATGGTCAATCGTCGCCTGGTTTGGCTGCTCGAGACTAGGCAGCTCCTTAGCCCCTCTCAGTGTGGCTTTCGGAAATGGCGTTCCACTATAGACAACTTGACCCTGCTTGAGGCGGCCATCCAGCAGGCCTTCCTGCGTAACCAGCATTGTCTAGGTGTATTCTTTGACATTCATAAGGCGTATGACACTACTTGGCGCCGCCATATCCTCAATCAACTCCATGAGTGGGGCTTTCGTGGCCGTCTCCCCATCTTCATTCGGTCCTTTCTTTGTCACCGCCTCTTTCGCTATAGGGTTGGTAATGTGCTATCTGATTTGTATGTGCAGGAGAATGGTGTTCCTCAGGGAAGCGTTTTAAGTGTCACCCTCTTTGCCGTCGCCATTAACAGTATCACGTCCACTATCCGGAGTCCTGCCCAATGCTCCTTGTTTGTGGACGATTTTGCTGTTTTCTGTTCTTCCTCCAGTCTTGTCACTGCTAGTCGACAGTTGCAGCTTACGATACAGCGATTAGAGGCATGGACTGCGAAGACGGGTTTTACCTTTTCTGCAGACAAATGTGTGTGTGTTCATTTTAATCGTTCTCGACGTGCTTTTACCTCCCCTGAATTGCGTCTGAGGGACACCATTCTTCCTTTTAGCGACACTGTGCGGTTCCTGGGCCTCACTTTTGATTCCAAGTTGTCGTGGTTGCCTCACCTTAAAGACCTCAAGGTGCGGGCCCTGAAGGCACTGAATATTTTGAAGTGTCTGAGCCATCGGTCCTGGGGAGCAGATCGGGCGCGTCTGCTGCAGTTTTATAGGGCTTTCGTCCGATCGCGACTTGACTATGGTTGCACCGTGTATGGGTCAGCAAGGCCTTCGTATCTGAAGATTCTTGACGCAGTACACCATGAGGGTATCAGGCTGGCCACTGGTGCCTTCCGTACTAGTCCCATCCCCAGCCTGTGTGCTGAGGCAGGGGAACCGCCGCTCGCCATCCGGCGGAAACTCCTCATGGTGCGTCGGGTGTGTCAATTCCTTGCCTGTCCTACCTCCCCTGCGTACCCTACCGTTGCCCGACCGCCTATGGAACGTCTCTTTTCCAGTCGTCCCAGGGCAACGAGACCATTTGGGATTCGTGCCAAGCATTTGCTTGAGTCCCTTGGTGTGGAGCGTGTGGCCCCCCAACGACAAGGTTTTACTCGCCTGCCTCCCTGGTTGCTCCAGAGGCCCAGCGTAGTTTTAGACTTGTCGGAGTACCGGAGGAGCTGCACTCCTGCGTTTGTTTTTACCGCCTTATTTTACGATATTTTAAACCAGCATCCCGACCATGTACCAGTATTTACGGATGGCTCTAAACAGGGGGACTCTGTTGGTTGTGCTGTTGTTTTCCCTGATCGACTCGTCAAGTTACGGCTTCCTGCGGCGTTTACCATCTTTGATGCCGAATTGTTTGCGATCATGCGGGCATTGGAGCAGATGAGATGTGTCCCCAGTCGTAAGTTCCTCATCTGTTCTGACTCCCTGAGTGCCCTTCAGACCATGCAACACTTGTACCCGGCGGATACGGTCGTCCAGAACATCCATGATGCCCTCCTCCACCTGCAGCGGCAGGGGAAGGAGGTTTCCTTCTGCTGGGTGCCGGGGCACGTAGGTATTAGGGGAAACGAGCTGGCGGATGTGGCTGCCAAAGATGCATGTTCCCTCCCTCACGTTGTTGACTGTGCCGTCCCCCTCCATGCTGTTACCTCCCTCCTGCGTCTTCGCGTTATGCGTCAGTGGGAAGAGGAGTGGCTGGCAGTCAGTGACAATAAGCTACGTCTGGTCAAGGCCACCACGCGGCCATGGCGTACGTCCTACCAGTCATGCAGGCGGGATGAGGTTCTCCTCACTCGCCTCCGCATCGGGCACAGTCCCTTCACACATGGTTTTTTACTCCGGCGGGAGGATCCCCCAATCTGCAGTGCTTGTGGCGTCCAGATTACTGTCCGCCACATTTTACTTGACTGTCTTTTAATCTCTGACCAGAGGGCGGTGGTTTCTTTGCCACCGGATTTGCCCTCTATTTTGAAAGACGACGCAACGTCTGTGTTTAAGGTTTTACGGTTTTGTGTCCTGTCCAATTTGTTGCCACGGCTTTTAGGGAGAGGTTTTTAATGTGCAGCTAGATGACTGGCTCACCCAGATTTTAGGTAAGAGGTCAACCAGTCACGTCTAACTCCTTGTTTCCTTTCGGTTTCTGTCCGCCTTTCTTTGTGTTTCCTTTCCTTTTTTAGTGCACTCCTTCTCCTCTTGTTTTGCCTCGGTATGTGCGGATTTGGAACTGCGTCAGGTCTGTCTCTTTTAGCTGTTCCCCTTGTTCGTTGTTCGTCTTAGTCCCTTCACTGCATGTGTTTCTGTTTTTTATGCGTTTGGGCGCTGATGACCCTGCTGTTTAGCGCCCGTAAACCTCAAACACACACACACACACACACCTCCACTGCGGTTCCGACGCCAACGTTTGCTGGCCGCTTATGCTGCCCATGTTCTAAGCTCGCCTGGGCATCCAAACTATCGTCTCCTGTTCCCGCGGTCGGTCATCCGTATGCCAGAACGTCGGCCCCGGTCTGGTTGTACAATAGCGGTCCGCGTCAAGGAGCTTCTCTCTGGGCTCCAGGGTTTCACTGTTCCACCTCCTTTCCGGGCTACTTTGCATACACCCCCATGGTGTGTTCGTCGCCCTAGCCTTCGGCTCGACTTGGCACAGGGCCCTAAGGACTCAGTCCCTCAAGAGGCCTTCCGCCGCCGCTTTTATTCCATCCTGGCCACGTATCAGGGCTCTGGTGTTGTTTACACTGACGGTTCGATGGTTGCTGGTCGTGTCGGATATGCGCTCACTCTAGGGGACCTTTCCGAACAACGTTCCTTGCCGGATGGCTGCAGCGTTTACACTGCTGAATTGGTCGCCATCCTTCGTGCCCTAGAGTATATCCGCTCCTGCTCAGTTGAGTCCTTCGTTATCTGTAGCGATTCCCTGAGCGGTTTACGAGCTCTCGACCAGTGTTTCCCTCGTTCTCGTTTGGTGATGGCTATCCACGAGTCTCTGCATACTCTCGCCTGTTGCGGCCGCTCTGTGGTCTTTGTGTGGACCCCCGGTCATGTCGGTATCCCGGGTAACGAACATGTTGACCGCCTGGCGAAAGAGGCCACCAGCAAGCCATCTCTGGACCTTGGCCTCCCTGAGACTGATTTGCGGGCAGTCTTCCGCCGCAAAATCTTGGCGCTATGGGGCGATGAATGGCGCGAACTGGCAATGCGCAATAAACTCCGTGCTGTCAAGGAGACGACGGCTGTGTGGCGGTCATCCCTGCGAGCCACTCGCAGGGACTCGGTAGTTCTTTGCCGGCTCCGCATTGGCCACTCCCGGCTGACACACAGTTATTTACTGCGCAGGGAGGACCCTCCTGTATGTCGCTGCGGGGCGGCTTTGACAGTGGCCCACATTTTGCTGGCCTGCCCCCTTTTAGCTGTGGTCAGGCAGACATTTGCGCTGCCTGCTACGCTCCCTGCCCTTTCAACAGACGACTCCACTATGGCTGACTTAGTTTTACGTTTTACTCGGGCAGGGGGATTTTATCATTTACTCTGAGTGTTTCTGTTTTATTTTATCGTTTTGTGTCGATTCTGGCCTTTGGCCTATGATTTTACACTGATTTTTTAATGTGTTTCTAAGTGGTTGGCTTTTCCTTATTTCTTTCTATGATCGGCCAACCACCGTCACACTCTATCTGGTTTTCGTTCGTTTTGTCTTGTCCTTGTCTGTTTCTCTTGTTCTGTATCATCTGTGATCTCTTCTGTTCCTCGTTTTTATTCTCTGTGGGTGTTCTTTGTCTTTGGAACAAGGGACCGATGACCGTAGCAGTCTGGTCCCTTTCATCCCCCCAAACCAACCAACCAACCATCTCTGTAGCATATCAGGCGTAACAGTTTGGATAGATGCTGTTATGTCTCGTTTCAAATCATCAATGGTGACTGGGAGAGGTGGCCGAAACACCATATCCTTAACATACCCCCATAGGAAAAAATCGCAGGGGGTAAGATCAGGGCTTCTTGGAGGCCAGTGATGAAGTGCTCTGTCACGGGCTGCCTGGCGGCCGATCCATCGCCTCGGGTAGTTGACGTTCAGGTAGTTATGGACAGATAAGTGCCAATGTGGTGGCGCTCCATCCTGCTGAGATATGAATTATTGTGCTTCTTGTTCGAGCTGAGGGAACAGTCAATTCTCTAACATCTCCAGATACTGTAGTCCAGTTACAGTAGCACTTTCGAAGAAAGAGGGACCAAAAACTTTATTGGCTGACATGGCGAACAAATGTACAACTAAATGAAACTTTATAGCTCCCTTAATTCGCCCACAGATAGTGCTTACCTCTGCCTTTTGTCGTTGCAGAGTTTTAAATTCCTAAAGTTGTGGTATTCTTTTTGAATCACCCTGTATACCAGAGGCCTGTTATTAAACCTGTGGTTGTCATAATAAATAAAGTACGCTTTATATCGCCGATATAACGTCATAGGTCAAAGTAGACGTGTGGAATCGGAACGTGCGGTAGTCCCAAATGATGTTCTTGTTCCCGCGTTTTGTCAATTTCAGTGACTTTTGGCCGTATGTATTGGCAGCAATTTTTTGCTTTCTGTATTGGTATCACTTCCTGCTCTTTGTGCTGGTGACTAGGTTTTCAGTTGAGTTATATACGTCGACCGATGTTTCAGAAAAAGTTTAGAATAGGGCCAGTGCCGTACTTACGTGTTTCGTGCAGGAATGTTGCCAGTGCTTGCCCTGATGTACTATGGGAGCAAAAGAAGCCGTGTCAGCTGTTAATGTTACACAGCCAATGAGAGACCAACAGGCAGACAACGTGTTTCGAAATAAGACTTTCGGAAGAAAGGGTGAAGCATTGGCGTGAAAGTAGATTATAGATTTATTTGAGTCATAGCTATTTAAACTGTGGTAGTATCTGCAAACCAAGGACAGTGTCACAACTCATGATACACCCCCCCCTGCGGGTCCGGGGATTAGAATAGGCCCAAGGTATTCCTGCCTGTCGTAAGAGGCGACTAAAAGGAGTCCCTCCCCCTCAAGGGTGTGGTTAGCGCCTGCGTACGGAGACAGACAGTTCCACGACCTCTATTTGCAGTCATTTTGGTTTTTCACTTCTTCTCGTTTCTTCCTTCCTTTGGTTGGTTCCCTTCTTTGCTCTTCTCCATCTCACTGTCTTCCTTACTCTTTCCCTTGTCTTCTTCTCCTTGCCTTCTCATTGCCTTCTTCTCCTTGCCTTCTCTGGTCTCTGCCTCGGCGTTTGAGACAGTCTGTCCTCTCTCTCTCTCTCTCTCTCTCTCTCTCTCTCTCTCTCTCTCTCTCTCTCTCTCTCTCTCTCTCTCTCTCCTTTTTCCTCCGCCTTTCCCCCCCCCCCCGTCTTTTTCCCCCCGTCTTTTTCCCCCCGTCTTTTTCCCCCCGTCTTTTTACCCCCGTCTTTTTACCCCCGTCTTTTTACCCCCGTCTTTTTCCCCCCGTCTTTTTCCCCCCGTCTTTTTCCCCCCGTCTTTTTCCCCCCGTCTTTTTCCCCCCGTCTTTTTCCCCCCGTCTTTTTCCCCCCGTCTTTTTCCCCCCGTCTTTTTCCCCCCGTCTTTTTCCCCCCGTCTTTTTCCCCCCGTCTTTTTCCCCCCGTCTTTTTCCCCCCGTCTTTTTCCCCCCGTCTTTTCTCCCCCCCCCGTCTTTTCTCCCCCCCGTCTTTTCTCCCCCCCGTCTTTTCTCCCCCCCGTCTTTTCTCCCCCCCCGTCTTCTCTCCCCCCCGACTTTTCTCCCCCCGTCTTTTCTCCCCCCCCCGTCTTTTCTCCCCCCCGTCTTTTCTCCCCCCCCGTCTTTTCTCCCCCCCGTCTTTTCTCCCCCCCCGTCTTTTCTCCCCCCCCCGTCTTTTCTCCCCCCCGTCTTTTCTCCCCCCCCGTCTTTTCTCCCCCCCCCGTCTTTTCTCCCCCCCCCGTCTTTTCTCCCCCCCCCCCCCGTCTTTTCTCCCCCCCGTCTTTTCTTCCCCCCGTCTTTTCTCCCCCCCGTCTTTTCTCCCCCCCCGTCTTCCCCCCCGTCACCCCCGTCTTTTCCCCCCCGTCTTTTTCCCCCCACCCCCGTCTGTTCCCCCCCCGTCTTTTTCCCCCCGTCTTTTTCCCCCCATCTTTTTCCCCCCCGTCTTTTTCCCCCCCGTCTTTTTCCCCCCCGTCTTTTTCCCCCCGTCTTTTTCCCCCCCGTCTTTTTCCCCCCCGTCTTTTTCCCCCCCGTCTTTTTCCCCCCCGTCTTTTTCCCCCCCGTCTTTTCCCCCCCGTCTTTTTCCCCCCCCGTCTTTTTCCCCCCCCGTCTTTTTCCCCCCCCCCGTCTTTTTCCCCCCCGTCTTTTTCCCCCCCGTCTTTTCCCCCCCCCCGTCTTTTCCCCCCCCCCCCCCGTCTTTTTCCCCCCCCCCGTCTTTTTCCCCCCCCGTCTTTCCCCTCCCGTCTTTCCCCCCCGTCTTTCCCCCCCCGTCTTTCCCCCCCGTCTTTCCCCCCCGTCTTTCCCCCCCCGTCTTTCCACCCCGTCTTTCCCCCCCCGTCTTTCCCCCCCGTCTTTCCCCCCCGTCTTTCCCCCCCGTCTTTCCCCCCCCCCCGTCTTTCCCCCCCCGTCTTTCCCCCCCCGTCTTTCCCCCCCCGTCTTTCCCCCCCGTCTTTCCCCCCCCGTCTTTCCCCCCCCGTCTTTCCCCCCCCGTCTTTCCCCCCCCGTCTTTCCCCCCCGTCTTTCCCACCCGTCTTGCCCCCCCGTCTACCCCCCCCGCGTTTCCCCCCCCCCCATCTTTCCCCCCCGTCTTTTCTCCCCCCTGTGCGCGCCTGAAGGCCGACCCACGTGTTCGCACGCATAGCCGGTGACGGGGTAACGCGTAATTCCTCCCACTGGGTAGACAAGTAAGGCACACACGTACCCACTGGCAAAGGCCGGGCCCAGGGAGGGGTGATTGCCTGAGCTGATACCTTCTGACCATGCCGATTGGTCCCTCCGTCTGTTTCTCGGGAGGTGTGACCTGAGGTGTAAACATTCACCTAAGGCGGGAGTGCCCTCTGAGAGGGTCCCCACAAGGAAGGAGCGCGCCATCGGAGACGCTGGCAATCATGGGGGATTCCTCCGCAATGGATTCTACTCCATCTCTTTCGACTTCGACCCAAAAACGGAAACGTGACCAGCCAACAGTGACAAAAGTACTACCGCCTGCCCCACAGTTCCTCGTAGTTTCTCGAACTGAGGACGGAAAGGATTTTTCCTCTGTCAACCCTTTCGTTATTCAGAAGGGCGTAGATGCCATAGCCGGATCTGTCAAATCCTGTACCAGATTGCGTAACGGCACCTTATTACTAGAAACTGAGAATGTCTTTCAGGCACAAAAACTGCTTCGGGCCACCCTCCTGTACACGTTCCCTGTCCGGGTGGAGGCCCACCGAACTTTGAATTCGTCTCGTGGTGTGGTCTATACTGGCTCCCTCGACGGATTGACTGACGAGGAGCTTCAGTCATTCCTCGCTGAGCAGGGCGTGACGGCTGTCCATAGGGTCATGAAAAAGGTCAACAATGACCTTGTACCGACCCGGACAATTTTCTTGACCTTCGATAGTGTTAAGCTGCCATCGCGCATCAAGGCGGGCTACGAGGTTATTTCTGTTCGCCCCTATATCCCGACACCTACGCGCTGCTACCAGTGTCAGCGTTTCAATCACACTCGACAGTCTTGTTCCAATGCGGCTAAATGTGTCACCTGTGGCAGGGATGCCCATGAGGGTGACTGTCCACCTCCGTCTCCTCGTTGTGTGAACTGTCAGGGTGACCATGCCGCATCCTCCCGCGACTGTCCTGTCTATAAGGAAGAACGCTGTATCCAAGAAATTCGGGTCAAAGAGAAAGTGTCCACCTCGGCTGCTCGCAAGCTATTGGCTAGTAGGAAGCCCACGCTGCTCCCAGCGGGGAAATACAGTACTGTCCTCGCCTCTCCTCGGACTACCCAGGAGGTAGCAACCCAGACATGCGATCTGACCTTCAGCACCACGGTCGTCCGTTCGGCCAGTGCTAAGATCGCGCGGTCGACGTCTCCTCTTCCTCCCATCACCCCACAGACACGAGCACCTTCTTCAGCTTCTGCTAAGACGAAGACACCGAAGTCAGATGCACGGGCCTTCAAGAAGGAACCATCCCGTGCAGACTTCCTCCGTAGCTCGACGTCCCAGCCTTCGACCGGTACTTCCACTACACGTCCTTCCAAAAAGGCGCATAGGAAGCACAGTTCTCCTTCCCCGCCACGGCGCATTTCTTCTCTTGCGCCACCCAGCGGCTGCCGCCCCAGGCCGTCATCCGATTCGCCTGGCCGCACCGCTGGTAGCCGTACATCTGGCCGTTCACTGGCGGAGGAAGCTCCCCCTCCCGGCCATCCTCCCGAGATGGCCGATGACCCTATAGACCCAATGGACGATGACTGTCCGCCTACTGATAGCGGCGGCAGTGCTCGCTCGAAGCCAGGCCCTAAGCGGCCTTCGAGGTGACCACTTCTCTCATCTTTCTTTTCTTACGATGGCACTTATTCACTGGAATATTCGCAGCATTCGCTCCAACCGAGAGGACTTGAAGTTGCTGCTCCGCTTGCACCGTCCGCTTGTCGTAGCCCTCCAGGAAACGAAGCTACGCCCATGCGATCAAATTGCCTTGGCACACTACACCTCTGTGCGTTTTGACCTACCCCCTGTGGTAGGTATCCCAGCTCATGGAGGGGTTATGTTGCTGGTCCGGGATGATATTTACTACGATCCCATCACGTTGCACACCGGCCTGCAGGCAGTTGCCATCCGCATTACTTTTACGTTTTCCTTTTGTACCGTTTACACTGCATCGTCATCTGCCGTTACCAGGGCAGACGTGATGCAACTTATTGCTCAGCTACCTGCACCATTTTTGTTAACTGGAGACTTCAATGCCCACCATCCCCTATGGGGCTCTCCAGCATCCTGCCCGAGGGGCTCCTTGTTAGCAGACCTTTTCAACCAGCTCGATCTTGTCTGCCTCAATACTGGCGCCCCTACTTTTCTTTCGGACACATCTCACACCTATTCCCATTTAGACCTCTCTATATGTACTCCCCAACTTGCACGCCGGTTTGAGTGGTATGCACTTTCTGATACATATTCGAGCGACCACTTCCCGTGTGTTATCCATCTCCTGCAGCATACCCCCTCTCCGTGCTTCTCTAATTGGACCATCTCCAAGGCAGACTGGGGGCTCTTCTCTTCCAGGGCGACCTTTCAGGATCAAACCTTTACAAGCTGCGATCGTCAGGTCGCACACCTCACGGAAGTCATTCTCGCTGCTGCTGAATATTCCATCCCTCACCCTCCTTCTTCTCCACGTCGCGTACCGGTCCCCTGGTGGACCGCAGCATGTAGAGACGCTTTACGTGCTCGTCGACGTGCTTTACGCACTTTTAAACGCCACCCTACAGTGGCGAATTGTATCAATTATAAACGATTACGTGCTCAGTGTCGTCGTATTATCAAAGAAAGCAAGAAAGCCAGCTGGGCTGCTTTCACAAGCACCTTCAACAGTTTTACTCCTTCTTCTGTTGTCTGGGGTAGCCTGCGCCGGCTATCTGGCACTAAGGTCCACTCACCAGTTTCTGGCTTGAAGGTCGCGAATGACGTCCTTGTGGCCCCTGAGGCTGTCTCCAATGCCTTCGGCCGCTTTTTCGCAGAGGTTTCGAGCTCCGCTCATTACCACCCTGCCATCCTCCCCCGCAAACAGGCAGAGGAGGCTAGGCCACCTAACTTCCGCTCCTCGAATTGTGAAAGTTATAATGCCCCATTCACCATGCGGGAACTCGAAAACGCACTTGGCCGATCACGGTCCTCTGCTCCAGGGCCAGATTCTATTCATATTCAGATGCTGAAGAACCTTTCTCCTGCGGGTAAAGGTTTTCTTCTTCGTACATACAATCGCATCTGGATTGAGGGACATGTTCCCGCATGCTGGCGCGAGTCTATTGTTGTCCCGATTCCTAAGCCGGGGAAGGACAAGCACTTGCCTTCCAGTTATCGACCTATCTCGCTTACCAGCTGTGTCTGTAAAGTGATGGAGCGAATGGTTAACTCTCGATTGGTTTGGCTGCTCGAGTCTCGACGCCTACTTACCAATGTACAATGTGGATTTCGTAGGCGCCGCTCTGCTGTTGACCATCTGGTTACCTTGTCGACCTCCATTATGAATAACTTCTTGCGGAAGCGCCCGACCGCGGCTGTCTTCTTTGATTTGGAGAAGGCTTACGACACCTGTTGGAAGGCAGGCATCCTCCGCACCATGCATACATGGGGCCTTCGCGGTCGCCTCCCTCTTTTTATTCGTTCCTTTTTAATGGATCGACAGTTCAGGGTACGTGTGGGTTCTGTCCTGTCCGACACCTTTCGCCAGGAGAATGGGGTGCCACAGGGCTCAGATTTGAGCGTCGCTCTCTTCGCCATCGCGATCAATCCAATAATGGATTGCCTCCCAGCTGATGTATCAGGCTCCCTTTTCGTGGACGATTTTACCATCTATTGCAGCGCGCGATGTACACGTGTCCTGGAGCGCTGTCTTCAGCGTTCTATTGACCGTCTTTACTCCTGGAGTGTCGCCAACGGCTTCCGTTTTTCTGCCGAGAAGACGGTCTGTATTAACTTCTGGCGATACAAAGAGTTTCTCCCACCGTCCTTAAGACTCGGTCCCGTTGCTCTCCCAATCGTGGAGACAACCAAATTTTTAGGCCTTACATTTGACAGGAAACTTAGCTGGTCTCCACATGTGTCATATTTGGCCGCCCGTTGTACCCGTTCTTTAAATGTCCTCCGTGTTCTCAGTGGTCTGTCGTGGGGAGCGGATCGAACCGTCCTACTTCGTCTATATCGGTCGATCGTCCGCTCCAAGCTGGATTATGGGAACTTCGTATACTCCTCTGCACGGCCATCCATCTTACGCCGCCTCAACTCCATACAACATCGGGGTTTACGACTTGCGATCGGAGCATTTTATACCAGTCCCGTAGAGAGACTTCATGCTGACGCTGGCGAATTGCCACTCACCTACCGGCGCGATATACTGCTTTGTCGGTATGCCTGTCGGCTACTGTCAATGCCCGACCATCCGTCTTATCGTTCCTTTTTTGACGACTCTCTTGACCGTCAATACGGGTTGTATGTCTCTGCCCTGCTACCCCCTGGCGTTCGCTTTCGTCGCCTCCTTCAACACCTTACTTTTTCCCTCCCTGCAACCTTTAGAGTGGGCGAGAGCCGCACGCCACCTTGGCTCCAGGCTCAGGTCCGCGTTCACCTTGACCTCAGCTCGCTCCCAAAAGAGGTCACCCCCGGTTCGGTCTACCACTCCCGTTTTTTGGAACTTCGTTCGAAGTTCATCGACATGACTTTCATTTATACAGATGGCTCTAAGACCAATGACGGGGTTGGGTGTTCCTTTATTGTCGGGGCACAAAGTTTCAAATACCGGCTCCATGGCCATTGTTCGGTCTTCACAGCTGAGCTCTTTGCCCTCTACCAGGCTGTTCTTTACGTCTGCCGCCACCGACATTCTGCTTATGTCATCTGCTCCGATTCCCTGAGTGCCATCCAGAGCCTCAGTGATCCGTACCCGGTTCACCCTTTCGTACACCGGATCCAACGCTCTCTTCAGCAGCTGGTGGACGTCGGTTCTCCAGTTAGCTTTATGTGGGTTCCTGGCCATGTCGGTATCCCTGGGAACGAAGCTGCAGATGCCGCGGCCAAGGCTGCGGTCCTCCAGCCTCGAACAGCTTCTTGTTGCGTCCCTTCGTCCGATTTTAGCAGGGTGATTTGTCGGCGCATCTTATCTCTGTGGCATGCCGATTGGGCTGCACTTACCGACAACAAGCTTCGGGCCTTAAAACCTCTTCCCGTGGCTTGGACGTCCTCCTCACGCCCTTCTCGGCGGGAGGAGGTCGTTTTAGCCCGGTTAAGAATTGGACACTGCCGGTTCAGCCATCGCCATCTGCTGACGGCTGCGCCGGCGCCGTTCTGCCCATGTGGGCACTTGCTGACGGTTAGACACATTTTAATGTCCTGTCCAGATCTTAACACACTGCGCCTCGATCTTAACCTGCCAAATACTTTCGATGCCATTTTAGCGGATGACCCACGAGCAGCTGCTCGTGTTCTTCGTTTTATCAGTTTGACACACCTCGCTAAGGACATTTGATGATGCTGTTTTTTAATCCTATGCCTGTCAGTCTGTCTTTTATCGTGTTTTCCCTTTTAGTTGTTGTGGTCAACTTGTGCCTCGCGGTGCATTCTTAGAGTAGTCAGGGCGCTAATGACCATTGAAGTTGTGCGCCCTAAAACCACAAAAAAAAAAAAAAAAAAAAAAAAAAAAAAAAAAAAAAAAAACAAGGAAGGAGCGCGCCATAGGAGACGCTGGCAATCATGGGGGATTCCACCGCAATGGATTTTTCTTCTTCTCTTTCGACTTCTGCCCATAAACGGAAACTTGACCAGCAACCAGTGACAAAAGTACTACCGCCTGCCCCACAGTTCTTCGTAGTTTCTCGATCTGAGGACGGAAAGGATTTTTCCTCTGTCGACCCTTTCGTTATCCAGAAGGGCGTAGATGCCATAGCCCGATATGTCAAGTCGTGTACCAGGTTGCGTAATGGTACCTTGTTACTAGAAACTGAGAGCGCCTTTCAGGCACAAAAACTGCTTCGGGCCACACTCCTGTACGCGTTCCCTGTTCGGGTGGAGGCTCACCGCACTTTGAATTCGTCTCGTGGTGTGGTATATACTCGATCACTCGACGGATTGACTGACGAGAAGATTCAGTCTTTCCTCGCTGAGCAGGGCGTGACGGCTGTCCATAGGGTCATGAAAAAGGTCAACAATGACCTTGTACCGACCCGGACAATTTTCTTGACCTTCGATAGTGTTAAGCTGCCATCGCGCATCAAGGCGGGCTACGAGGTTATTTCTGTTCGCCCCTATATCCCGACACCTACGCGCTGCTACCAGTGTCAGCGTTTCAATCACACTCGACAGTCTTGTTCCAATGCGGCTAAATGTGTCACCTGTGGCAGGGATGCCCATGAGGGTGACTGTCCACCTCCGTCTCCTCGTTGTGTGAACTGTCAGGGTGACCATGCCGCATCCTCCCGCGACTGTCCTGTCTATAAGGAAGAACGCTGTATCCAAGAAATTCGGGTCAAAGAGAAAGTGTCCACCTCGGCTGCTCGCAAGCTATTGGCTAGTAGGAAGCCCACGCTGCTCCCAGCGGGGAAATACAGTACTGTCCTCGCCTCTCCTCGGACTACCCAGGAGGTAGCAACCCAGACATGCGATCTGACCTTCAGCACCACGGTCGTCCGTTCGGCCAGTGCTAAGATCGCGCGGTCGACGTCTCCTCTTCCTCCCATCACCCCACAGACACGAGCACCTTCATCAGCTTCTGCCAAGACAAAGACCCAAAAGTCAGATGCATGGGCCTTCAAGAAGGAACCGTCCCGTGCAAACTTCCTACGTACCTCGAACTCCCAGCCGTCGACCAGTACTTCCACTAAAAGACCTTCCAAGAAGGCTCATAGGAAACACAGTTCTCCTTCTCCGCCACGGCGCATTTCTTCTCCTGCGCCACCCAGCAGTTGCCGCCCCAGGCCGTCATCCGTTTCGCCTGGCCGCACCGCTGGTAGCCGAACATCTGGCCGTCCACCGGCGGAGGAAGCTCCTCCTCCCGGCCATCTTAACGAGATGGCCGATGAACTTATAGAACCAATGGACGATGACTGTCCGCCCACTGATAGCGGCGGCAGTACTCGCTCGAAGCCAGGCCCTCAGCGGCCTTCGAGGTGACCCCCTTCTTTCATCTTCCTTTTCTTCTCACAATGGCACTTATTCACTGGAATATTCGCAGCATTCGCTCCAACCGAGAGGACTTGAAGTTGCTGCTCCGCTTGCACCGTCCGCTCGTCGTAGTCCTCCAGGAAACGAAGCTACGCCCATGCGATCAAATTGCCTTGGCACACTACACCTCTGTGCGTTTTGACCTACCCCCTTTGGTAGGTATTCCGGCTCATGGAGGGGTTATGTTGCTGGTCCGGGATGATATTTACTACGATCCCATCACATTGCACACCGGCCTGCAGAGGCAGTTGCCGTCCGAATTACTCTCCCCACGTTTACATTTTCTATTTGTACATTTTACACTCCATCGTCGTCTGCCATTACCAGGGCAGACATGATGCAAATTATTGCTCAGCTTGAAACGTCCCCTTTGAACAATTATACAAGACTGTGCTTAAACTGACACACAATATTTTTAGCGCAACGCAATCCGACTTTTAAAAATCCCTACAAAAGAATGGCCCTGACTAACATTAACCTATACCTTTCACAAATCACTTACCTCACAAAAATCTTGGTTACTCGAACTACTGCAATACAGCGAGCGCCACTACTACCAGCTAAATAAATGATTATAACTACTGAAGGCACTAACTACTGATAGGCATAGTTAGCAAATGAAAGATTTTGATAGAGAACAAATGATGTATTTACCTTAATAGTCATAATATGTATAGCAGTTCATGACATCCAGTCTTACAAATTTCAATACTCCGCCATCTCTCTCCCCACATCCACCACTGCTGGCGGCTCACCTCCAACTGCACAACGCTACGCGCTGTTCACATCCAGTTGCCCAACACTACAATGGCAGACAACAATGCAAACTGGCCACAGACTGCACACAGCACAGCCAGTGATTTTCATACAGAGCGCTACGTAACGTTGCCAATAAGAAAACATAAACAGCCTACTTACAAGCTACCTGCACCATTTTTGTTAACTGGAGACTTCAATGCCCACCATCCCCTTTGGGGCTCTCCAGCATCCTGCCCGAGGGGCTCCCTGTTAGCAGACCTTTTCAACCAGCTCAATCTTGTCTGCCTCAATACTGGCGCCCCTACTTTTCTTTCGACACATCTCACACTTATTCCCATTTAGACCTCTCTATATGTACTACCCAACTTGCACGCCGGTTTGAGTGGTATGCCCTTTCTGATACATATTCGAGCGACCACGTCCCGTGTGTCATCCATCTCCTGCATCATACCCCCCTCTCCGTGCTCAGCTAGTTGGAACATCTCCAAAGCAGACTAGGGGCTCTTCTCTTCCAGGGCGACCTTTCAGGATCAAACCTTCACAAGGTGCGATCGTCAGGTCGCACACCTCACGGAAGTCATTCTCACTGCTGCTGAATATTCCATCTCTCACACTACTTCTTCTCCACGTCGCGTACCGGTCCCCTGGTGGACCGCAGCATGTAGAGACGCTTTACGTGCTCGTCGACGTGCTTTACTCACCTTTAAACGCCACCCTACAGTGGCGAATTGTATCACTTATAAACGAATACGTGCGCAGTGCCATCGTATTATTAAAGAAAGCAAGAAAGCCAGCTGGGCTGCTTTCACAAGCACCTTCAACAGTTTTACACCTTCTTCTGTTGTCTGGGGTAGCCTGCGCCGTCTATCTGGCACTAAGGTCCACTCACCAGTTTCTGGCTTGACGGTCGCGAATGACGTCCTTGTGGCCCCTGAGGATGTCTCCAATGCCTTCGGCCGCTTTTTCGCAGAGGTTTCGAGCTCCGCTCATTACCACCCTGCCTTCCTCCTCCGAAAACAGGCAGAGGAGGTTAGGCCACCTAACTTCCGCTCCTCGAATCGTGAAAGTTATAATGCCCCTTTCACCATGCGGGAACTCGAAAACGCACTTGCCCGGTCACGGTCCTCCACTCCAGGGCCTGCGGGTAGAGGTTTCCTTCTTCGTACTTATAATCGCATCTGGATTGAGGGACATGTTCCCGCATGCTGGCGCGAGTCTATTGTTGTCCCGATTCCTAAGCCGGGGAAGGACAAGCACTTGCCTTCCAGTTATCGACCCATCTCGCTTACCAGCTGTGTTTGTAAGGTGATGGAGCGAATGGTTAACTCTAGTTTGGTTTGGCTGCTCGAATCTCGACGCCTACTTACTAATGTACAATGTGGATTTCGTAGGCGCTGCTCTGCTGTTGACCATCTAGTTATCTTGTCGACCTTCATTATGAATAACTTCTTGCGGAAGCGCCCGACCGCGGCTGTGTTCTTTGATTTGGAGAAGGCTTACGACACCTGTTGGAGGGCGGGCATTCTCCGCACCATGCATTCATGGGGCCTTCGCGGTCGCCTCCCTCTTTTTATTCGTTCCTTTTTAATGGATCTACTGTTCAGGGTACGTGTGGGTTCTGTCCTGTCGGACACCTTTCGCCAGGAGAATGGGGTGCCCCAGGGCTCAGTTTTGAGCGTCGCTCTTTTCGCCATAGCGATCAATCCAATAATGGATTGCCTCCCAGCTGATATATCAGGCTCCCTTTTCGTGGACGATTTTACCATCTATTGCAGCGCGCAGCGTACATGTTTCCTGGAGCGCTGTCTTCAGCGTTCTCTTGACCATCTTTACTCCTGGAGTGTCGCCAATGGCTTCCGTTTTTCTGCCGAGAAGACGGTCTGTATTAACTTCTGGCGCTACAAAGAGTTTCTCCCACCGTCCTTACGACTCGGTCCTGTTGCTCTCCCATTCGTGGAGACAACAAAATTTTTAGGTCTTACATTTGACAGGAAACTTAGCTGGTCTCCACATGTGTCTTATTTGGCTGCCCGTTGTACCCCTTCTCTAAGTGTCCTCCGTGTTCTCAGTGGTATGTCGTAGGGAGCGGATCGAACCGTCCTACTTCGCCTATATCGGTCGATCGTCCGCTCAAAGCTGGATTATGGGAGCTTCGTATACTCCTCTGCACGGCCGTCCATCTTACACCGCCTCAACTCCATACAACATCGGTGTTTACGTCTTGCGATCGGAGCACTTTATACTAGTCCCGTCGAGAGTTTTCATGCTGAAGCCGGTGAATTGCCACTGCCCTACCGGCGCGATATACTGCTTTGTCGGTATGCCTGTCGGCTACTGTCAATGCCCGACCACCCGTCTTATCGTTCCTTTTTTGACGACTCTCTCGATCGTCAATACGGGTTGTATGTCTCTGCCCTGCTACCCCCTGGAGTTCGCTTTCGTCGCCTCCTTCAACACCTTGATTTTTCACTCCCTGCAACCTTTAGAGTGGGCGAGAGCCAAACGCCACCTTGGCTCCAGGCTCAGGTCCGCGTTCACCTTGAACTCAGTCGCTCCCAAAGGAGGTTACCCCCGGTTCGGTATACCACTCCCGTTTTGTGGAACTTCGTTCGAAGTTCATTAATATGACCTTCATTAATACAGATGGCTCTAAGACCAATGATGGGGTCGGTTGTTCTTTTATTGTTGGGGCACAAAGTTTCAAATACCGGCTCCATGGCCATTGTTCGGTCTTCACAGCTGAGCTCTTTGCCCTCTACCAGGCTGTTCTTTACGTCTGCCGCCACCGACATTCTGCTTATGTCATCTGCTCCGATTCCCTGAGTGCCATCCAGAGCCTCAGTGATCCGTATCCGGTTCACCCTTTCGTGCACCGGATCCAACGCTCTCTTCAGCAGCTGGTGGACGTCGGTTCTCCGGTTAGCTTTATGTGGGTTCCTGGCCATGTCGGTATCCCTGGGAACGAAGCTGCAGATGCCGCAGCCAAGGCTGCGGTCCTCCAGCCTCGGACAGCTTCTTGTTGTGTCCCTTCATCAGATTGTAGCAGCGTCATTTGTCGGCGCATTTTATCGCTGTGGCATGCCGATTGGGCTGCACTTACGGACAACAAGCTTCGGGCCTTGAAACCTCTTCCCGCGGCTTGGACGTTCTCCTCACGCCCTTCTCGGTGGGAGGAGGTAGTTTTGGCCTGGTTACGAATTGGACACAGCCGGTTCAGCCATCGCCATCTGCTGACGGCTGCGCCGGCGCCGTTCTGCCCATGTGGGCAATTGCTGACGGTCCGCCACATTTTAACGTCCTGTCCGGATTTTACTACACTGCGTCTTGATCTTGGCCTGCCATGTACTCTCGATGCCATTTTAGCGGATGACCCAGGAGCAGCTGCTCGCGTTCTTCGTTTTATCAACTTGACCAACCTGTCTAAGGACATTTGATTATGCTGTTTTTTTAATCCTATGCCTGTCGATCTTTTATCGTGTTTTCCCTTTTAGTTGCTGTTTTAAACTTGTGCCTCTCGGTGCATTCCTAACGTAGTCTGGGCGCTAATGACCGTTGAAGTTGTGCGCCCTAAAACCACAAAAAAAAAACCCTCATGATACACAAGAAAATGTAGTGAAATATTTCTGTGCTTCCTATTGCGACGCAGTCGATCTGTGTGAGCACACTCAGTCAGTGGATCAATGTTTTTTAATTAAGTCATGTGAGGAACTGTGTCGATCAATGTTTTTCTTTTCTTTTTTTCTGTTGGATCATGGAATGATGTATTTTGATCAATGTTTTTAATTAGAATATGGGAAAAGGTACGTGGGTCAATGTTAATATATCGAACGTGCAACTCCCTTGTGATTAACATTGATCCACTTATTCACAAGGCTTGCGCAGATCGATAGCATATTCATTTCCCCACCTCATTTGATATTTGTAGCTTTCTGTGACACGTGCACCAGCTCATTACTTTCGGGGAAATGGAAATAAAAAGTAAAAATGACTCTCCTGCTACAGACGTTACTTCTCTGACACTACTACAGTGCTCAAAGTGGAACGTAAAGTATTAGAAATCACAGGGGAAAGGGTACGTAACAAGAAGCGACGTCCGCGCTATAAGCGGTAATGGTCACGCGTGTTCTGTGAATTGTGTGTGTGTGTCTGTGTGTGTGTGTGTGTGTGTGTGTGTGTGTGTGTCTTACGGCTGAGCTATACGTTCGTAGCACAAATGCTTCGTTTATTTGTCTGTGGTTGCATCACTATGCTAACCAATTATTGTTCGCACGATGGAGTACAGTGAAACGCAGCATCGGTTAGATTACACTAAGGGTGCTTTACCTTATGTTTCCTAGTTGCAAATGCTACTTTCATGACCAGTTGCTTAGTGTGTCAACGTACCTTCTATTTCTCACCCATATAGTTTTGCAGGAACGAGTATGGGGGTCATTAATGAAAACGAACTAACCGAGTGCCGATAACAGTGTATACTGACGATGTCAAATGTTGATTATGGCGTAGTTTCTGCATAGTTTAGGGTTATATTACATGTGGCGCACTGATTTAGTAAGTAACCGTCGGGATGACAGGCACTAACTTGTTATTCTTAGATGCAGAGATCTTTTAGTCACATTCCTCTTTTAAGTGTTATTAGTTTGAATGAATTTGCTGATGAACTTACTTAGCAAATTTTGAAAGGCAAGTTCTGTGGGTTCTAAATGCTTGTATTGGTGCACCAATATTACAATAGCTTTCTTAAAAAAAATTGCTCAAATGAATCTCTTACTCAATAAAGAAAAGATGTAGCAATTATTCGGACCTAACGTCCATAGAAGAGGAGGTAATAACAAACGGAGCATGTATTGTGGAGAAAATCGTACGAGTCGAATTACGAGGGAAACATCCTTGCGGTTTCCTTAATCTACTTAAAGAAACTACCGAAACCATAGATGTTGATGGACGAATTATTGACTTTTACCACTGTCAATCCAAATGCGAGGCCCGTGTGTTACCATAATGCGATCTCACTAGAACTAAAATAAATAACCCGACTATATTATCCCATTAAGTCGAAGTTTCATTGAATCGGCAACTTTGGTTTCAGGTGGTATTGGCCACGGTATCGTGGTCGAATAGCTTAGCAACCAGACGGCCTTCTCCACGCGCCAAGTTGACGACGGCGCCCCCAGCAGTCAGCAGAAGATTTGGTGGCTATGAAGAGCTGCATGGTGTGGGGTGTTGAGCCTCCGTGGGTTTGCGGGGAGGCCACTGGAGTGACTCTTCCCCAGGCGCTGAGTTGACGGCGGCACGCCCAACAGGCAGCATAAGGTTTGGTGACTATGAAGAGCTGTGTGGTGTGGAGTGTTGAGTCTCTGTAGTCGGTGGAAAAAGCCACTGGAGTGACCTGTCGACAAATTTAAATTTCAGAATTAAAAACGAGATCACATTACGGTGGGTTGATATATGTAAAGAGAACTGCAAAATTATTGTAGGACCCGAGGCTAATATAGGGTCGGTTTCTGTATCGATATTGTTGAGACCGTAAAATAGACACGAAATGGAGTTACTAGACCGTAAAATAGACACGAAATGGAGTTACTAGCTTTTATAACTATTGGCACAAGTGTAGTAAAAGAGTGTAACGACAATATATTTTATAAATTGTTTTGCGTCCCAGATACGGGTATAGTGAAGGGATGTTTCTGTCTCCCCTCCCCATCAACTCAAGATTGCTAAGTATTATAAATAGGAATTTAAATATGAGAACTACCAGCAATGACTGTTTGCCTCTATCCTGTTCCCTGAGCACAGTTCCCTCTGATCATTGTATCATGATGGCAGCTGGCTGTCACAAGTATGAGAATATTTCTACCTTTATACTGACCATTAGACTTAACTACGTTCTACGCATAAAGCAACCAAGGCAACTGAGACTGTTGGTATATTCACGTATTCCAGAATCGTAGAGTTTCTTAAAACAAGTTCCCAAAATGGTGAACTGAAATTCCGAAGGTGTAAACCTTGATGCAGTATAATAAAACAGAACCAAAAGACCAGCATACGATGATCAACGTGAAACTAAACTGAAAACTTGATAACTCTTTCATGGACGGGAGGAGATAAGAATGTTTTCTGAAACTCCCTCCATACTGTGAAAGGGTAGACAAGCATATTGTACCGTTCATTCTTAAGATTACGTAGAACCTAGCAATAGTAGGGTGAAATAATACACTGTCGAAAAAGGCTGCGTATCCGCTCACAATTCAAAACCGTTATAGAAGCACAGTGTTGCAAGCATCGTGATAACCACCCACAGCCCAGTACAACAGAATTTTCGCTTCGAGAATAGAATTTTGCATTTTGCAGGCTTGTCTCTGTACCTAAGCTGTCAGCATTTCAGTGATATTAAAAACGTACAATTGTAGAGTAGGAAAAATAACGCAAACGCAGGTTACCGTTCTGAAAGGAGTTACGATGTGGCCATGAAACCAGAATTACACTTAGAAACTAAAATCTGCAGATCGAAGTTTCACTCACCGTAGCAGTGTGGCTTTCCTCTTCTCACTGCAGGCGTCTCTGCAGCAGCTCCTCAAAAAACGCGTCAAGCATAAACTGACGCTCCTGTTGGAAAAGAGCTAATTAGTTTTCTGATATCCAACATTTGGAGTAATACAGAACATGTGAAAGATTCTGACATGGCCGCTTTTTACGAAGTGCTACATTTATCAGTAATTTTGCTACCTACATTTGTTGATAATATTTATACAGTGATCGATTTTAATATTCAAGTAACATCACTACTCAGTCCATGTCTGACCAACTAATAATACTAAACAGTAAAGAGACTAAACTACATGGTCATCAGTCCCCATTTCGTTACTCAAAAGGGTCTCAGATTAAAACCATTCCGAAAAAGAATCTGGGAAAGTAAAAAAGTCGTAAAAGTAACTGGGAACATTACTCAAAGAGAAAACGAAAGAAGCAAGCTAAAGGGGGAAAACGTGCACTAAATGAAACAAATGCCGTAGAAAGTATTAAAAAATACAGCAGATGGCGTGGGCTGGTTGATCGCAAGAATAAGAAAGGATGAGCCAGCCACTCTGAAACACACTAAAATCTCCAGCCTAAAACCACAAGGCTAGAGAAACACAGATAGGGAAGAGATGAACATCGAGGCGAAAAAACAGCAAAGAAAGAGAGGGGAAGATTTAAAATGGAGGGAGGATGAAGCCCTGGCAGAGAAGGGCACAGGCGCATCCTTACGTTGATGCATACAGTGATTCACTTTAATATCCAAGTAACGTCACTCTTCTGAGCAAATAGGTATCACAGGATATTAGTTATGTGTTAGAATTACTAAGGTTTTGATTAATGAGATAGTTCCGGGAATTTTGCTGTGTTTTTATCCCTATTTTGTGCACAATATTTCAACGACTGATGGAGCCGTCTTCTTGATGACGCGTGTCGTTTCCGGACGTGTTGGAGTGCAGGCAGTGAGCGCACGTAACAGCAAAACTCGCCGCACCTGAGGAAGACGCCTGGGGCGATCATCGAAGAATTGTGCACAAAATACAAACAACAACTCGACAAAATAACCGGAAGCAGAGCATTAACTAGTATCATGTTCGTGAATGAGTGATCATGTGAACAGGAAACGAAAAATACACTTTGAAACCAAACGCTATTATTCCATGTACAGATCTAATTTACACTCACCGGAGCAGCACGGATTTCTTCTTCATGCAGCCGTTTCTGCAGCAGCTCGACAAAGAACACGTCAAGTGTAAACTGACGCTCCTGTTGGGAAAGAACATATTAGTTTTATCTTAAAGAATGCTTTTATAATTCATATATAGCGATACTTCATAATATGTACATGTGTCACGAAGTGTAACACTTATTAATAATGTATGGGCCTGTAGATAGCGATAGTGAGTATACATTGTTTGGCTGTAATAGCTACCATTATGCTATGGGCGAACTGTTAAGCTGGAGGGCTACAGAGGAATTATTCGAGGTTCAGTGTCACCACCGACCTTTATATTCTCTGTACTGGTGTGTTCTTTATCTGGGCCCCCAGGGGCTCAGCATTCGTTTGCTGGGTACGGGCTTGGCGACCCCGGGGTTCCTGAGCTGGGGACTGGTAAGCGCCACCTGTCCCCCGTCACCGTAAGCTCTGAGTACACTTCAGCGACCACCGTGCGGCGCGGCGGTGGAATGTTGTGTGTCTCAGGGAATGGGGATCTTGGCTTGGCCGCCCGGATCGCGAGGATGGAACAAACCTCTATAAAAAACCCCTCAATCTTCCGGTGTGCTCCGCGCCTATGAGATGCATGGCTGTTGAGGTGGAACAGTCGCAAGCGGGCAACCTCTGGGGCACCTGCCACACCCCAGTTGTATACGGCTTACTCAGGCACGCGGGGCTCTGTCTGAGCGGACCTTTAGTTCCCTAGCTGCTCGTGGGATCGAGATGGAACCCTCGAACTTTTCTTTTCCTCCCAGCGGAAAGGGTGGGCCGCTGGTAGGTTCTAACACCCAATCTAACAAGAGGGCTCGTGTAGCCAGTCCTCCTGATTCAGGTACTAGTAACAGAACGCATTCTGCTTCTCAGAATGTGTTTCTTATAATTAAAAGAAAAGATGGGAGTTTTGAAAAAGTTTCGCCATTTTATATACAGAAGGGCTTAGAGGGTATTGCTGGCACGTTAAAGTCTGTAAAGCGCCTGCGCAATGGCACCTTGCTGGCTGAAACATCTAGCTTCCAGCAAGTTCAGAACCTTCAGAAGGCACACTTTCTTGGGGAGTTTGCGATAGAGACTGACTTTCACAACACCTTGAACTACAGCAAGGGTGTTGTGACTTGCAGAGATCTCGTCGACATTCCCCAAGACGAACTGAAGTCTGAATGGTCCCGGGAAGGAATTGTGGACGTGCAACACGTTATGAAACGGGTGGATGGTGCTCTCATAAAAACTGACTCATTTATTCTTACATTTAACAGCACCAAATTGCCAGAGCATGTGAAGGCAGGTTTCCTACGTCTCAGTGTACGGCCTTATTACCCCAACCCCATGCGGTGTTTTAAATGCCAACACTTTGGCCACACTACTCTCGGCTGTAAAGGGGAAGGCACTTGTGGGAAATGTGGTAAAGCCGCTCATGAGGGAGTTGATTGCTCCTCTCCTCCCAAGTGTGTGAACTGCTCTGGGGATCACCCTGTGTGGAGTAGGGAATGCAGAGTTTTCCTTGAGGAACGGAAGATCCAGGAACTTAAAACCACTAAACGCATCCCGTATGGTGAGGCAAAGAAAATCTACAAGTCCATGCAGCCGCCCACGTTTGCTGCCTCCTTTTCTTCTGTTCTGAAACAGCCTGTCTTGAAAACCGATGCCGCTACCCAAACGGAGGTTGCTACTGTCAGCACTAGCACCTGCGTTTGTCAGTGTACATGTGCTGCTGACCCCCTGCGGGTTCGGGGGTAAGAATAGGCCCGCGGTATTCCTGCCTGTCGTAAGAGGCGACTAAAAGGAGTCTCAAACGTTTCGGCCTTATGTGATGGTCCCCTCTCGGGTTTGACCTCCATCTATCTAAATTATTCCGAAGAGCGAGCCAATTGGGGAAGGGCACCTTACGTGGTGCACTGTATCCTTCGTGCAATTAGACCTATAGCCGTCTTTCTCGTCGTTGCAATGGTGTCCCGCTCGTTTTCGATCTCTTGGGCGATTACCACGCTGCACTCTGCAGTGTTTCTTTTAACTGTGACGACGACCTTGGCCATTTTTGCACCTAAGATCCAGCACGGTAGCCAGTCCGTTGTGGTGGGGTCGCCATGTACCCTCTTGGTTGTAGCCCCCTGACAACACAGGGATCGCTCTACTGATGCCTGCGCCGTTCACTCCCCACGTATGCCAAGGAGTAGATGCCCATCTCCCTGGGGCATCGGGACTCCCGGCAATGGCCATCCTGCCAGGTGGCCTTTGCTGTGGCTGGGTGGCGCCCGTGGGGAGGGCCCTTGGTCGGAGTAGGTGGCATCAGGGCGGATGACCCGCAATGAAGCGTGGTACATCATCTCTTGCTGGCGGCCAGCCGTCAGCAGTCTCTAAGCGTTCCAAAGGTCAATTCAAGGCTAATGTGTATGACCCCAAATCGTTCCCCTCCCTGGCCACACCATGGGAGGAACGAAGGGCTATGAATGAGAGCGAAAGATACTCGCCCCGGTATCTCGTCTGTACCAGAGCTGACGGGGAATCTTTTATGTCCGTGAAGCCTCAGTTCTTTGTAGAGCATTTAGAGGACAAGTTTGGGGAGGTGGAGGGCTTGTCCAAGATGCGGTCCGGATCGGTGTTGATAAAAACGGCATCCTCCGCCCAGTCGCGGGCCTTGCTCGCTTGTACTAAGCTGGGGGATGTCTCTGTCACTATCACGCCCCATAAGAGTCTGAACATGGTCCAGGGCATTATCTTTCACAGGGATCTGCTTTTACAGTCCGACGACGAGCTGCGCGCCAACTTGGAGCGCCGAGGTGTCCATTTCGTCCGGCGCGTCCACCGGGGTCCGAGGGATCGTCAAGTTGCCACCGGTGCCTTCATCTTGGCCTTCGAGGGTGACACGTTACCTGAGAAGGTCAAGGTGATGGTGTACCGTTGTGATGTCAAGCCGTATATCCCTCCCCCGATGCGGTGCTTCAAGTGTTGGAAGTTCGGCCACATGTCTTCACGCTGTGCATCCGACCTCGTCTGTCGCGATTGCGGTCGACCTTCCCATCCTGATCATCCCTGTGCGCCGCCTCCAATCTGTGTGAACTGTGGTGCGCACCATCCGCCTTGCTCGCTAGACTGTCCGATTCTGCAGAAGGAGCGGAAGATCATGGAAATAAAGACTCTCGACCGCCTGACGTACACTGAGGCGAAGCGGAAATATGATCGGCTTCATCCAGTGCGCATGACAGCTTCCTATGCCGCAACTGTCACTCCTTCTATACTTCCATCCGCTCCAGTCAGTTCTCAGAGTCGAAGTCCCACACCTGCCCCCTTGATGGTGGGGGGCACTAAACCTCCTGTTGCTCCTGCTGCATCTACTTCAGGAGCAACACCCCCCCAACCATAGGGGACATCAGTCCCCCTTTCCCAGCCGGAGAAGCGTAAGACTTCTTCGGCTACTCTCGTAAGGAAGGGGTCCCTTGGGGACCTCCCTTCCCAAGTTCCGTCCGGTACCACGGCCGACAGCCGCAAGTGGCTTAAACAACCGCCGGTCCCTGGTCGTAGGGACACACGGTCGTCGTCTGTCCCTGAGACCGACCCAGTTGCGCCCTCCCAGCCTGCGCCACCAAAGGCACAGCGCGAGAAGCAGCAGAAGAAGAAACTCCCCAAGGCTACCGACATTGCGGTGGCACCCATTCCACCGCTTCCTACAAGCTCTGCGTCTGAGGATGAGGTGGAGATTCTGGCGTCCACTGAGGACATGGTTCTCGCCAGTCCCTCGGATGCAGTAGGTGGCTGTTGTCCAGGTGGTGACTCCGTAGCAGCAGGAGCCCCGGAGGCGTAATCTGCCTCCCCAGTCCCTTCACGCCTTTCCCATCCATGGCTAATAACATCCTCCAGTGGAACTGCAGCGGTTTCTTCCACCATCTAGCTGAGCTCCGCCAAATTATCAGCCGTCATCCTTTCCTTTGCATTGCTCTGCAGGAAACTTGGTTTTCAGCAATGCGAACCCCCGCCCTCCGTGGCTATCGGGGTTATTTTAAGAACCGGGCAGCTTATGCAAGGGTGTCTGGTGGCGTCTGCATCTATGTCCTGAACTCTCTTCACAGCGAGTTTGTGCCTCTACAAACAGCTTTAGAGGCTGTCGCTGTTCGGGTGTGGACGCCCCAGGCCATTACCGTCTGCAGTATTTACCTTCCACCTGATGGTACCGTCGCGCAGCATATCCTGGCTGCTCTGATAGCACAACTGCCGCCACCTTTTTTGCTGCTGGGCGATTTCAATGCCCACAACCCTCTGTGGGGTGGGACTGTCTCCGATGATCGTGGTCGGGCCGTGGAGCATGTGTTGGCTCAGCTCGACCTTAGCCTCTTAAACACCGGTGCTCCCACGCATTTCAGTGTGGCCCATGGCTCGTTCTCGGCCATCGATCTCTCTATTTGCAGCCCTGGATTTGTCCCATCCCTCCACTGGAGGGTGCATCCTGACCTGTGTGGTAGTGACCATTTTCCCATCTATTTGTCACTGCCACAGTGTCATTCTTCTGCGCGCTTGCCCCGCTGGGCTTTCCACAGGGCCGACTGGCCAGCTTTTACTTCCGCTGTAACCATAGCGTCTCCCCCACAGGGTGACATTGACGAGGTGGTCCGTGTTTTAACCACGTCCATCATTTCAGCGGCCGAGGCTACCATCCCCCGTTCCTCTGGCCTCCCTCGGCGGAAGGCTGTTCCCTGGTGGTCGCCGGAGATTGCTGAGGCTATTCGCGACCGTAGGCGGGCTCTCCAGCGTCATAGGCGGCACCCGTCTCTGGAGACCCTCATCGCCTTTAAGAGGCTCCGTGCCTTCGCCCGTCGACTTACTGCACGGCGTAAGCAGGAGTGCTGGGAGAGGTACGTCTCCTCCCTGGGCTCCCGTGTCTCGTCCTCGCACGTGTGGTCCCGGATCCGGCGGATTTCTGGCTCCCAGACCCCTGTGGGTGTCCCTGGGCTCTCCTTGGACGGCGCTGTCTGCACGGACGCTGCCGCCATCGCTGAACGGCTAGCCGCGCACTTTGCTCAGAGCTCTGCGACTGCATCCTATCCCCCCGCCTTTCGCTCTCTAAAGGAGCGAGCCGAGCGGACGCCGTTCTCATTCCACGCGCGTCATTATGAAACATACAATGCTTCTTTCAGCGAGAGGGAACTCCTCGCTGCTCTCGCTGATTGCCCTGATACAGCACCAGGACCGGACTGCATCCACGCGCAGACGCTGAAGCATCTCACCAGGGACTGCCAGAGACACATCCTCACCATCTTTAACCGCATTTGGAGCGAGGGCGTGTTCCCGTCGCAATGGCGAGAGGGTCTTATTGTCCCCATCGTGAAGCCCAGTGCGGACCCACTGGCGGTGGACAGCTATCGTCCCATTACCCTCACCAACGTTTTGTGCAAATTGCTCGAACGTATGGTGGGGCGGCGTTTGTGTTGGGTCCTTGAGTCGCGCGGTCTCCTCGCTCCATCCCAGGGTGGCTTCCGTCGGGGCCGGTCTGCAGTGGACAATTTGGTGCGGCTGGAATCTGCTGTCCGTACGGCTTTTGCCCGACGTCAGCACCTTGTTGCTGTATTTTTCGATCTGCGGAAGGCGTATGACACCACATGGAGGCATCACATCCTCGCCACGTTGCATGGGTGGGGTCTTCGTGGTCGGCTCCCGGCTTTTCTTCAAAGCTTTTTATTGCGCCGCTCTTTCCGGGTGCAAGTCGGTGCCACCTCTAGTTCCTCTTATATACAGGAAAATGGGGTCCCGCAGGGCTCGGTGTTGAGCGTCTCGTTATTTCTAGTGGCCATTAATGGTCTGGCTGCAGCAGTGGGGTCGTCGGTGTCTCCTTCTTTGTATGCCGACGACTTCTGCATCTCATTTAGCTCCACGACTACGGGAGTCGCCGAACGCAGGTTGCATGTCGCCGTTCGCAAGGCAGCATCATGGGCTCTGGCTCATGGTTTTCAGTTCTCTGCTGCCAAGACTCGGGTTATGCACTTCTGCAGGCGTCGGACGGTCCACCCTCATCCTGACCTTTACCTCGACGGCCACCTGCTTGAAGTGGTGGACACTTGCCGCTTCTTGGGACTCGTGTTTGATGCCCGGCTCACATGGGTTCCTCATGTTACTCGGCTGAAGCAAAAATGCTTGCGGCACCTCAACGCCCTCCGCTGCCTTAGCCACACGTCTTGGGGTGCAGATCGCTGCACGCTACTGCAATTGTACAGAGCCCTTGTGCAGTCCCGGCTTGATTATGGGAGCCTGGCCTATGGGTCTGCGTCACCCTCAGTGTTGAAGTTGTTAGACCCCATACATCACTGTGGGGTTCGTCTTGCTACTGGCGCTTTTCGCACCAGCCCCGTGGATAGTCTACTGGTGGAGGCCGGGGTTCCCCCGCTGCGGATTCGCCGCCATCGTCTGCTCGCCGACTATGCTGTCCACGTACATTGCTCGCCAGGCCATCCCAATCGTCGCCTGCTTTTCCCTGCCTTGGTCCACCACCTGCCCGAACGGCGACCTCGGTCTGGGCTTTCCGTAGCTGTCCGTGTCCAGTCCCTGCTGTCAGAACTGGGGTCATTCCCTCTTCTGCCTCCCTTCCGGGTCCGTACACCTACGCCTCCCTGGTGTTTGTCCCGGCCGTCCGTCCATCTGGATTTGGCACAGGGACCTAAGGACTCGGTTTCGCCTGTGGCCCTCCGTCGATGTTTTCTTGCGCTCCTCGACTCATTTCCGGGCTGTGAGCCTGTCTACACTGATGGTTGCCTGGTTGATGGTCGCACTGCTTACGCTTTTGCTCACGCTGCCCATGTTGAGCAACGCTCCTTGCCGGCTGGCTGCAGTATTTTTACTGCAGAGCTGGTGGCCATCTTGCGAGCTCTTGAGCATATGCGTTCCTGCTCAGATGCGTCCGTCGTCATCTGCAGTGACTCCCTGAGCAGCCTCCATGCCATCGACCGCTGCTATCCCTCCTCTCCTCTGGTGTCCTCCATTCAGGAGGCTGTTTCCGCCATTGCCCACTCTGGTGGTTCTGTGGTCCTGGTTTGGACGCCCGGTCGTGTTGGCATCCCAGGGAACGAACGTGTAGACAGGCTGGCCAAAGGGGCGATCGACGCCCCGACTTTGGAGATCGGCCTTACGGCTCGCGACCAGCAGCTGGTGTTGCGCCGTAAGCTGATTGGGATGTGGGCTGCTGAGTGGCGTGGCATGACAGCCCCGAATAAACTGCGGGCTGTCAAGGAGACGACCGATGTGTGGCGTTCCTCCCTGCGGGCTGCTCGCAGGGACTCGGTAGTCCTGTGTCGGCTGCGCATCGGCCATACATACCTGACGCACGGCCATCTGTTGCGTCAGGAGGATCCCCCCTTGTGTCGGTGTGGGTCCCGGCTGACGGTCGCCCACATTTTGCTGGAGTGTCCTCGACTGCGCACACTCCGGCAATCCTTTAATCTCCCGGGCACTTTGGCTTTGGTTTTATCCGACGATGCCTCCATGGCTGACACTGTTTTACATTTTATCCGTAGTAGTCGTTTTTATGGTTCGATTTAGGGAAGTCCTGCGCCTTTCCCTTTTGTCTCTTTTGTCCTTCTGTCTGTTGCTGTTCTGGTGTGCCGTCAGATGGTTGACTCTTTCCCTTTTTTTTTCTCATGGTCAGTCAACCAGTCTCCGGCCATCCTCCTTTCTTCTGTTTCTTTCTGTCCTGGTCTTGTCTGTAGTGTTTCTTGCTGCGTTTGTGTTCTTTTAGCGCCTGGGGGGACGTCTCCTCCCCCTTTGGTTTTTATCTGCTCTTTCGATTTTCGGCTCGCCTGATTTTGGAATGGGGGACTGATGACCTTCGCTGTTTAGTCCCCCTTAAACATACCAACAACCACCACCACCATCTTACTGAGACTTCTGACACTGCACCAGGTTACGACCGCATCCGGTACTCCATGCTTAGACATCTTCCAGCGGCGTCAAAGGAAATCCTCCTTGAATGTTTTAATCTCATATGGCACACGGGAGTGTTCCCAACCTCGTGGAGGGAGGCAATCCTCATCCCTCTCCTCAAACCAGGAAAGGACCGCACATGTCCCAGTAGTTATCGTAGTATCGCCTTGACAAGCTGTGTCGGAAAGACCCTGGAACGGATGGTTAACCGTCGTCTGGTCTGGCTGCTAGAGACCAGACAGCTCCTTAGCCGCTTTCAGTGTGGATTCCGAAAATTTCGATCCACAGTCGACAACCTGACCCTCCTCGAGGCGGCTATTCAGCAGGCTTTCCTCCGTCAGCATCACTGTATCGGTATCTTCTTTGATATCAGTAAGGCATATGATACTACTTGGAGACACTGTATTCTTGCACAACTGCATCAATGGGGCTTTCGTGGCCGCCTCCCTATTTTCATTCGGTCTTTCCTGTCTCAGCGGTTTTTTCGGACCCGCGTTGGTAACACACTGTCTGATCGCTTTGAGCAAGAGAACGGTGTCCCCCAGGGCAGTGTTTTAAGCGTTACCCTCTTTGCCATAGCAATCAACAGTATAACGTCTACAGTGCGGAGTCCAGTACAGTGCTCCTTGTTTGTGGACGACTTTGCTGTTTTCTGTTCCTCCTCTAGTGTTGCATCCGCGAGCCGTCAATTGCAACTAACGGTACGGCGGTTAGAGGAGTGGGCTGCAAAGACGGGTTTTAGGTTTTCTGCCAATAAGTCTGTTTGTGTTCATTTTAATCGTTCTCGTCGTCTTTTTACGTTGCCTGCCTTGCATATGGGGGATACTGTCCTACAGTTTGGAGACACAGTGCGGTTTCTAGGCCTAATTTTTGATTCCAGGTTGTCATGGTTGCCACACCTACGTGACTTGAAAGCCAGAACGCTGAAGGCACTGAACATCCTCAAGTGCCTCAGCCACAGGTCTTGGGGCGCGGACAGGGCGCGTCTCCTTCAGTTTTATGGAGCTTTTGTGCGCTCACGGCTGGACTATGGTTGCACAGTATATGGGTCAGCGAGGCCGTCTTATTTGCGGATCCTTGACGCTGTTCACCATGCTGGGATTCGACTGGCTACGGGTGCTTATTGGACCAGTACCGTACCCAGCCTCTGTGCTGAGGCTGGCGAACCGCCACTTACCATCCGGCGGCAGCTCCTGCTGGTGCGCCAAGCTTGTAAGTTTCTTGCAGCTCCCAGCTCGCCTGCTCACCATCTTGTTGCCCATCCACCTCTGGATCGCCTTTTTTCCCGCCGTCCCCGGGCTACGTTGCCGTTTGGGATCAGAGTGCACCGTGTGCTTGAGTCCCTCGGTGTGGAGTCTGTACAAGCCCAAATCCTGGGTTTTAACCGCCTGCCGCCCTGGTTACTGAAGAGGCCACGTGTGATTTTAGATTTATTGCAGTACAAGAGAGATTGCACTCCTGCCACCGTTTTTAATGCAGCATTTTCTGCTATTTTATCTGAGCACCACGACTATGTAGCTGTTTTTACGGATGGGTCGAAACAAGGGGATTCCGTGGGTTGCTCAGTTGTTTTTCCGGATCGTGTCCTCAAGGTCCGCCTGCCTCAGACTTTTACTGTCTTTGATGCAGAATTGTCTGCGATCTTGCGGGCACTGGAGCCGATGAGACTTTCTTCCTCTCTTAAATTTCTTGTCTGTTCCGATTCACTCAGTGCCCTTCAATCCTTGCACCGTTTGTATCCGGCGGATAAAGTAGTCCAGACCATCCAGGATGCCCTCCTCCGACTACAGCGACTAGGGAAGGTTGTAGCTTTCTGCTGGGTTCCGGGGCATGTCGGCATTGCTGGGAATGAATGGGCAGATCTCGCAGCCAAGGAGGCGTGTCTTGATCCACACGTATCTCAGTGTGCTATCCCGTTGCACGCACTCACCTCGCTGTTGAGCTCCAGAGTCATGTGTCGGTGGGAGGATGAGTGGCTGGAAGTGACTGACAATAAGCTCCGTCTAGTCAAGCCCACAACGCGTGTGTGGTGTACTTCCTTTCAGCCCCATCGACGGGACGAGGTTCTCCTCACTCGGCTTTGAATAGGCCACAGCCCTATGACGCATGGCTTCCTGCTCCGGCGAGAAGACCCTCCATTGTGTGGTGCTTGCGGCGTCCAGGTCACTGTGAGCCACATTTTACTGGATTGTGTTTTATTTTCTGACCAGCGGGCCTCGGCTGATTTGCCAGCGGACCTGCCAACTCTTTTAGGCAACACTCGGACGAATGTGGTTAAAGTTTTAAAGTTCTGTGCCTTGTCAAATGTTTTTACAAAGATTTTAGGGAGCGGATTTTAATTTGCTCACTGTGTGCCAAGCTCGCCCATCTTTTCTGTAAGTGGCCAGCCAATGACACATTCCTGTGTCATTCTTGTTGCTATGTTTTCCCTTCCACTTTCTTATCTAGTAATTTCCCTCTTTTCCTGTTTTCCTTGAATGTGTTTTTCCGTTTTATTAGGTCTCTCCACATTCGTTCCTTTTAATGTGTGTCAGGGCGCTGATGACCTCGATGTTGAGCGCCCATAAACCCCAACACACACACACTCTTTATCTGGAAAGGAATGTAAGTGGAACTGTGACAGTTTTTACTGACAGTTCCAGTTTCTCTATTCTCTGACTCCTCCAAAAACAACATTAGGCTTCGAAGTCTGAAATTCAGGAATAAATTTCCTCTGGTCATCAGGTATGAATCCCAGTTAGCAGGTAACTCGTAGAGCAACCAGATGGTATGCAATGTTGTCTTCAGCCAGTCACTTGTTTTGGACATATATTATGTGAAGCTCTGCTCTTACAAAAATTTCAGCATAATTGTCTACAATTTATTAGGGTGTTTTCCGTTCTCAAGCACCTCCGTATTATCATCATAGTCCAGGCATTCTTGACTAACGCCAGACACCACTTCCCAGTTGGTCAGTGTTAGTTTTAATGGCCGTCAGTAGAGTTGTTGCAACCATTTCATTGGCTTTCGGCTAGTCTATCAAATTCGTCTTATCTAATGCCAGAAGTGAGGATATAATATGCTAGTAACATGGAGGAGACAAGCAGGAGCCTGTGGCATGTGGGGAAAAAGAGCAAGCATATCCTGCAGCCAAGGAGGCCTGTGAGCAACCAACCCATCGAGACAACGTGCCATATCCTGCAGGTGAGAAACACATACGACTGTTGGTCTGATGATTGGTCAGTCACACCCGTTCCAAGTCCGACCTTATACATATCACTTTCACACACTGAAGTTACCCTGACTCCTATCCGAATAGGCTACATTTTTAACTAATGTCTCATTTCTAACTAACGTCTGGAGAGAAGACAGTTAAATCTGCAATGGCTATGGCGCCATATTTTCTGTGCTTATTATCTTTTGATCAGAAGGCAGAAGTGAATTTAAGAGGAGACCAGCCATTTATTTTACTTGAAGTCGAGATATGGTGAATTTTAAAATTTTTGTGTATCCCTGGAGACAAGGTTGAATGCTTTTGTGTGTTGCTGAGTGACCAGCAGAATTCCGTTTCCCTCCAGTGATGAAGAAATCCATCCAGTCGTCAGTAAAGTTCATCTGTGGCTTTATTTTAGATACGGTCACGAAAACTGACAATGATCCCTTCATATTTGCACCCAGTGAAGCCTATCTGTTAAGTGTGACGTGGCGGTCGGTGAGTACCGTGGAGCCTTCAGAGACTCGTTCTGACGTAATAAGTTTCTTACTTGGTACTTTAGATCATTCTACTAAACTAGTGAAACGCAATCGCTTTTATTACCAGGCATCAAAATGGTATATATATATATATATATATATATATATATATATATATATATAATTTTGTGTGTGTGTGTGTGTGTGTGTGTGTGTGTGTGTGTGTGGGGGGGGGGGGGGGTCGCGTGTGCTTGCGTGCGTTTGCGTGTGTAAGTAAGGTTTTTAGACTTTTTTTACATTTTAATTCTTTGTTGCATTTTTACTGTTTTAGCGCATTGAACCTCACACTTCGCATAAACGTACTTCTTTTTTGCACGGAAACCAACACACAATCGTCATAGTCAATAGTCTAGTAGAGGTTCCTGCCTTAGATGTATTATTCGTAATGAATTGTCACATGGGATGTTTATAGCGAACCGCAGATTCATTTACAGTAAATCGTGACAGTCTGTAATACCTGTTGACCACCTTATCGACAATGAAGCAGCTCTAAAACTTTAGTGCTTTGCTTATAATATCAGTAATGCAAAGTGACGTGGCTCACCTCAAAGGTACGTCGAGCGGCGACCAAGGCCTTTTCCAGTCGCAGACCTTCGTCTTTCTCCCCTCCCATACACCGGGAGAAAAACGCCTTGATTCGTCTGAACATAGCTGCAACGATAACGGGCAGCACGTTAGATACGACCATACCGTGTCCACGAGTAAATCTTATTGTGATGTCTCACAAGTGTATCGCAAGGAAAAACTTGAGACCGTGATGTCATGTCTTTAAATTTAAACTTATATAATAATAAGAGCTGTCAGGGTTACAACAGATCTTTAACATCCAGATCGATTAAATAGCATTGATTTACTTGAAAAATATTATCCATTTATGACTGGTGAGGAATTCATTTTTTTTAATTCCCTTTTACTAATTCCCAACAGATGAATAAAATTAACACTAGTTCTTCGATGACAGCCAAAGGTGTGTTCATTACGAGGTACGTTTATTCTGCAATGAATAATTTTGTTTCGATAGCAGTTACTTAAAGCTATCACTATTAGACAGACAGACAGCACTATAAACAAGACAGTGCATTGCTACACTAGTTTCAGATATACACCAAGTATAGTTATTTAAACTTCGCATTTGGACAGACATTACGCCGCGATTTGGTTACTACCATCCGTTCGTTCAATATAGCACCGTGAGGCAGGATCGGTAATTTAATTAGTGAGTACTTAAGGGAACATCTCGTTTGTGATATGAAGTTACTGGTAAATAATCTATGCAACAGTGTGGTGGTTTAAATCCCAAATCCCTCCGCAGTGTCTGAGGAGATTACGATTTTTACAAATATCCTTTGTCTGAGTCAGCCGGCCGAAGTGGCCGTGCGGTTAAAGGCGCTGCAGTCTGGAACCGCAAGACCGCTACGTCGCAGGTTCGAATCCTGCCTCGGGCATGGATGTTTGTGATATCCTTAGGTTAGTTAGGTTTAACTAGTTCTAAGTTCTAGGGGACTAATGACCTCAGCAGTTGAGTCCCATAGTGCTCAGAGCCATTTGAACCATTTTTTGTCTGAGTTAGTGTATTCTCACCGGGCTGTGTCTTCCCTTGTTGGTGGCAGTCAACAACAACCTAAGTTCAATACTAAACATAGAATCACTCTTCATCGCCATGTGAACTATTCAACAACATGTACGACGTAACAGCCATATTTACTCGAACACTCCACGGGTATACTGCCAATCCATAGTGTCCAACGGGCACAATATTTCGGCGATCAGACATGTCGCCATCGTCAGGTGCGCTGACGAACTGAGCTCCTGGGGGCGGGCGGCCGATTTAAATCCCCCCCATCCCCCCCTCCCCCCCCCCCCCCCCCCCCCCCCCCCCCCCCCCCGCGGGCCGCTCTCTTAGCCGTCCGCGCCCGCTCGCCGGCGGTCGCGAAGACGTGGGCGTCGGTATCTGTCGTAGCGTCAATGTGCTTGCTACGTCCGCCCTGGTCGCAAGTTCGTACTTCTTGCTGACAGTCTTCTTAATTACATTCAATGCCGGGTCCCAAGCCTTGCTGAGATTGTAGCCGCAATCTCGATTGATAAGGTCTTCCCTGATGCGAATTTCGGTAGCCTCCCTTATAATGCTGTCCCAATATTTAGAGGTCTGAGCCAGGATCTTGGTACGCTCATAATCCATCTCGTGTTTCTCGGACAAACAGTGCTCTGCTACCGGCGACTTATTTGCATATTTCAGTCGAGTGTGCCTTTGATGTTCTCGGCAACGATCTTCGATGGTGCGTACTGTTTGACCGATATAAGTCTTCCCACACTCACAGGGAATTTGGTATATGCCGGCCTTCCTCAAACAGAGGTCATCTTTCACACTTCCCAGTAATGCCCGTGTTTTATTGGGCGGGCAAAAGACGGTTTTAACTCGGTTTTTCTTTAATATATGGCAGATTTTCCCCGATAGTGCGCCATTGTACGGAATAAAGGCAGTGGGCTACCTCTTGTTCTGTGACTTCATCCGTCTCCACGGATTGTGCTGTGGTGGTGCGACGGAGAGCGCGTCTAATCTGCCATTCCGAGTACCCGTTTTTTCGGAACACGGTTTTGAGGTGTTCCAATTCCTGGGGCAGATTCTCTGCGTCTGAGATGCTGCGCGCAGTGTGTACTAGTGTTTTTAGTACTCCAGTCCTCTGAGAAGGTTGGCGGCAGCTGTCTGCATGCAGGTACAGGTCAGTGTGCGTTTTCTTCCTGTACACACCGTGGCTCAGGGTACCATCAGCTCTTCTCTTGACCATGACGTCCAGGAAAGGTAATCTTCCTTCTGCTTCGGTCTCCACAGTGAATTTGATGTTTGGATGTATGGAGTTTAGGTGTGTAAGGAAATCCAGGAGCTTGTCCCTACCATGGGGCCAGATGACGAACGTGTCATCGACATAACGGAAGAAACAAGTAGGTTTCCAATTGGATGACGCCAAGGCTTCCTCCTCGAAGTACTCCATGTACAAATTCGCGACCACCGGCGAGAGAGGGCTGCCCATTGCGACTCCATCCGTTTGCTCATAGTATTCTCCATTAAACAGAAAATTCGTTGAGGTCAAGACATGCCTAAAGAGTTCAGTGGTCTTCTCGTCAAATTTCTGCCCAATAAGCTCGCCTGACTCCCGTAGAGGCACCCTGGTGAATAGTGAAACCACATCGAAGCTCACTAGGATATCAGTGTCTTTGAGTCTGAAGTTGTCGAGACGTTTCACGAAATCCACGGAATTACGGATATGGTGAAACTGAAAGACAAATACTCCGGGAGAAACTGAAGAATGACAACCATATTTACGATTGAAATTTAACCAGCGATATTTGAATGAAGCGCCAGTACAGCTTATAGACTCCCAACGGAATTAACATTTAACGATGTTCAAAGGTATTAATTTAATTTCTTTCAAAAAATGGTTCAAATGGCTCTGAGCACTATGCGACTTAACTTCTGAGGCCATCAGTCGCCTAGAACTTAGAACTAATTAAACCTAACTAACCTAAGGACATCACACACATCCATGCCCGAGGCAGGATTCGAACCTGCGACCGTAGCGGTCGCTCGGCTCCAGACTGTAGCGCCTAGAACCGCACGGCCACTCCGGCCGGCTTTATTTCTTTGAGTAACAGAAATAGAAAATACTTTTGATATGATGCCATGTCAACTCATTATGACTCCACGCAGCTGGAACTTGTTTACGTATTGCCCTCTTCTTTACAGAAGGTAGAATATAACAGATTTGGTGACAGAGATAGGCGACGCCGCTCTCGTTGTGAAACTAAATAATAATTTAAAGAATAGACGATTCCAGCAACTAAAATTGTGAATACCTCGCCAAAAAGATCTGTCCCTATAAGTCACGCTCTCTCGTATCCTTTGTAGCTGCATGACGTATTGAAACAATGTATTAGAATGTGAATGGAACTGTATTTTTTTTTCCGTTTTACATACCGCGAAAACACATCACACTACATCGACACGTTCCAGTACTTCGCCGCTACACATCCAGTCATTTATAAGCTTATACGATATTGAAACTGCATCTGATTCTATACGGTAAGTAAACAGAAGACACTTAAGTCAGTAGTTCATACCTCTCCCGGATACATTGCACCTCGCTTCTGAAGCTCGGCGTTCGCCTCGTTCAAAGCTTCGAGAAGTCCTCAAGAACTTTAAAATGTTTCGTTATTTGAAGTCGAAACACAAAGTGTAACAGTACAATACATGAATCAAAACTGGAGCCCCCCCTGCGGGTTCGGGGGTTAGAATAGGCCCGCGGTATTCCTGCCTGTCGTAAGAGGCGACTAAAAGGAGTCTCAAACGTTTCGGCCTTATGTGATGGTCCCCTCTCGGGTTTGACCTCCATCTATCCAAATTATTCCGAAGAGCGAGCCAATTGGGGAAGGGCACCTTACATGGTGCACTGTATCCTTCGTGCAATTAGACCTATTGCCGTCTTTCTCGTCGTTGCGATGGTGTCCCGCTCGTTTTCGATCTCATGGGCGATTACCACGCTGCACTCTGCAGTGTTTCTTTTAACTGTGACGACGACCTTGGCCATTTTTGCACCTAAGATCCAGCACGGTAGCCAGTCCGTTGTGGTGGGGTCGCCATGTACCCTCTTGGTTGTAGCCCCCTGACAACACAGGGATCGCTCTACTGATGCCTGCGCCGTTCACTCCCCACGTATGCCAAGGAGTAGATGCCCATCTCCCTGGGGCATCGGGACTCCCGGCAATGGCCATCCTGCCAGGTGGCCTTTGCTGTGGCTGGGTGGCGCCCGTGGGGAGGGCCCTTGGTCGGAGTAGGTGGCATCAGGGCGGATGACCCGCAATGAAGTGTGGTACATCATCTCTTGCTGGCGGCCAGCCGTCAGCAGTCTCTAAGCGTTCCAAGACTCAATTCAAGGCTAATGTGTATGACCCCAAATCGTTCCCCTCCCTGGCCACACCATGGGAGGAACGAAGGGCTATGAATGAGAGCGAAAGATACTCGCCCCGGTATCTCGTCTGTACCAGAGCTGACGGGGAATCTTTTATGTCCGTGAAGCCTCAGTTCTTTGTAGAGCATTTAGAGGACAAGTTTGGGGAGGTGGAGGGCTTGTCCAAGATGCGGTCCGGATCGGTGTTGATAAAAACGGCATCCTCCGCCCAGTCGCGGGCCTTGCTCGCTTGTACTAAGCTGGGGGATGTCTCCGTCACTATCACGCCCCATAAGAGTCTGAACATGGTCCAGGTCCCCCTGCGGGTTCGGGGGTAAGAATAGGCCCGCGGTATTCCTGCCTGTCGTAAGAGGCGACTAAAAGGAGTCTCAAACGTTTCGGCCTTCTGTGATGGTCCCCTCTTGGGTTTGACCTCCTTTTTTCTTCCAAATTTCCGTCGTCAGTGCGTGCCATTTGGGGAAGGACACCTTACGTGGTGTTTTTGTATTGGTCCATCATGCTCCACCATCTTGCATGTTACCTATTGTCGTGTGGGGGGGACTACGCCCAATATCTTCTGGGTTGTCTCCTTCTCGCCTTGTGCGCACTCTTATTCTTAGCGCCTACGACAACTGTGGACCCTTTAAACACCTAAAATCCAGCACGGTAGCCAGTCCGTTGTGGTGGGGTCGTCATGTACCCTCTTGGTGGTAGCCCCCTGACCACGCAGGGATCGCACTACAGATGCCAGAGCTGTTTCCTCCCCATGCATGCCAAGGAGTATGTGCCCATCTTGTCTGGGGCACGGGGACTCCGGGCAACGGGATATCGGCCAGGTACTCGTTGCTTTGGCTGGGTGGCGCCCTTGGGGAGAGCCCTCGTTCGGAGTAGGTGGCATCTGGGCGGATGTGGCGCAATGAAGCGCAATAAATCACACCAAGCTGGTGGTCGCACGGCCACCAGCGTCTCTAAGCGAGGTAGAGTCGACTTCGATGCTGCGCAATATGACCCTCAGACGTTCCCCTCGTTGGCTGCGCCATGGGAGGGACGCCGGTCTAGTGCCAAGCGGGAGCCTTATGTACCGCAATACCTTGTCTGCAGCAGGACTGATGGTGACTCCTTTCTTCCGACGAAGCCTATGTTTTTTGTGGAACACCTGGAGGATAAGTTTGGGGAAGTGGCAGGGTTGTCAAAAATGAGGAATGGGTCCATCCTCCTCAAGACGTCCTCCCCAGCCCAGTCATGAGCGTTGCTCTTGTGTGATAAGCTGGGTGACGTCCCTGTTACCGTCACTCCCCACAGTAGCTTAAATATGGTCCAGGGGATTATTTACCATCGTGACCTCTTGTTACAATCCGATGACGAGCTGAGAGCCGACTTGGAACGACGTGGTGTGCATTTTGTCCGTCGTGTCCATCGAGGACCCAAGACAAACAGGGTGGCCACCGGTGCCTTTATCTTGGCCTTCGAGGGTGATGTCTTGCCCGAGAAGGTCAAGGTAATGGTTTACCGTTGCGACGTGAAGCCATACGTCCCTCCCCCGATGCGGTGCTTCCAGTGCTGGAAGTTTGGGCATATGTCCTCCCGTTGCCCATCCAGCGCTACATGTCGAGATTGTGGACGCCCGTCTCATCCCGATTCTCCATGTGCGCCCCCGCCTGTATGTGTCAACTGTGGGGAGCACCACTCTCCATGCTCGCCGGATTGCCCCGTTCTTCATAAGGAGCGGAAAATAATGGAATTTAAGACCCTGGACCGGCTTACTTATCGAGAGGCTAAACAGAAATATGAAAGGTTGTATCCTGCTTCCCTTCGAACATCTTATGCTGCAGCCACATTATCGTCGCCCCCGCGAGCGACGGTTGTCGCTTCATCTGTGCCGCCTTCAGTGGGCCCTCGGGGCCATGTATCTCTGTCTGCCCCCCTCGTGCCTGGGGGCAAGCCTTCCTCTATTGCCCCCTTAGCAGTTGGGGGCAAACCCTCTTCTGTCGCTCCCCCCAAGCTTACTTCGGGAGTGACATCTGCTCCACAACTGGGAGGCTCGATTCCTCCCCCTCCTTCTCCGGCGGCGTTGCCTCCGCCGGTTTCAGCACCGCCTGCTGTACATAGTCCTGGCTCCGGGGATGAGGTGGAGATCCTCGCCTCTGCCGCGGATCTCGCCCTCACGGAACCCTTGGGGGCCTCTCCTATGGACTCAGCGGACTCTCCCCCAGTGGCGGCAGTTGGCTCTGACGCGCTGTCTGCCTCTTAGTCACATTCACGCCCTCCCAGTCCCTTCCTGCTTCCATTCTCCAATGGAACTGCGGCGGTTATTTCCGCCACCTGCCTGAGCTCCGGATGCTTCTGAGTGATTCCCCTGTTCTCTGCGTTGCTCTGCAGGAAACTTGGTTTCCTGCACTCCGAACCCCCGCCCTTCGCGGTTATCAGGGACACTATAAGAACCGTGCTGCCTGTCATCGAGCGTCAGGTGGGGTTTGCCTCTTTGTTCACAACTCTGTCTGTAGTTCGCCAGTACCCCTTCAGACACCTTTAGAGGCAGTTGCTGCCAGGGTTGAGCTCTCGCCGGCTATTACTGTTTGCTCTGTTTACATTCCTCCGGATGGGGAGCTCCCCCGACATGTCTTGGCTGCACTGCTATCTCAACTCCCGCCACCTTTGCTGCTTCTGGGCGATTTCAATGCCCACAACCCTCTATGGGGTGGGACTGTCTCCGATGATCGTGGTCGGGCCGTGGAGCATGTGTTGGCTCAGCTCGACCTTAGCCTCTTAAACACCGGTGCTCCCACGCATTTCAGTGTGGCCCATGGCTCGTTCTCGGCCATCGATCTCTCTATTTGCAGCCCTGGACTTGTCCCATCCCTCCACTGGAGGGTGCATCCTGACCTGTGTGGTAGTGACCATTTTCCCATCTATTTGTCACTGCCACAGTGTCATTCTTCTGGGCGCTTGCCCCGCTGGGCTCTCCACAGGGCTGACTGGCCAGCTTTTACTTCCGCTGTAACCATTGCGTCTCCCCCACAGGGTGACATTGACGAGGTGGTCCGTGTTTTAACCACGTCCATCATTTCAGCGGCCGAGGCTACCATCCCCCGTTCCTCTGGCCTCCCTCGGCGGAAGGCTGTTCCCTGGTGGTCGCCGGAGATTGCTGAGGCTATTCGCGACCGTAGGCGGGCTCTCCAGCGTCATAGGCGGCACCCGTCTCTGGAGACCCTCATCGCCTTTAAGAGGCTCCGTGCCTTCGCCCGTCGTCTTATTGCACGGCGTCAGCAGGAGTGCTGGGAGAGGTACGTCTCTTCCCTGGGCTCCCGTGTCTCGTCCTCGCACGTGTGGTCCCGGATCCGGCGGATTTATGGCTCCCAGACCCCTGTGGGTGTCCCTGGGCTCTCCTTGGACGGCGCTGTCTGCACGGACGCTGCCGCCATTGCTGAACGGCTAGCCGCGCACTTTGCTCAGAGCTCTGTGACTGCATCCTATCCCCCGCCTTTCGCTCTCTAAAGGAGCGAGCCGAGCGGACGCCGTTCTCATTCCACACGCGTCATTATGAAACATACAATGCTCCTTTCAGCGAGAGGGAACTCCTCGCTGCCCTCGCCGATTGCCCTGATACAGCACCAGGACCGGACTGCATCCACGCGCAGATGCTGAAGCATCTCTCCAGGGACTGCCAGAGACACATCCTCACCATCTTTAACCGCATTTGGAGCGAGGGCGTGTTCCCGTCGCAATGGCGAGAGGGTCTTATTGTCCCCATCGTGAAGCCCGGTGCGGACCCACTGGCGGTGGACAGCTATCGTCCCATTACCCTCACCAACGTTTTGTGCAAATTGCTCGAACGTATGGTGGGGCGGCGTTTGTGTTGGGTCCTTGAGTCGCGCGGTCTCCTCGCTCCATCCCAGGGTGGCTTCCGTCGGGGCCGGTCTGCAGTGGACAATTTGGTGCGGCTGGAATCTGCTGTCCGTACGGCTTTTGCCCGACGTCAGCACCTTGTTGCTGTATTTTTCGATCTGCGGAAGGCGTATGACACCACATGGAGGCATCACATCCTCGCCACGTTGCATGGGTGGGGTCTTCGTGGTCGGCTCCCGGCTTTTCTTCAAAGCTTTTTATTGCGCCGCTCTTTCCGGGTGCAAGTCGGTGCCACCTCTAGTTCCTCTTATATACAGGAAAATGGGGTCCTGCAGGGCTCGGTGTTGAGCGTCTCGTTATTTCTAGTGGCCATTAATGGTCTGGCTGCAGCAGTGGGGTCGTCGGTGTCTCCTTCTTTGTATGCCGATGACTTCTGCATCTCATTTAGCTCCACGACTACGGGAGTCGCCGAACGCAGGTTGCAAGTCGCCGTTCGCAAGGCAGCATCATGGGCTCTGGCTCATGGTTTTCAGTTCTCTGCTGCCAAGACTCGGGTTATGCACTTCTGCAGGCGTCGGACGGTCCACCCTCATCCTGACCTTTACCTCGACGGCCACCTGCTTGAAGTGGTGGACACTTGCCGCTTCTTGGGACTCGTGTTTGATGCCCGCCTCACATGGGTTCCTCATGTTACTCGGCTGAAGCAAAAATGCTTGCGGCACCTCAACGCCCTCCGCTGCCTTAGCCACACGTCTTGGGGTGCAGATCGCTGCACGCTACTGCAATTGTATAGAGCCCTTGTGCAGTCCCGGCTTGATTATGGGAGCCTGGCCTATGGGTCTGCGTCACCCTCAGTGTTGAAGTTGTTAGACCCCATACATCACTGTGGGGTTCGGCTTGCAACTGGCGCTTTTCGCACCAGCCCCGTGGATAGTCTACTGGTGGAGGCCGGGGTTCCCCCGCTGCGGATTCGCCGCCATCGTCTGCTCGCCGACTATGCTGTCCACGTACATTGCTCGCCAGGCCATCCCAATCGTCGCCTGCTTTTCCCTGCCTTGGTCCACCACCTGCCCGAACGGCGACCTCGGTCTGGGCTTTCCGTAGCTGTCCGTGTCCAGTCCCTGCTGTCAGAACTGGGGTCATTCCCTCTTCTGCCTCCCTTCCGGGTCCATACACCTACGCCTCCCTGGTGTTTGTCCCGGCCGTCCGTCCATCTGGATTTGGCACAGGGACCTAAGAACTCGGTTCCGCCTGTGGCCCTCCGTCGCCGTTTTCTTGCGCTCCTCGACTCATTTCCGGGCTGTGAGCCTGTCTACACTGATGGTTCCCTGGTTGATGGTCGCACTGCCTACGCTTTTGCTCACGCTGCCCATGTTGAGCAACGCTCCTTGCCGGCTGGCTGCAGTATTTTTACTGCAGAGCTGGTGGCCATCTTGCGAGCTCTTGAGCATATGCGTTCCTGCTCAGATGCGTCCGTCGTCATCTGCAGTGACTCCCTGAGCAGCCTCCATGCCATCGACCGCTGCTATCCCACTTCTCCTCTGGTGTCCTCTATTCGGGAGTCTGTTTCCACCATTACCCACTCTGGTCGTTCGGTGGTTTTTGTTTGGACGCCAGGTCACGTTGGCATCCCAGGGAACGAACGTGTTGACAGGCTGGCCAAAGGGGCAATAGACGCCCCAGCTTTGGAGATCGGCCTTATGGCTCGCGACCAGCAGCTGGTGTTGCGCCGTAAGGTACTTGGGATGTGGGCTGCTGAGTGGCGTGGCGTGACAGCCCCGAATAAACTACGGGCTGTGAAGGGGACGACCGATGTGTGGCGTTCCTCCCTGCGAGCTTCTCGCAGGGACTCGGTAGTCCTGTGCCGGTTGCGCATCGGCCATACATACCTGACGCACGGCCATCTGTTACGTCAGGAGGATCCCCCCTTGTGTCAGTGTGGGTCCCGGCTGACGGTCGGCCACATTTTGCTGGAGTGTCCTCGACTGCGCACACTCCGGCAATCTTTTAATCTCCCGGGCACTTTGGCGTTGGTTTTATCCGACGATGCCTCCATGGCTGATACCGTTTTAAATTTTATCCGTGGTAGTCCGTTTTATGGTTCGATTTAGGGAGGTCCTGCGCCTTTCCCTTTCTGTGTCTATTGTCCTTGTGTCTGTTGCTGTTCTGGTGTGCCGTGAGCTATTTGACTCTTTCCCATTTTTGATCTCGTGGTCAGTCAACCAGTCTCCGGCCATCTTCCTTTCTTCTGTTTCTTTCTGTCTGGTGTTCCTCTGTCCTGTTCTTGTCTGTAGTGTTTGTTGCTGCATTTGTGTGCTTTTAGCGCCTGGGGGGACGTCTCCTCCCCCTTTGGTTTTTATCTGCTTCGTAGATTTTCGGCTCGCCTGATTTTGGAATGGGGGACTGATGACCTTCGCTGTTTAGTCCCCCTTAAACATCCAACAACCACCACCACCACCATGGTCCAGGGCATTATCTTTCACAGGGATCTGCTTTTACAGTCCGACGACGAGCTGCGCGCCAACTTGGAGCGCCGAGGTGTCCATTTCGTCCGGCGCGTCCACCGGGGTCCGAGGGATCGTCAAGTTGCCACCGGTGCCTTCATCTTGGCCTTCGAGGGTGACACGTTACCTGAGAAGGTCAAGGTGATGGTGTACCGTTGTGATGTCAAGCCGTATATCGCTCCCCCAATGCGGTGCTTCAAGTGTTGGAAGTTCGGCCACATGTCTTCACGCTGTGCTTCCGACCTCGTCTGTCGCGATTGCGGTCGACCTTCCCATCCTGATCATCCCTGTGCGCCGCCTCCAATCTGTGTGAACTGTGGTGCGCACCATCCGCCTTGCTCGCCAGACTGTCCGATCCTGCAGAAGGAGCGGAAGATCATGGAAATAAAGACTATCGACCGCCTGACGTACACTGAGGCGAAGCGGAAATATGATCGGCTTCATCCGGTGCGCATGCCAGTTTCTTATGCCGCCACTGTCACTCCTTCTCCACTTCCATCCGCTCTGGTCAGCTCTCAGAGTCGAAGTCCCACACCTGCCCCCTTGATGGTGGGGGGCACTAAACCTCCTGTTGCTCCTGCTCCATCTACTTCAGGAGCAACACCCCCCCAACCATCGGGGACATCAGTCCCCCCTTCCCAGCCGGAGAGGCGTAAGACTTCTTCGGCTACTCTCGTAAGGAAGGGGTCCCTTGGGGACCTCCCTTCCCAAGTTCCGTCCGGTACAAAGGCCGACAGCCGCAAGTGGCTTAAACAACCGCCAGTCCCTGGTCGTAGGGACACACGGTCGTCGTCTGTCCCTGAGACCGACCCAGTTGCGCCCTCCCAGCCTGCGCCACCAAAGGCACAGCGCGAGAAGCACAAGAAGAAGAAACTCCCCAAGGCTACCGACATTGCGGTGGCACCCATTCCACCGCTTCCTACAAGCTCTGCGTCTGAGGATGAGGTGGAGATTCTGGCGTCCGCTGAGGACATGGATCTCGCCAGTCCCTCGGATGCAGTAGATGGCTGTTGTCCAGGTGGTGACTCAGTAGCAGCAGGGGCCCCGGAGGCGTAATCTGCCTCCCCAGTCCTTTCACGCCTTTTCATCCATGGCTAATAACATCCTGCAGTGGAACTGCAGCGGTTTCTTCCACCATCTCGCTGAGCTCCGCCACCTTATCAGCCATCATCCTTTCCTTTGCATTGCTCTGCAGAAAACTTGGTTTCCAGCAATGCGAACCCCCGCCCTCCGTGGCTATCGGGGTTATTTTAAGAACCGGGCAGCTTATGCAAGGGTGTCTGGTGGCGTCTGCATATATGTCCTGAACTCTCTTCACAGCGAGTTTGTGCCTCTACAAACAGCTTTAGAGGCTGTCGCTGTTCGGGTGTGGACGCCCCGGGCCATTACCGTCTGCAGTATTTACCTTCCACCTGATGGTACTGTCGCGCAGCATGTCCTGGCTGCTCTGATAGCACAACTGCCGCCACCTTTTTTGCTGCTGGGCGATTTCAATGCCCACAACCCTCTATGGGGTGGGACTGTCTCCGATGATCGTGGTCGGGCCGTGGAGCATGTGTTGGCTCAGCTCGACCTTAGCCTCTTAAACACCGGTGCTCCCACGCATTTCAGTGTAGCCCATGGCTCGTTCTCGGCCATCGATCTCTCTATTTGCAGCCCTGAACTTGTCCCATCCCTCCACTGGAGGGTGCATCCTGACCTGTGTGGTAGTGACCATTTTCCCATCTATTTGTCACTGCCACAGTGTCATTCTTCTGGGCGCTTGCCCCGCTGGGCTTTCCGCAGGGCTGACTGGCCAGCTTTTACTTCCACTGTAACCATTGCGTCTCCCCCACAGGGTGACATTGACGAGGTGGTCCGTGTTTTAACCACGTCCATCATTTCAGCGGCCGAGGCTACCATCCCCCGTTCCTCTGGCCTCCCTCGGCGGAAGGCTGTTCCCTGGTGGTCGCCGGAGATTGCTGAGGCTATTCGCGACCGTAGGCGGGCTCTCCAGCGTCATAGGCGGCACCCGTCTCTGGAGACCCTCGTCGCCTTTAAGAGGCTCCGTGCCTTCGCCCGTCGTCTTATTGCACGGCGTAAGCAGGAGTGCTGGGAGAGGTACGTCTCTTCCCTGGGCTCCCGTGTCTCGTCCTCGCACGTGTGGTCCCGGATCCGGCGGATTTATGGCTCCCAGACCCCTGTGGGTGTCCCTGGGCTATCCTTGGACGGCGCTGTCTGCACGGACGCTGCCGCCATTGCTGAACGGCTAGCCGCGCACTTTGCTCAGAGCTCTGCGACTGCATCCTATCCCCCCGCCTTTCGCTCTCTAAAGGAGCGAGCCGAGCGGACGCCGTTCTCATTCCACACGCGTCATTATGAAACATACAATGCTTCTTTCAGCGAGAGGGAACTCCTCGCTGCCCTCGCCGATTGCCCTGATACAGCACCAGGACCGGACTGCATCCACGTGCAGATGCTGAAGCATCTCTCCAGGGACTGCCAGAGACACATCCTCACCATCTTTAACCGCATTTGGAGCGAGGGCGTGATCCCGTCGCAATGGCGAGAGGGTCTTATTGTCCCCATCGTGAAGCCCGGTGCGGAGCCACTGGCGGTGGACAGCTATCGTCCCATTACCCTCACCAACGTTTTGTGCAAATTGCTCGAACGTATGGTGGGGTGGCGTTTGTGTTGGGTCCTTGAGTCGCGCGGTCTCCTCGCTCCATCCCAGGGTGGCTTCCGTCGGGGCCGGTCTGCAGTGGACAATTTGGTGCGGCTGGAATCTGCTGTCCGTACGGCTTTTGCCCGACGTCAGCACCTTGTTGCTGTATTTTTCGATCTGCGGAAGGCGTATGACACCGCATGGAGGCATCACATCCTCGCCACGTTGCATGGGTGGGGTCTTCGTGGTCGGCTCCCGGCTTTTCTTCAAAGCTTTTTATTGCGCCGCTCTTTCCGGGTGCAAGTCGGTGCCACCTCTAGTTCCTCTTATATACAGGAAAATGGGGTCCCGCAGGGCTCGGTGTTGAGCGTCTCGTTATTTCTAGTGGCCATTAATGGTCTGGCTGCAGCAGTGGGGTCGTCGGTGTCTCCTTCTTTGTATGCCGACGACTTCTGCATCTCATTTAGCTCCACGACTACGGGAGTCGCCGAACGCAGGTTGCAAGTCGCCGTTCGCAAGGCAGCATCATGGGCTCTAACTCATGGTTTTCAGTTCTCTGCTGCCAAGACTCGGGTTATGCACTTTTGCAGGCGTCGGACGGTCCACCCTCATCCTGACCTTTACCTCGACGGCCACCTGCTTGAAGTGGTGGACACTTGCCGTTTCTTGGGACTTGTGTTTGATGCCCGGCTCACATGGGTTCCTCATATTACTCAGCTGAAGCAACAATGCTGGCGGCACCTCAACGCCCTCCGCTGCCTTAGCCACACGTCTTGGGGTGCGGATCCCTGCACGCTGCTGCGATTGTACAGAGCCCTTGTGCAGTCTCGGCTTGATTATGGGAGCCTGGCCTATGGGTCTGCATCACCCTCAGTGTTGAAGTTGTTAGACCCCATACACCACTGTGGGGTCCGGCTTGCAACTGGCGCTTTTCGTACGAGCCCCGTGGATAGTCTACTGCTGGAGGCCGGGGTTCCCCCGCTGCGGATTCGCCGCCATCGTCTGCTCGCCGACTATGCTGCTCACGTTCATTGCTCGCCAGGCCATCCCAATCGTCGCCTGCTTTTCCCTGCCATGGCCCTCCATCTGCCCGAACGGCGACCTAGGTCTGGGCTTTCCGTAGCTGTCCGTGTCCAGTCCCTGCTGTCAGAACTGGGGTCATTCCCTCTTCTGCCTCCCTTCCGGGTCCGTACACCTACGCCTCCCTGGTGTTTGTCCCGGCCGTCTGTCCGACTGGATTTGGCACAGGGCCCTAAGGACTCGGTTCCGCCTGCGGCCCTCCGTCGCCGTTTTCGTGAGCTCCTTGAATCATTTCCGGGCTGTGAGCCTGTCTACACTGATGGTTCCCTGGTTGATGGTCGCACTGCCTACGCCTTTGCTCACTCTGCCCATGTTGAGCAACGCTCCTTGCCGGCTGGCTGCAGTATTTTTACTGCAGAGCTGGTGGCCATCTTGCGAGCTCTTGAGCATATGCGTTCCTGCTCAGATGCGTCCGTCGTCATCTGCAGTGACTCCCTGAGCAGCCTCCAGGCCATCGACCGCTGCTATCCCTCCTCTCCTCTGGTGTCCTCCATTCAGGAGGCTGTCCGCCATTGCCCGTTCTGGTGGTTCAGTGGTCCTGGTTTGGACGCCCGGTCATGTTGGCATCCCAGGGAACGAACGTGTAGACAGGCTGGCCAAAGGGGCGATCGACGCCCCGGCTTTGGAGATCGGCCTTACGGCTCGCGACCAGCAGCTGCTGTTGCGCCGTAAGCTGATTGGGATGTGGGCTGCTGAGTGGCGTGGCATGACAGCCCCGAATAAACTGCGGGCTGTCAAGGAGACGACCGATGTGTAGCGTTCCTCCCTGCGGGCTTCTCGCAGGGACTCGGTAGTCCTGTGTCGGCTGCGCATCGGCCATACCTACCTGACGCACGGCCATCTGTTACGTCAGGAGGATCCCCCCTTGTGTCAGTGTGGGTCCCGGCTGACGGTCGGCCACATTTTGTTGGAGTGTTCTCGACTGCACACACTCCGGCAATCTTTTAATCTCCCGGGCACTTTGGCTTTGGTTTTATCCGACGATGCCTCCAGGGCTGATACCGTTTTAAATTTTATCCGTGGTAGTCCGTTTTATGGATCGATTTAGGGAGGTCCTGCGCCTTTCCCTTTCTGTGTCTATTGTCCTTGTGTCTGTTGCTGTTCTGGTGTGCCGTGAGATGGTTGACTCTTTCCCATTTTTGATCTCGTGGTCAGTCAACCAGTCTCCGGCCATCTTCCTTTCTTCTGTTTCTTTCTGTCTGGTGTTCCTCTGTCCTGTTCTTGTCTGTAGTGTTTGTTGCTGCATTTGTGTGCTTTTAGCGCCTGGGGGGACGTCTCCTCGCCCTTTGGTTTTTATCTGCTTTGTAGATTTTCGGCTCGCCTGATTTTGGAATGGGGGACTGATGACCTTCGCTGTTTAGTCCCCCTTAAACATCCAACAACCACCACCACCACCACCACCACCAAAACTGGAGCCTCTTTAATGCAATAACTCACACGACGAATTCGTATCGTTATTTCAAGTGCTCGGGTGAATGCGCAAGTAACTGCTAGGCAACCGTCCTCTACAGTTTAGGTAACATAGCATCGGTGTTAGCATATCCTGTGAACAACATTAAACAGCAACGAAAGTAGCTGCAGAGCTCTACACTGTTTAGCAACGTCGATTGGAATGTGTAAACGAGCAGTGCTGAAAAATTTTACATAAATCGTTTTATGTACCACAGAATAATGGTATTTTGCGACTGGGAGGTATCCAGCAGTATCTAATGAAAAAACTTGAATAGCTAATCAACTCCCAATGGATTCAACAGCTAACTACAGTCCAGGATATTAATTCAATTTCCTGAAGTAACAGGACACGAAAACTCTTTTGTTACAGAGCCAGCTCGACTAAATGTTACTCTACACAGCTGCCATCAGTTTCCAAAGCGTCTTCTTCTTCTTCTTCTTCTTCTTCTTCTTCTTCATAGGCGGAAGAAAGTTCCAGCATCACGACTGTACAATGATCACAGCCAATATGTATGTACAACTGAGAAGCAAGGAGGTTGGTGACACTTATTGTGAAACTATGTGGTTAATCTGTGAAGGTATGACAAAAGTAAGTGAACTTCGTCAGAAACTCAGTAAGTGGTTCGTCTCTACAAGTCAGGCACCTAACTTATGAACCTGTATGAAAAATTAAGACAAAGTGATCTTTCACTTGTTAAACTTACGACGGACCGTGTTATGATTTCGGAACACGTAATTAGTACAAACTTCAACTTGCCAGTACTTCTCCACTAAATTCAGTCATTTAAATGCTTGTACGATATTCTAATTGGAGATGGCTTTGTATGGTAAATAAATAGGTTACATTTAAGTGAATAGCTCATACCTCTTGAAGGTACAGTGCACCTCGACTCTAAAGCTGGGCGTTAGCTTAGTTCAAAGCTTCTAAAGCTCCGCAAGAACTTTAAAAAGTTCCCTTAGTTGTTCTTGAAACACAAACTTCGACGCTAAAACGCTTGAATCAAAGCTGAAGCTCCTTTTACTGAATAACTCACAGAACGAATTGGTATAGGCACTTCTAGTACTCGAGAGAATACGGAAGTCATTGCTAGGCAACGGTCCTCGACGGTTTAGGTGACATAGCATTGTTGTTGGCATAACCTGTGATCAACATTAAATAGCAACCCCACTAATAGCAATCCCAGCAAATACAGAGCACATTATTTTATAGGAACGTCGATGTTAATAGGTAAACAAGCACTGCAGTAAAATTTTTAGTAATTTAAATATATGTCAGACCAAATAATCATGCCTTGCTATTGAAAGATATACATCCTTTAGGATGAAAACGCCCGAATAACTAATACTTCACAAAGAATTTACCAATTCAAAATACTCCAAGCTCTTAATTCAATTTCTTTAAGCAATAAGAGAGTTATACTCCTTCGTTACGGTGGAAGGTCAGCTCAGTATGACACAAAACAGTTGGCATCAGTTTCCAAAATGTGTTCGTTTTCACAGACGGAAGAAAATTCCAGCAGCATGACCCTGTTATGACTACAGACACTATGTATGTGTAATCGACAACCGAGAAAGATTGCTAACATCGTTGTCGTTGTGAACCTCAGCAACTGAAAGGAATAGAGCATGCTACAATTGTATCCGTCTGCTCTGACCCACGACTCATATTTGGAGTACAGGGGATAGTTTACACGAGATACTACGACAACCACAGATAACATTTAATAAGAGCCCGATGACATTCTTCAAGACGCGGACAGCAATATAGTCCATTACAATCAAAAAGAAACATAAAACATTTTGTGTAGGTGGTGCTGTACAGCTTTAACGAATGTTAACTGCCATATGCAGCACACAGCTGTAACGACATATTTAATAACAGACGATCGATATCGGTCTAGAACCAGAAAATCATCGGGTCCAAAAACCATCTCTCCTAAGCATTTGTTTAATTGGAATAGTAGTTACCAGATGTACAAAGATCCATAATTGACACACACACACACACACACACACACACACACATATATATATATATATATATATATATATATATATATATATATATATATATATATATATATATATTGGGAAAAGAAGTTGTGGAGGTTAAATGGACGTAATGATATGAATGTACAGCTGGTATCAATGACGGAACAATGTACATCTGATAACTGCGATTCCATTTCCTCAGACGGATAGCTGAGACGGTTTTTGGACACGATGATGGTCTTGTCATAGACCGAAATCGATCGTTTCTGTTAAAATATACCGTTGTGTATTGTATAACGCACTTCTTAACAAACAAAAAACCATGGGAACCATTTGAATCACCATATGAAATGAAATTATCGGGACAATCGCAGGAATGGGAGAGTTGTGGAAGGCGACATACTAAAAAGGTTACTAATCCTTACAACATTTAAGAACTTCTCTAGAATAAATCGAACGAAAATATATAGTGAACACAAAATTGGATTCGAATAATTTGCTTGACCAATACAGATGAAATGAAGACAGTGGTATTAGACACCTCCACAAAACAACATTACTGGAAAATAGCACACACACACACACACACACACACACACACACACACACATTCTTTCGGAATGACGCAAACGAAAACATAAAAAAAACAAGCCTAATCGCAACGTACGCTGTAACTACATAATTTTAACAGACAGCGACAACAGATCCCCTGCAAATGTCTCTAACATAAGCAGAAAAAACTGCAAAAATGGCAGAACTGGAATCGAATTCTTCGCTTGACCTGTAGCTCAAAGGAAGACAGCGATATCACACAGCTCCACAAAACGACATAATCGAAAAATATCGCATATGAACTTTTCCTTGATAAACCTAAAAATATAACAAAATAACATACAAATGGTATCGCAGTATATACAAGACCACCTCCCCCCCCCCCCAAACAAACAAACACACACACACACACACACACACACACACACACACACACGAATCTCATTATGCAAGGCTGACGCACACGAATTTCTCCAGAATAAAGCGAACAAAAGAAACAAAAAATACACATGGACAGTTGGTATCATATTTCGTGTGAACTCTATTCCCAAACCGAGGACAGAGATACAAAACAACACCCACATAACATCAACTTAATCGAAAAATTATATACACAAATTCCTTTAGAATAAACCGAAAGAAAAGAAGTACAAAATACTGGAATCACACTACAAACGGAAATAAATAGCTCAGAAACCGAAAACAAATAATTCACCAATAAATACCAAAACCTCTACCCAATTCAGCTAAACAAATATTACGAAACACAAACAAAAAAAAAAAAAACTATGCAGCTCGAGAGTGAGTAAAAACAAATTGAGCCTCTTAGGAACAGTGGATTTCATAAGCGCAGCGTCACAAAGAGTCACATTCGAAAAACGGCGAAACATTTGCAAATTAAAAAAAAAAATTGAATAACATTACCACCAGCAATGCAATTTCGTTAGGGCTAACCTCACTCTCGACGAACTTCCCACATTAAAAATGCAGCTAAATAATTATAAGAACCAAATGATAACCATAATCACTAATCGTTTCATCACAAAAATTTATCTTATGCTCTGAAGGTCCTGCCCACCCTTACCCTGGGAAATCGTGTGATATGCAGAAAGAAGCAGACAAATATTTGTCAGGATACAGAATAAAAATATAATCGTTACTGGTTTCTCCACGGCAGTTTAATCTGTGGTCTCAGGTTCCACGCAAACCAAACCCTCGTATGTCGCGACGAATTTGGAATAACAGCATAGTTTAGACATCACAGATTACACTGGTAAGTAACACAACCACAGGTTAACTTTTAATAGAAGTCCGCTTGCACCCAGTTCAACGTAGTCAGGACGTCACATAGGATATCATGGGTCAAAGCAAACGAGTAGAAAAGGATACGTTTGCCATTGAGGAACTAAGAAATTATTTTGAGAATACAAAATGAAAGTGCATGAACTACGCCAAATAGAAAGTATAGAAATCTATCTGAAAAAACAAGCACTTAATATTTGAATCTCCGTGAAAAATTGACACAAAAAAGTGTTTCACGTTATATGCTGTTAGTAACTTCAGGTTCTGTAATCACATCACACTCTACCACATGCTTCAACCTGCTAGTATTTCTCCACTAAGTACACAGACAATTAAAAGCTTCTACGATATTCTAACTACAGATGATTCCGAAAGGTGAATAAATAAGTGTCAGATACGCGAATAGCTCATACCTCTTGCAGGTACAATGCTCCTCGGTTCTGAAGCTGGGTGTTCGCTTCGTTCAAAGCTTCTAAAGCTCCCCAAGAACGTTAAAAAGTTTCGATAGTTGTTCTCGAAACAGAAAATTCTCTCTACAACACTTGAATCAAAGCTGAAGCTTCTTTCACTCAATAACTTAAACAGCGAATTCGGATAGGCACTTCTAGTACTCGAGAGAATACGGAAGTAATTGCTAGGCAACGGTCGTCGACGATTCAGGTGACATAGCTTTGTTGTTAGCATACCCTATGACCAACATAGAGACAACAGAGCACAATATTTTATAGGAACGACGACAGAAATGGTTAAACGACCACTGAAATAAAATGTTTAATAAGTTAAATATATGCTGTAGCTTTTCAGATTATAGCACCGCTTCGAAGCGACGTCGCACGCTCGTGTCCTCGATCCCGCATTCACGTAATATGTCTAAATGTTTTCACACGCTCAAAAATTAATTCTCTCAGCGCTGCGAACAGTCACCATTTTTCTATGTCCGTTTGTGTAATACCACAAATACATTTTCTGGTATATTAATTTCCTATATCTTCTCCGTCACGAAAATGGAAGACTTGACACTGAGACGGATCACATGATCAATAGGTACTTTTATTCCGCATACACTTACGGAAAAAAGCTGAAACAACCCAGTAGCGCCACTATGAGAATGCAGATCATGTTTGTTTTAAATACACACTGTAAATTTCGTGAGCGGTAGTTACTTTTGAGATTGAATGAGGTGAGTTGATGTTAGTCAAGAGTAGAGATGGGTAGTTCGCGAACGAACGGGTGCAAAGGAATGGTTCACCAAGACGAACGAAAGGATCGAGGAACGAATTCCAAGGAACGATCGGTTCATAGTTCACTTCGGTCGCGGCGGTCTTCTTATAGTTCCCAGGAACGAGGAACGATCCGTTCGTAGTTCACTAGTTCACTTCGGCCGCGGCGGTCACTTCGGCAGTCCCCGTTCCAGCCTCGGTCGCGTGCTCGTCTCAGTCTCGGTCTCCCTCTGCCGCACTCGTCGTTCTTCGCATGGTCATCTGTCTCAGTTCACTGTCGACTGCTCCTAGTTAGTTCAGTATCCAGTTGTTCCCCCCCCCCCCCCCCCGTGCTGGGTTTGGGGGTTAGAATAGTCCCGCGGTATTCCTGCCTGTCGTAAGAGGCGACTAAAAGGAGTCTCAAACATTTCGGCCTTATGTGATGGTCCCCTGTTGGGTTTGACCTCCATCTCTCAAAATTTTCCAAAGAGCGAGCCGATTGGGGAAGGGCGCCTTACGTGGTGCATTGTGTCCATCTTGTGATCAGACTTTTCGCCAGTTATTCGCTGTTGAATTGCAGTCCTGCCCGCTCTCCATCTCTTGGGCATGACTACGTTCCTGCATGCAGATTACACCTTGCACTCTGCAGTGCCTCTTTCTGCACTGACGGCGACCATGGACCACATGTTACCTAACATCCAGCACGGCAGCCAGTCCGTTGCGGTGGGGCCGCCATGTACCCTGTTGGTTGTAGCCCCCTGACAACACAGGGATCGCTCTACTGATGCCTGCTCCCCCTGCGGGTTCGGGGGTTAGAATAGGCCCGCGGTATTCCTGCCTGTCGTAAGAGGCGACTAAAAGGAGTCTCAAACGTTTCGGCCTTATGTGATGGTCCCCTCTCGGGTTTGACCTCCATCTATCCAAATTATTCCGAAGAGCGAGCCAATTGGGGAAGGGCACCTTACATGGTGCACTGTATCCTTCGTGCAATTAGACCTATAGCCGTCTTTCTCGTCGTTGCGATGGTGTCCCGCTCGTTTTCGATCTCATGGGCGATTACCACGCTGCACTCTGCAGTGTTTCTTTTAACTGTGACGACGACCTTGGCCATTTTTGCACCTAAGATCCAGCACGGTAGCCAGTCCGTTGTGGTGGGGTCGCCATGTACCCTCTTGGTTGTAGCCCCCTGACAACACAGGGATCGCTCTACTGATGCCTGCGCCGTTCACTCCCCACGTATGCCAAGGAGTAGATGCCCATCTCCCTGGGGCATCGGGACTCCCGGCAATGGCCATCCTGCCAGGTGGCCTTTGCTGTGGCTGGGTGGCGCCCGTGGGGAGGGCCCTTGGTCAGAGTAGGTGGCATCAGGGCGGATGACCCGCAATGAAGCGTGGTACATCATCTATCGCTGGTGGGCCTCCACCAGCAGTCTCTAAGCGATCGAGGTCTAACCTCAACGGGAAGAAATTGCATCAGAGATCGTTTCCCTCCCTAGCTACTCCATGGGAGGAACGTCTTGCTCAAGAAGGCAGTGGCGAATATTCACCCCGGTACCTTGTGTGTACGCGGGTTGATGGAGAATCGTTCGTGTCGACCAAGCCCCAGTTTTTTGTGGAGCATTTAGAGGACAAGTTCGGGGAGGTGGAGGGCTTGTCCAAGATGCGCTCTGGCTCTGTGCTCATCAAAACGGCATCCTCTGCCCAGTCACGGAGGTTGCTCAATTGTGACAAGTTGGGGAATGTTTCAGTAACCATCACGTCGCATAAGAGTCTCAACATGGTCCAGGGTATTATATTCCATAGGGATCTTCTTCTGCAGTCCGACGATGAATTACGCGCCAACCTCGAACGACGAGGTGTTCACTTCGTCCGGCGCGTCCATCGGGGTCCGAGGGATAATCAGGTAGCCTCCGGTGCCTTCATCTTGGCCTTTGAGGGTGATGTCTTACCCGAAAAGGTTAAGGTGATGGTTTACCGTTGTGATGTGAAACCATATATCCCTCCTCCGATGCGGTGTTTTAAATGCTGGAAGTTCGGGCACATGTCATCTCGCTGTACTTCCAGCATCACGTGTCGGGATTGCGGACGTCCTTCGCATCCTGATACTCCATGTGCTCCGCCTCCCGTCTGTGTTAACTGTGGAGAACACCATTCCCCCTGCTCACCGGACTGTCGGATCTTCCAGAAGGAAAGGAAGATAATGGAATATAAGACCCTGGACCGCCTGACCTACACAGAGGCAAGGCGGAAATATGAGCGGCTACATCATGTGCCCATGACATCCACCTATGCCGCTGCTGCAAAAGCGGTCCGATCCTCTCCCGTGTCGTCACGTACTGTTGCCTCTCAGCTATGTCAAAATGACCCGGCCCCCTTGGTTGTGGGGAGCACTTCGCCCTCTGTTGCTCCATCTACTCCAGGAGCAACACCACCCCAACCATCGGGGACATTCGTCCCCCCTTCCCAGCCGGAGAAGCGTAGGGCTTCTTCGGCTACTCTAGCCAGGAAGGGGTCCCTTGGGGCCCTCCCTTCCCAGGCTTTGCCCAGTGTCAAAGCGGATACCCGCAAAGTTTTGAAGCAACAACCGGTCGCTGGTCATAGGGCTTCACGGTCGTCGTCCGTCCCTGAGACTGACCCAGTGGGGCCCTCCCAGCCAGACCCTCCCAAGGCACAGCGTGCGAAGCCGTTGAAGAAAAAGGCTCCCAAGCATCCTGACATTGCGGTGGCACCTGTCCCACCGCAACCTTCCACCTCTGCGTCTGAGGACGAGGTGGAGATCCTGGCGTCCGCTGAGGACCTCGATCTCGCCAGTCCCTCCGACGCCATGGAAAGCACTGGCAAAGGTGCTCACTCGGAGGCAGCAGGTGACCCAGTGGCGTAATCTGCCTACCCCGTCCCATCACGCCTTTCCCAGCAATGGCCAGTACCATCCTCCAGTGGAACTGCAGCGGTTTCTTCCACCATTTAGCTGAGCTCCGCCATCTTATCAGCCGTCATCCTTTCCTTTGCATTGCTCTGCAGGAAACTTGGTTTCCAGCAATGCGAACCCCCGCCCTCCGTGGCTATCGGGGTTATTTTAAGAACCGGGCAGCTTATGCAAGGGTGTCTGGTGGCGTCTGCATATATGTCTTGAACTCTCTTCACAGCGAGTTTGTGCCTCTACAAACAGCTTTAGAGGCTGTCGCTGTTCGGGTGTGGACGCCCCAGGCCATTACCGTCTGCAGTATTTACCTTCCACCTGATGGTACTGTCGCGCAGCATGTCCTGGCTGCTCTGATAGCACAACTGCCGCCACCTTTTTTGCTGCTGGGCGATTTCAATGCCCACAACCCTCTATGGGGTGGGACTGTCTCCGATGATCGTGGTCGGGCCGTGGAGCATGTGTTGGCTCAGCTCGACCTTAGCCTCTTAAACACCGGTGCTCCCACGCATTTCAGTGTGGCCCATGGCTCGTTCTCGGCCATCGATCTCTCTATTTGCAGCCCTGGACTTGTCCCATCCCTCCACTGGAGGGTGCATCCTGACCTGTGTGGTAGTGACCATTTTCCCATCTATTTGTCACTGCCACAGTGTCATTCTTCTGGGCGCTTGCCCCGCTGGGCTTTCCACAGGGCTGACTGGCCAGCTTTTACTTCCGCTGTAACCATTGCGTCTCCCCCACAGGGTGACATTGACGAGGTAGTCCGTGTTTTAACCACGTCCATCATTTCAGCGGCCGAGGCTACCATCCCCCGTTCCTGTGGCCTCCCTCGGCGGAAGGCTGTGCCCTGGTGGTCGCCGGAGATTGCTGAGGCTATTCGCGACCGTAGGCGGGCTCTCCAGCGTCATAGGCGGCACCCGTCTCTGGAGACCCTCATCGCCTTTAAGAGGCTCCGTGCCTTCGCCCGTCGACTTATTGCACGGCGTAAGCAGGAGTGCTGGGAGAGGTACGTCTCTTCCCTGGGCTCCCGTGTCTCGTCCTCGCACGTGTGGTCCCGGATCCGGCGGATTTATGGCTCCCAGACCCCTGTGGGTGTCCCTGGGCTCTCCTTGGACGGCGCTGTCTGCACGGACGCTGCCGCCATTGCTGAACGGCTAGCCGCGCACTTTGCTCAGAGCTCTGCGACTGCATCCTATCCCCCCGCCTTTCGCTCTCTAAAGGAGCGAGCCGAGCGGACGCCGTTCTCATTCCACACGCGTCATTATGAAACATACAATGCTCCTTTCAGCGAGAGGGAACTCCTCGCTGCCCTCGCCGATTGCCCTGATACAGCACCAGGACCGGACTGCATCCACGCGCAGATGCTGAAGCATCTCTCCAGGGACTGCCAGAGACACATCCTCACCATCTTTAACCGCATTTGGAGCGAGGGCGTGTTCCCGTCGCAATGGCGAGAGGGTCTTATTGTCCCCATCGTGAAGCCCGGTGCGGACCCACTGGCGGTGGACAGCTATCGTCCCATTACCCTCACCAACGTTTTGTGCAAATTGCTCGAACGTATGGTGGGGCGGCGTTTGTGTTGGGTCCTTGAGTCGCGCAGTCTCCTCGCTCCATCCCAGGGTGGCTTCCGTCGGGGCCGGTCTGCAGTGGACAATTTGGTGCGGCTGGAATCTGCTGTCCGTACGGCTTTTGCCCGACGTCAGCACCTTGTTGCTGTATTTTTCGATCTGCGGAAGGCGTATGACACCACATGGAGGCATCACATCCTCGCCACGTTGCATGGGTGGGGTCTTCGTGGTCGGCTCCCGGCTTTTCTTCAAAGCTTTTTATTGCGCCGCTCTTTCCGGGTGCAAGTCGGTGCCACCTCTAGTTCCTCTTATATACAGGAAAATGGGGTCCCGCAGGGCTCGGTGTTGAGCGTCTCGTTATTTCTAGTGGCCATTAATGGTCTGGCTGCAGCAGTGGGGTCGTCGGTGTCTCCTTCTTTGTATGCCGACGACTTCTGCATCTCATTTAGCTCCACGACTACGGGAGTCGCCGAACGCAGGTTGCAAGTCGCCGTTCGCAAGGCAGCATCATGGGCTCTGGCTCATGGTTTTCAGTTCTCTGCTGCCAAGACTCGGGTTATGCACTTCTGCAGGCGTCGGACAGTCCACCCACATCCTGACCTTTACCTCGACGGCCACCTGCTTGAAGTGGTGGACACTTGCCGCTTCTTGGGACTCGTGTTTGATGCCCGGCTCACATGGGTTCCTCATGTTACTCAGCTGAAGCAAAAATGCTGGCGGCACCTCAACGCCCTCCGCTGCCTTAGCCACACGTCTTGGGGTGCAGATCGCTGCACGCTACTGCAATTGTACAGAGCCCTTGTGCAGTCCCGGCTTGATTATGGGAGCCTGGCCTATGGGTCTGCGTCCCCCTCAGTGTTGAAGTTGTTAGACCCCATACATCACTGTGGGGTTCGGCTTGCTACTGGCGCTTTTCGCACCAGCCCCGTGGATAGTCTACTGGTGGAGGCCGGGGTTCCCCCGCTGCGGATTCGCCGCCATCGTCTGCTCGCCGACTATGCTGTCCACGTACATTGCTCGCCAGGCCATCCCAATCGTCGCCTGCTTTTCCCTGCCTTGGTCCACCACCTGCCCGAACGGCGACCTCGGTCTGGGCTTTCCGTCGCTGTCCGTGTCCAGTCCCTGCTGTCAGAACTGGGGTCATTCCCTCTTCTGCCTCCCTTCCGGGTCCGTACACCTACGCCTCCCTGGTGTTTGTCCCGGCCGTCCGTCCATCTGGATTTGGCACAGGGACCTAAGGACTCGGTTCCGCCTGTGGCCCTCCGTCGCCGTTTTCTTGCGCTCCTCGACTCATTTCCGGGCTGTGAGCCTGTCTACACTGATGGTTCCCTGGTTGATGGTCGCACTGCCTACGCTTTTGCTCACGCTGCCCATGTTGAGCAACGCTCCTTGCCGGCTGGCTGCAGTATTTTTACTGCAGAGCTGGTGGCCATCTTGCGAGCTCTTGAGCATATGCGTTCCTGCTCAGATGCGTCCGTCGTCATCTGCAGTGACTCCCTGAGCAGCCTCCAGGCCATCGACCGCTGCTATCCCTCTTCTCCTCTGGTGTCCTCTATTCGGGAGTCTGTTTCCACCATTACCCACTCTGGTCGTTCGGTGGTTTTTGTTTGGACGCCAGGTCACGTTGGCATCCCGGGGAACGAACGTGTAGACAGGCTGGCCAAAGGGGCGATAAACGCCCCAGCTTTGGAGATCGGCCTTACGGCTCGCGACCAGCAGCTGGTGTTGCGCCATAAGGTACTTGGGATGTGGGCTGCTGAGTGGCGTGGCATGACAGCCCCGAATAAACTACGGGCTGTCAAGGGGACGACCGATGTGTGGCGTTCCTCCCTGCGGGCTTCTCGCAGGGACTCGGTAGTCCTGTGTCGGCTGCGCATCGGCCATACCTACCTGACACACGGCCATCTGTTACGTCAGGAGGATCCCCCCTTGTGTCAGTGTGGGTCCCGGCTGACGGTCGGCCACATTTTGCTGGAGTGTCCTCGACTGCGCACACTCCGGCAATCTTTTAATCTCCCGGGCACTTTGGCTTTGGTTTTATCCGACGATGCCTCCATGGCTGATACCGTTTTAAATTTTATCCGTGGTAGTCCGTTTTATGGTTCGATTTAGGGAGGTCCTGCGCCTTTCCCTTTCTGTGTCTATTGTCCTTGTGTCTGTTGCTGTTCTGGTGTGCCGTGAGATGGTTGACTCTTTCCCATATTTGATCTCGTGGTCAGTCAACCAGTCTCTGGCCATCTTCCTTTCTTCTGTTTCTTTCTGTCTGGTGTTCCTCTGTCCTGTTCTTGTCTGTAGTGTTTGTTGCTGCATTTGTGTGCTTTTAGCGCCTGGGGGGACGTCTCCTCCCCCTTTGGTTTTTATCTGCTTCGTAGATTTTCGGCTCGCCTGATTTTGGATTGGGGGACTGATGACCTTCGCTGTTTAGTCCCCCTTAAACATCCAACAACCACCACCACCACCACTGATGCCTGCGCCGTTAACTACCCACATATGCCAAGGAGTAGATGCCCATCTCCCTGGGGCATCGGGAATCCCAGCAATGGCCATCCTGCCAGGTGGCCTTTGCTGTGGCTGGGTGGCGCCCGTGGGGAGGGCCCTTGGTTGGAGTAGGTGGCATCAGGGTGGATGACACGCAATGAAGCGTGGCACATCTTCTGTCGCTGGTGGCCAGCCACCAGTAGTCTCTTAGCGTTCGAGGGCCCATTTTAAAGGTAACGTTTATGACCCCAAATCGTTCCCCTCCCTCGCCACACCATGGGAGGAACGAAAGGCATTGAATGAAAGTGAGACGTATTTGCCCAGGTATCTTGTCTGTACCAGAGCTGATGGCGAATCCTTTATGTCCATGAAACCTCAGTTCTTTGTAGAGAATTTAGAGAACAAGTTTGGGGAGGTGGAGGGCTTGTCCAAAATGCGGTCCGGATCGATGTTGATAAAAACGGCATCTTCTGCCCAATCACGAGCCTTGCTCGCTTGTAATAAGCTGGGGGATGTCTCCATTACTATCACGCCCCATAAAAGTTTGAATATGATCCAGGGCATTATCTTCCACAGGGATCTCCTTTTACAGTCTGATGACGAGCTGAGCGCCAACTTGGAGCCACGAGGTGTCCATTTCGTTCGGCGCGTCCACCGGGGTCCAAGGGATCATCAAGTTGCCACCAGAGCCTTCATCTTGGCCTTCGAGTGTGACACATTGCCTGCGAAGGTCAAGGTGATGGTGTACCATTGTGATGTCAAGCCATATATCCCTCCCCCGATGCGGTGCTTCAAGTGTTGGAAGTTCGGCCATATGTCTTCATGCTGTCCTTCCAACCTCATATGCCGCGATTGTGGGTGACCCTCCCATCCTGATACTCCCTGTGCTCCGCCTCCCTTCTGTGTGAACTGTGGAGAGCACCATCCGCCTTGCTCGCCGGACTGTCTGATTCTGCAGAAGGAACGGAAAATTATGGGAATCAAGACCCTGGACCGACTGACGTACACTGAGGCGAAGCGCAAATATGATCGGCTTCCTTCAGTGCGTATGTCATCTTCTTATGCCGCAACTGTTACTTCTGCTACAGTTCCATCAGCTCCAGTCAGCTCTGAGTCGAAGGACCACACCTGCCCCCTTGATGGTGGGGGGCACTAAACTCCCTGTTGCTCCTGCTCCATCTACTTCAGGAGCAACACCCCCCGAACCATCAGGGACATCAGTTCCCCCTTCCCAGCCAGAGAAGCGTAAGACTTCTTCGGCTCCTCTCGCCAGGAAGGGGTCCCTTGGGGACCTCCCTTCACAAGTTCCAACCAGTACAAAAGCCGACAATAGCAGGTGGCTTAAACAACCACCGGTCTCTGGTCGTAGGGACACACGGTCGTCGTCTGTCCCTGAGACTGACCCAGTGAAGCCCTCCCAGCCTGAACCACCGAAGGCACAGCGAGGGAAACAGAAGAAGAAGGTGGTCCCCAAGGCTAACGACTTTGTGATGGCACCCATCCCACCGCTTCCTACAAGCTCTGCGTCTGAGGATGAGGTGGAGATTCTGGCGTCCGCTGAGGACCTCGATCACGCCAGTCCCTCCGACGCCATGGAAAGCACTAGCACAGGTGCTCAATCGGAGGCAGCAGGTGACCCAGCGCCGTAATCTGCCTTCCCAGTCCCGTCACGCCTTTCTCAGCCATGGCCAATACCATCCTCCAGTGGAACTCCAGCGGTTTCTTCCATCATCTAGCTGAGCTCCAACAACTTATCAGCCTTCACCCTTTCTATTGCATTGCTCTACAGGAAACTTGGTTTCCAGCAATGCGAACCTCCGCCCTCCGTGGCTATCAGGGTTATTATAAGAACCGAGCAGCTTATGAAAGTGTGTCTGGTGGCGTCTGCATCTATGTCCTTAACACTCTACACAGCGAGTCTGTCCCTCTACTAATAGCTTTAGAGGTTGTAGCTGTTAGGGTGTGGACGCCACAGGCTATTACCGTCTGCAGTCTTTATCTTCCACCGGATAGTGATGTCATGCAGCATGAGCTGGCTGCACTGCTAGCCCAATTGCCGTCCCCTTTCTTGTTACTGGGTGACTTCAACGCCCATAACCCTCTGTGGGGTGGGTCAGTGGCAACAGGTCGAGGCGCCACCATTGAGCATTTATTGGCAGAGCTCGATCTTTCACTTTTAAATGATGGTTCCTTCACACACTTCAGCATGGCGCATGGCACGTACTCCGCCATCGACCTTTCGATCTGTAGCCCTCGCCTCATACCGTCTGTCCAATGGAGTGTGCATGACGACTTGTGTGGCAGTGACCACTTTCCGATCCTTCTGTCACTGCCACAACGTCACTCTTCTCAGCGCCCCAGCAGATGGGCTCTGAATAAGGCTGACCGGGACTTGTTCTCCTCCATTGCCGCTATTGAGCATCTCTCTAATGACGACATTGATGCGGTGGTTCACTCAGTCACGACCAGCATCGTTACTGCCGCAGAATCTGCCGTCCCCAGTTCTTCTGGGTCCCCTCGGCGGCGGACTGTGCCTTGGTGGTCGCCCGAGATCGCTGAGGCGATAAAAGATCGCCGGCGGGCGCTCCAGCGTCACAAGCGTCATCCCTGCATTGAATACCTCATCACCTTCAAACGGCTGCGTGCGCGGGCCTGTCACCTTATCCGCCAAAGCAAGCAGGAGTGCTGGGAGCGGTATGTGTCCACCATTGGCCTCCATGTCTCTCCATCGCAGGTCTGGGCTGAGATCCGACGCCTCTATGGCTATTGGACCCCTGTCACCATCCCTGCGCTCTCACTGAATGGAGCAGTTTGTACAGACTCCGACGAAATAGCCAACAGCTTGGTAGAACATTTTGCTCTTAGTTCCGCTTCTTCCAATTACCTTCTGGCCTTCCGCTCCATTAAAGAGCGGATGGAAAGTCGGAGCCTTTCTTTTTGCACCCACCATTCTGAATCCTACAACGCTCCATTCAGTGAGTGGGAATTTCACAGTGCCCTAGCCGCTTGCCCTGATACCGCTCCTGGACCAGATCGCATTCACTGTCAGATGCTGAAACACCTTTCAGTGGACTGCAAGCGACGCCTCCTAGACCTTTACAACCGTCTCTGGGTCGAGGGTGAGTTTCCGTCGCAATGGCGGGAAAGCATTGTCATCCCCGTTTTGAAACCAGGCAAGAGCCTTTTGGAGGTGGGCAGCTACCGCCCCATTAGCCTCACCAACGTTCTTTGCAAGTTGCTTGAACGGATGGTGAGTCGGTGCTTGAATTGGGTACTGGAGTCTCGGGGCCTTCTGGCTCCGTCTCAGGGTGGATTCTGTAAAAGCCGCTCCGCCACCGACAATCTGGTGTGTCTGGAGTTGGCCATCCATACTGCCTTTGCCCGCCGTCAGCACCTGGTCGCTGTATTTTTCGACATGCGGAAGGCGTATGATACGACATGGCGTCATCACATCCCTTCTACGCTTCATGGATGGGGTCTTCGGGGCCCTCTGCCAATCTTTATCCGCAATTTTCTGTCGTATCCTACCTTCCGCGTGCAAGTCGTGGCCTCTCATAGTTCCTCCCGAGTCCAGGAGAACGGGGTACCACAGGGATCAGTCCTCAGTATCTGCCTGTTTTTAATAGCCATAAACGGTCTCGCTGCAGCGGTGAGAAATTCTGTCTCCGCTTCCCTATATGCTGACGACTTCTGCCTTTACTACATCTCTACTGGCATTGCAGCTGTTGAACGTCAGCTACAGGGCGCTATCCTCAATGCGCAGTCTTGGGCTGTAGCGCATGGTTTTTAGTTTTCAGCTGCCAAGACCTGCGTAATGCATTTCTGCCGGCGCCGAACAGTCCATCCTGAGCCGCGGCTTTATCTTGCTGTGGTGGAGACCCACAGGTTTTTGGGTGTAGTTCTTGATGCCTGGTTGACTAGGCTGCCTCATATTCAGCAGCTTAAACAGGCGTGTTGGCGGCATCTAATTGCTCTGAGATGCTTGAGCCACACCCGCTGGGGCGGCGACCGTTCTACCCTGTTACGGCTCTACCAGGCGTTAATCCAGTCCCGTCTGGATTATGGGAGCCTGGCTTATGGCTCAGCATTCCCATCTGTCTTGTGGGTGCTGGACCCAATCCTCCACAGCGGGATACGCCTTGCCACTGGTGCTTTCCGGACCAGCCCAGTGGACAGCATACTTGTGGCGGTGGGTGTCCCTCCACTGCGATTACGCTGCCAACGTTTGCTGGCCGCTTATGCTGCCCATGTTTTCAGCTTGCCCAGGCATCCTAACTATCAGCTAATATTCCCACAATCGCATGTCCATCACCAGAATGCAGGCCCAGGGCTGGCTAAACGAACAGGGTCCGCGTCCGAGAGCTTCTCTCTGGGCTTGGGGCTTATCCTCTTCCGCTTCCTTTCTGGGCACCTCTGCATACACCCCCGTGGTGTGTGCCTCGCCCTCACCTTCAGCTGGAATTGGCACAGGGCCCGAAGGACTCAGTCCCTCTGGAGGCTTTCCGCCACCGCTTTCTTTCCAACCTCGGAACGTATCAGGGCTCTGGCATTGTTTACACTGACGGTTCGCTGGTTGCTGGTCGTGTAGGTTATGTGCTAACTCTAGAAGACCATTCCGAACAACGTTCCTTGCCAGCTGGCTGCAGCGTTTACACTGCTGAGCTGGTCGCCATCTTTCATGCCCTAGAGTATATCCACTCCTGCTCAGGTGAGTCCTTCGTTACCTGTAGCGATTCCCTGAGCGGTTTATGAGCTCTCGACCAGTGTTTCCCTCGTTCCCGTCTGGTGATGGCTATCCAGGAGTCCCTGCATACTCTTGCCTTTTGCGGCCGCTCTGTGGTCTTCGTGTGGACCCCAGGCCATGTTGGGATACCCGGTAATGAGAATGTTGACCGCCTGGCGAAAGAGGCCACCAGTACACCATCTCGGGACATTGGCCTCCCGGAGACAGATTTGCGGGCGTTCCTATGCAGCAAAATTCTAGACCTTTGGGACACTGAATGGCGCGCCCTGCCTTCCCGAAACGAACTTCGGGCCATCAAGGAGCCTACCAGTGTGTGGCGCTCCTCCTTGCGGGTCTCTGCAAGGAGTCTGTTGTCCTCTGCCGGCTGTGCATTGGGCACACATGGATGATGCACGGCCACCTATTGCGACGTGAGGACCCACCTTTATGTCGCTGCTGCTCCGTTTTGACGGTGCTCCACATTTTATTGGACTGTCCACTTTTAGCTGTGCTCAGGCAGTCGTTCACACTTCCTGACACGCTCCCTGCCATTTTAACAGATGACTCTGCTATGGCTGATGTAGTTTTACGTTTTATTCGGGCAGGGGGTTTTTATCATTTAATCTGAGTGTTTGTTTTATTTTATTGTTTTGTGTTGATTCTGGCCTTTGGCCTACGATTTTAAACTGATTTTTTAATGTGTTTCTAAGTGGTTGGCTTTTCCTTTTTTATTTCTATGGTCGGCCAACCACCGTCACCATCTGTGTGATTTTAGTTCGTTTTGTCTGGTCTTTGTCTAAGTTTCTCTTTTTCTGTGTCGTCTGTGATCTACTCTGTTCATCGTTTTTGTTCTCTATGGGCGTTTTTAGTATTTGGAAAAAGGGACCGATGACCGTAGCAGTCTGGTCCCTTTAATCCCCCAAACCAACCAACCAATCCAGTTGTTCGTTTCGTTCACTGCGCTCGCCTATTTTACATGGGTTTCAAACTGTTGTTGCACTTGGTTCTGGCTATTCAGCGTCCACGACATAATCAAAAAGTATTTTATAGTTACGTAAATTACATAAAAATTACGTTGTATGTAACAGGTGCGTCTTTTCAGGTAACAAAAGGGCATATCAGTTCACTTGATTATATCGATGAACAGCAGAAGACTTACTTATAACAAGGCAAGTTTTTTTGTTGTTCATATATTTTTTGGTTTCATCGACTTGATTTAGCAGCTAACTTTCAAAAACTTGCTTAATTTTTAGTGTAAGAAAATTCATATAAAACGATTTTCGTGTATCTTTCATATAAAAAACATTACATTTTGGAAGGCTCTAATTATTTTTAAGTGTGGTTGATTCCAATTTGCATTACCTACTAGTTTGGTTTCTTTGAAAAAAAAAAGAAAAAATGGGTTGCGGGTCATTTTGGCTCAGTAGCAAAAGCGGTGCCTCTCCATTTGAAAAGACAGATTGCCGTAAAATGGCATTTACTTATTATCTCAAAAACATTTGTTCAGAAGGAGCTTTCAAACCAAAAACTTTATTACTGCGAACTTAATTATTATTATTGTTGTTGCTGCGTTAACTTTAATAATGCAACATAAAAACCCAATTTTTAATAAGCGTGGGACGCTAGTATGAGAAAACCACATTTTATTTTATGCTTCCATAAAGTCTCTGTTTCGCCTACGAACTCAGAGACAACGTGAAGTAAATGTAGGGTGTAAACGATTATTGTTTACGACGTAGCATAGCTATGTAGTGGAAGTCGAAACGAAGAATTTTATACAAGACACTTGTGGCCTATTAAGTTGGGAAACAGCGACCAACAGGTTTACAAGACTACATGAGCTATCGCCCATGCGCGTCGCGTGTGATTTTCATGTTCTCTTCTCCAGCTCTCTACACATCGTCATCGATTGTTTCGCAATTGATGCTTGCATTAGCTTGTTTACCCCCTGCGGGTTTGGGGGTAAGAATAGGCCCGCGGTATTCCTGCCTGTCGTAAGAGGCGACTAAAAGGAGTCTCAAACGTTTCGGCCTTCTGTGATGGTCCCCTCTTGGGTTTGACCTCCTTTTTTCTTCCAAATTTCCGTCGTCAGTGCGTGCCATTTGGGGAAGGACACTTTACGTGGTGTTTTTCTATTGGTCCATCATGCTCCACCATCTTGCATGTTACCTATTGTCGTGTGGGGGGGACTACGCCCAACATCTTCTGGGTTGTCTCCTTCTCGCCTTGTGCGCACTCTTCTTCTTAGCGCCTACGACAACTGTGGACCCTTTAAACACCTAAAATCCAGCACGGTAGCCAGTCCGTTGTGGTGGGGTCGTCATGTACCCTCTTGGTGGTAGCCCCCTGACCACGCAGGGATTGCACTACAGATGCCAGAGCTGTTTCCTCCCCATGCATGCCAAGGAGTATGTGCCCATCTTGTCTGGGGCACGGGGACTCCGGGCAACAGGATATCGGCCAGGTACCCATTGCTTTGGCTGGGTGGCGCCCTTGGGGAGAGCCCTCGTTCGGAGTAGGTGGCATCTGGGCGGATGTGGCGCAATGAAGCGCAATTAATCACACCAAGCTGGTGGTCGCACGGCCACCAGCGTCTCTAAGCGAGGTAGAGTCGACTTCGATGCTGCGCACTATGACCCTCAGACGTTCCCCTCGTTGGCTGCGCCATGGGAGGGACGCCGATCTAGTGCCAAGCGGGAGCCTTACATACCGCAATACCTTGTCTGCAGCAGGACTGATGGTGACTCCTTTCTTCCGACGAAGCCTATGTTTTTTGTGGAACACCTGGAGGATAAGTTTGGGGAAGTGGCAGGGTTGTCAAAAATGAGGAATGGGTCCATCCTCCTCAAGGCGTCCTCCCCAGCCCAGTCACGAGTGTTGCTGTTGTGTGATAAGCTGGGTGACGTCCCTGTTACCGTCACTCCCCACAGTAGCTTAAATATGGTCCAGGGGATTATTTACCATCGTGACCTCTTGTTACAATCCGATGACGAGCTGAGAGCCGACTTGGAACGACGTGGTGTGCATTTTGTCCGTCGTGTCCATCGAGGACCCAAGACAAACAGGGTGGCCACCGGTGCCTTTATCTTGGCCTTCGAGGGTAGTGTCTTGCCCGAGAAGGTCAAGGTGATGGTTTACCATTGCGACGTCAAGCCATACGTGCCTCCCCTGATGCGGTGCTTCCAGTGCTGGAATATTGGGCATATGTCCTCCCGTTGCCCATCCAGCGCTACATGTCGAGATTGCGGACGCCCCTCTCATCCTGATTCTCCATGTGCGCCTCCGCCTGTATGTGTCAACTGTGGGGAGCACCACTCTCCATGCTCGCCGGTTTGCCCCGTTCTTCATAAGGAGCGGAAGATAATGGAATTTAAGACCCTGGACCGGCTTACTTATTGAGAGGCTAAACAGAAATATGAAAGGTTGTATCCTGCTTCCCTTCGAACATCTTATGCTGCAGCCACGTTATCGTCGCCCACGCGAGCGACGGTTGTCGCTTCATCTGTGCCGCCGTCAGTGGGCCCTCGGGGCCGTCTATCTCTGTCTGCCCCCCTCGTGCCTGGGGGCAAGCCTTCCTCTATTGCCCCCTTAGCAGTTGGGGGCAAACCCTCTTCTGTCGCTCCCCCCAAGCTTACTTTGGGAGTGACATCTGCTCCACAACTGGGAGGCTCGATTCCTCCCCCTCCTTCTCCGGCGGCGTTGCCTCCGCCGGTTCCTCTCTCGCGGAAGGGGTCCCTCGGGTCTCTCCCTTCCTCCGTTTCTTCTCCTTCCCAGCCAGATGTCAGCCAGTGGCTGAAGGTTCCGCCACCTGCTGATCGTAGGGCTTCTGCATCGTCGTCAGCCTCCGACGCTCCTTCAGAGAAGCTCTCCCAGCCCTCTCACCCTAAGGGCAGACGCGAGAAGAAGGAACGGAATGTGTCCAAGAAGAAGGACGTTCCGGCGGTTTCAGCACCGCCTGCTGTCCATAGTCCTGGCTCCGGGGATGAGGTGGAGATCCCCGCCTCTGCCGCGGATCTCGCCCTCACGGAACCCTTGGGGGCCTCTCCTATGGACTCAGCTGACTCTCCCCCGGTGGCGGCAGTTGGCTCTGAGGCGCTGTCTGCCTCTTAGTCGCATTCACGCCCTCCCAGTCCCTTCCTGCTTCCATTCTCCAATGGAACTGCGGCGGTTATTTCCGCCACCTGCCAGAGTACCGGATGCTTCTGAGTGATTCCCCTGTTCTGTGCATTGCTCTGCAGGAAACCTGGTTTCCTGCACTGCGGACCCCTGCCCTTCGCGGTTATCAGGGATACTATAAGAACCGCGCTGCCTGTCAACGAGCGTCAGGTGGGGTTTGCCTCTTTGTTCACCACTCTGTCTGTAGTTCGCCAGTACCCCTTCAGACGCCTTTAGAGGCAGTTGCTGCCAGGGTTGAGCTCTCGCCGGCTATTACTGTTTGCTCTGTTTACATTCCTCCGGATGGGGAGCTCCCCCGACATGTCTTGGCTGCGCTGCTATCTCAACTCCCGCCACCGTTGCTGCTTCTGGGCGATTTCAATGCCCATAACCCTCTATGGGGTGGGACTGTCTCAGATGACCGCGGTCGGGCCGTGGAGCATGTGTTGGCTCAGCTCGACCTTAGCCTCTTGAACACCGGAGTTCCCACGGATTTCAGTGTGGCCCATGGCTCGTTCTCGGCCATCGATCTCTCTATTTGCAGCCCTGGACTTGTCCCATCCCTCCACTGGAGGGTGCATCCTGACCTGTGTGGTAGTGACCATTTTCCCATCTATTTGTCACTGCCACAGTGTCATTCTTCTGGGCGCTTGCCCCGCTGGGCTCTCCACAGGGCTGACTGGCCAGCTTTTACTTCCGCTGTAACCATTGCGTCTCCCCCACAGGGTGACATTGACGAGGTGGTCCGTGTTTTCACCACGTCCATCGTTTCAGCGGCCGAGGCTGCCATACCCCGTTCCTCTGGCCTCCCTCGGCGGAAGGCTGTCCCCTGGTGGTCGCCGGAGATTGCTGAGGCTATTCGCGACCGTAGGCGGGCTCTCCAGCGTCATAGGCGGCACCCGTCTCTGGAAACCCTCATCGCCTTTAAGAGGCTCCGTGCCTTCGCCCGTCGTCTTATTGCACGGCGTAAGCAGGAGTGCTGGGAGAGGTACGTCTCCTCCCTGGGCTCCCGTGTCTCGTCCTCGCACGTGTGGTCCCGGATCCGGCGGATTTATGGCTCCCAGACCCCTATGGGTGTCCCTGGGCTCTCCTTGGACGGCGCTGTCTGCATGGACGCTGCCGCCATTGCTGAACGGCTTGCCGCGCACTTTGCTCAGAGCTCTGCGACTGCCTCCTATCCCCCCGCCTTTCGCTCTCTAAAGGAGCGAGCCGAGCGGACGCCGTTCTCATTCCACACGCGTCGTTCTGAAACATACAATGCTCCTTTCAGCGAGAGGGAATTCCTCGCTGCCCTCGCCGATTGCCCTGATACAGCACCAGGCCCAGACTGCATCCACGCGCAGATGCTGAAGCATCTCTCCAGGGACTGCCAGAGACACCTTCTCGCGATATTTAATCGCATTTGGAGCGAAGGCGTGTTCCCGTCGCAATGGCGAGAGGGTGTTATTGTCCCCATCTTGAAGCCTGGTGCGGACCCACTGGCGGTGGACAGCTATCGTCCCATTACCCTCACCAACGTTTTGTGCAAATTGCTCGAACGTATGGTGGGGCGGCGTTTGTGTTGGGTCCTTGACTCGCGCTGTCTCCTCGCTCCATCTCAGGGTGGCTTCCGTCGGGGCCGGTCTGCAGTGGACAATTTGGTGCGGCTGGAATCTGCTGTCCGTACGGCTTTTGCCCGACGTCAGCATCTTGTTGCTGTATTTTTCGATCTGCGGAAGGCATATGACACCACATGGAGGCATCACATCCTCGCCACGTTGTATGAGTGGGGTCTTCGTGGTCGGCTCCCGGCTTTTCTTCAAACCTTTCTATTGCACCGCTCTTTCCGGGTGCAAGTCGGTGCCGCCTCTAGTTCTTCTTATACGCAGGAAAATGGGGTCCCGCAGGGATCGGTGTTGAGTGTGTCCTTATTTCTAGTGGCCATTAATGGTCTGGCTGCAGCAGTGGGGTCGTCGGTGTCTCCTTCTTTGTATGCCGACGACTTCTGCATTTCATTTAGCTCCACGACTACGGGAGTCGCCAAACGCAGGCTGCAGGTAGCCGTTCGGAAGGCAGCATCATGGGCTCTGACTCACGGTTTTCAGTTCTCTGCTGCCAAGACTCGAGTTATGCACTTCTGCAGGCGTCGGACGGTCCACCCTCATCCTGAACTTTACCTCGACGGCCACCTGCTTGCAGTGGTGGACTCTTGCCGCTTCTTGGGACTCGTGTTTGATGCCTGGCTCACATGGGTTCCTCATGTTACTCAGCTCAAACAAAAATGCTGGCGGCACCTCAACGCCCTCCGCTGCCTTAGCCACATGTCTTGGGGTGCGGATCGCTGCACGCTGCTGCGATTGTACAGAGCCCTTGTGCAGTCCCGGCTTGATTATGGGAGCCTGGCCTATGGGTCTGCGTCACCCTCAGTGTTGAAGTTGTTAGACCCCATACACCACTGTGGGGTTCGGCTTGCAACTGGCGCTTTTCGCACTAGTCCTGTGGATAGTCTACTGGTGGAGGCCGGGGTTCCCCCGCTGCGGATTCGCCGCCATAGTCTGCTCGCCGACTATGCTGTCCACGTCCATTGCTCGCCAGGCCATCCCAATCGTCGCCTGGTTTTCCCTGCCATGGTCCTCCATCTGCCCGAACGGCGACCTAGGTCTGGGCTTTCCGTCGCTGTCCACGTTCAGTCCCTGCTGACGGAATTGGGTTCATTCCCTCTTCCGCCTCCCTTCCGGGTCCGTGCACCTACGCCTCCCTGGTGTTTGTCCCGGCCGTCCGTCCGTCTGGACTTGGCACAGGGACCCAAGGACTCGGTTCCGCCTGTGGCCCTCCGTCGCCGTTTTCTTGCTCTCCTCGCCTCATTTTCGAACTGTGAGACTGTCTACACAGATGGTTCCCTGGTTGATGGTCGCACTGCCTACTCTTTTGCTCATGGTGCCCATGTTGAGCAACGCTCCTTGCCGGCTGGCTGCAGTATTTTTACTGCAGAGCTGGTGGCCATATTGCGCGCTCTTGAGCATATGCGTTTCTGCTCAGGTAGGTCCGTCGTCATCTGCAGTGACTCCCTGAGCAGCCTTCAGGCTATCGACCGCTGCTATCCCTCCTCTCCTCTGGCGTCCTCCATTCAGGAGTCTGTTTCTGCCATTGCCCGTTCTGGTCGTTCGGTGGTCCTGGTTTGGACGCCCGGTCATGTTGGCATCCCAGGGAACGAACGTGTAGACAGGCTGGCCAAAGGGGCGATCGACGCCCCGGCTTTGGAGATCGGCCTTACGGCTCGCGACCAGCAGCTGGTGTTGCGCCGTAAGCTGATTGGGATGTGGGCTGCTGAGTGGCATGGCATGACAGCCCCGAATAAACTGCGGGCTGTCAAGGAGACGACCGATGTGTGGCGTTCCTCCCTGCGGGCTTCTCGCAGGGACTCGGTAGTCCTGTGTCGGCTGCGCATTGGCCATACATACCTGACGCTCGGCCATCTGTTGCGTCAGGAGGATCCCCCCTTGTGTCGGTGTGGGTCCCGGCTGACGGTCGGCCACATTTTGCTGGAGTGTCCTCGACTGCGCACACTCCGGCAATCTTTTAATCTCCCGGGCACTTTGGCTTTGGTTTTATCCGACGATGCCTCCATGGCTGATACCGTTTTAAATTTTATCCGTGGTAGTCCGTTTTATGGTTCGATTTAGGGAGGTCCTGCGCCTTTCCCTTTCTGTGTCTCTTGTCCTTGTGTCTGTTGCTGTTCTGGTGTGCCGTGAGCTGGTTGACTCTTTCCCATTTTTGATCTCGTGGTCAGTCAACCAGTCTCCGGCCATCTTCCTTTCTTCTGTTTCTTTCTGTCTGGTGTTCCTCTGTCCTGTTCTTGTCTTTAGTGTTTGTTGCTGCATTTGTGTTCTTTTAGCGCCTGGGGGGACGTCTCCTCCCCCTTCGGTTTTTATCTGCTCCTTAGCTTTTCGGCTCGCCTGATTTTGGAATGGGGGACTGATGACCTTCGCTGTTTAGTCCCCCTTAAACATACCAACAACCACCACCACCACCTGGCACAGTGCCCCGATACAGCCTCTGGGCCAGATGGCGTCCACAATCAGATGCTAAAACACCTGTCCCCGGACTGTCAGCGATGTGTTCTTGCCATCTTCAACCGCCTATGGGGTGATGGTGTCTTTCCGTCGCAATGGCGAGAAAGTACCATCATTCCAGTGCTGAAGCCTGGTAAGGACCCGCTTACTGTGGATAGTTATCGGCCCATTAGCTTAACCAATACTCTGTGCAAGCTGCTGTAACGCATGGTGAGTCGACGGCTGTGTTGGCTGCTCGAGTCTCGGGGTCTCCTGGCTCCATGCCAGAGCGGCTTCCGTCAGGGCCGTTCCACCGCCGATACTTTGGTCCTCCTTGAGTCTGCAATCCGCACTGCTTTTTCCAGGCGCCAACACCTCGTCTCCGTCTTTTTTGACCTCTCCAGAGCATATGACACGACGTGGCGCCACCATATTCTCGCCACGTTGCACGGGTGGGGTCTCCGGGGCTCTCTCCCCATTTTTATTCAGAATTTTTTATCTGTTCGGACATTCCGCGTTTTAATTGGCACATCCCATAGTTCCCTTCATATCCAGGAGAACGGCGTTCCACAGGGCTCTGTATTGAGCGTGCCCCTTTTCCTTGTGGCCATTAATGGCCTTGCAGCAGCAGTAGGGTCCTCTGTCTCGCCCACGTTATATGCTGACGATTTCTGCATCTTTTTCAGCTCCTCCACCATTGGCGTTGCAGAACGTCGGTTGCAGGGAGCCATACGCAAGGCACAGGCGTGGGCCCTAGCCCATGGGTTTCAGTTTTCTCCTGCGAAGACTTGTGTTATGCACTTTTGTCGGCGTCGCACTGTCCATCCCCACCCTGAGCTTTATCTTCAGGATGCTAAGCTCAGGGTTGTTGACACTTACCGTTTTCTGGGATTGCTGTTCGATGCCCGGCTTACTTGGCTTCCACATATTCGTGAGCTCAAGCGTCAGTGCTGGCAGCATCTGAATGCCCTCCGCTGCCTCAGCAACACAACTTGGGGTGCCGACCGTAACACGCTGCTGCAGCTCTACAAAGCCCTTGTGCTGTCCCGACTGGATTATGGGAGTGTGGCGTATGGCTCAGCGTCGCACTCAGCGTTGCAACTGCTGGACCCCATTCACCACTGTGGGGTTCGACAGGCGACAGGAGCATTCCGCACCAGTCCTGTTAATAGCCTACTTGCTGAGGCTGGGGTTCCTCCGCTCTACATTCGGCGTCAACAACTCTTAGCCAACTATGCTGCCCACGTCCGTTGTTCTCCCCATCACCCTAACTACCGTCTCCTTTTCACCGATGCGGCAGTCCATCTTCCACGCCGGCGGCCGCGATCAGGCCATGCAATTGGGATCCGTGTTCAGTCCCTGCTTAGTGAACTCGAGTCTTTGCCTCTTCCATCTGCTTTTCAGGTCCGCCCACATACACCACCTTGGTGTATCCGTCGGCCGCAGCTTCAGCTGGACCTCTCCCAATGGCAAAAGGATTCAGTTCCTCCTGCAGTCTTGCGCCGCCAATTTCTTGCTCTCCTCGACGAATCCCGTGACTCGGAGGTTATCTATACCGATGGCTCGATGGTTGATGGCCGTGTGGGGTACGCTTATGTTCATGCGGACTATGTCGACCAACGCTCCTTGCCGGACGGCTGCAGTGTTTACACTGCAGAGCTAACAGCTATTTTTCGTGCCCTTGAGCGTGTTCGTACCAGCACTGGCGAGTCTTTTGTCATTTGCAGTGACTCTCTCAGTAGTCTCCAGGCTCTTGACCAGTGCTACCCACGCCATCCCATTGTTGTTGCCATCCAGGAGTCCGTTCATGCTCTTGCACAACGTGGCCGTTCAGTGGTGTTCATATGGACCCCGGGACACGTTGGGATAGCGGGCAACGAACACGCCGACAAGTTAGCTAAAGAAGCCACCCGCAAACTGCCGTTGGAGATCGGCCTCCCGGCCACTGATCTCCGATCGGTGTTACGCCGTCGGGTCTTTGGGATGTGGGCCGACGAATGGCGCACCCTGTCTGTGCCCAACAAGCTGCGGCGTGTAAAGGAGACAACGACTGTGTGGGGTTCCTCCATGCGGGCCTCTCGGAGGGACTCTGTGGTTCTCTGTAGGCTCTGCATTGGTCACTCTTGGCTGACGCATGGTCATCTGCTGCGTCGAGAGGACCCCCCTCATTGTCGCTGTGGTGTGCTTATGACGGTGGCCCATATATTGTTGGACTGTCCTCTTTTAACCGCCCTCAGGCGAACTTTTAATCTCCAGGGTGCTTTATCATCTCTCTTAGGTGACAATGTCTCTATGGCAGATCGGGTTTTAAGTTTTATTCGCGCAAGCGGCTTTTATAGGTCCATTTAAATTTTTTTTTAACATCACCCTCTTTTGAGCTCTCTCTTTTACTTAGTTTTGTGTTGTGATTCGACTCCGCCCTAAACGTTTAGGCTGGAGGTTTTAACGTGTTGCAGAGTGGCTGGCTCATCCTATTATTTTCGTGATCAGCCAGCCACAGTTCTCTGCTGTGCAGTTTTAATTCCATCTGCCTTTGTTCTCTATGTTGTTTTTGTTGCTGTGCTCTGTTTTCCATGTTGTCTTACAATGGACCATGGGGCTTTTCTTCCCCTGGAGTTTTTCTTTTAGTGCTTCGCTTGACTGGTGGATAGTTCCCCTGTGCTCTGTGTTTTTATGAAATAAGGGACCGATGACCTTTGTAGTTTGGTCCCTTTACTCTTTAACCCAACCAACCAACCAACCCGGCTGACGGTCGGCCACATTTTGCTGGAGTGTCCTCGACTGCGCACACTCCGGCAATCTTTTAATCTCCCGGGCACTTTGGCTTTGGTTTTATCCGACGATGCCTCCATGGCTGATACCGTTTTAAATTTTATCCGTGGTAGTCCGTTTTATGGTTCGATTTAGGGAGGTCCTGCGCCTTTCCCTTTCTGTGTCTATTGTCCTTGTGTCTGTTGCTCTTCTGGTGTGCCGTGAGATGGTTGCCTCTTTCCCATTATTGATCTCGTGGTCAGTCAACCAATCTCCGGCCATCTTCCTTTCTTCTGTTTCTTTCTGTCTGGTGTTCCTCTGCCCTGTTCTTGTCTGTAGTGTTTGTTGCTGCATTTGTGTGCTTTTAGCGCCTGGGGGGACGTCTCCTCCCCCTTTGGTTTTTATCTGCTTCGTAGATTTTCGGCTCGCCTTATTTTGGACTGGGGGACTGATGACCTTCGCTGTTTAGTCCCCCTTAAACATCCAACAACCACCACCATCGTAGATTTTCGGCTCGCCTGATTTTGGAATGGGGGACTGATGACCTTCGCTGTTTTGTCCCCCTTAAACATCCAACCACCACCACCACCACCACCTTTGAGTAAAAGTATTCTCATTAATCAGCATCCCATACCAATTTTATGAAACACACAAGGGTACATGTCCAGAACGTTGATACTATAAAAATGCGTCTTTATCATGATATTCATTACAACTGCAAAATATTTCCTGATCATAGTTACCGTACCTGTATTTGTGAGATCAGGTTACCTCCATTTTTTACATTATAGTGTTCCTCGCCAAACAATTGCATCCAAGGGTGGTACTGCTGTAAAACAATTTTAACATCACAAAGGTGGGCTTCCACCAGATGTAAGTTGCATCCCCAGTGAACAGTAGATACAAAATAGTGAAACAAGTTCTGCATCTTCAGTTTCTTGATCTCACGTACCTTTACCTGAAGTGGCAAGTTATTACACAGCACCTTGGTGCTTCATACTAGCGGTGTATTTTACACTAACAATCCACATTGGTTCAGCGCTCAGTGCATCTCACTACTGGCATCAAATATTAACTACAACACGCAAATCGTCCTTGCAAGTCAAACTCGTCGTACGTTTCAACCAATACACTCATTGTCTTTCAGTACTGTCTCAAATGTTGAACATCACACACAAGTACTCCACAAACATTCGTCTCCTTCCTTCTGCACTAGCCCAGAGTTATGAAAGTGGTTAACATCCATTAAACGAATCTCTTGAGGTGTTAGATGTGTAGTCGATCTTTCGATCTGAGACTCCTGAGGGTCGCACTCTCATAACGTTATCATGAAAAATTTTCCTCATTCTGCATGCTCTACAGTGTACGTAAAGAATTATTATCTTACAAATCAGCATCAGGTATGTGATTTTAATGCATTATGTCTCAGTATCGGCTATTTGCAACACATTTGTCAGAGAGTATCCATATATACCACTGAATGTACAGTCGTGCTCAAAAGTATCCGAACGACCTGAATTGCATTTCACCTGATTCGCATATAGCCCGCATAACGCAGCTGTCTAGCAGGTCCTCTAATCGCTCATCGCTTTAGTCGTTTGACTATTGAAAATGGTTCCAACAAGTCACCACTAGGAAACACTGCTCTGTATCGCAATAACTCAATTTGTAAAGCAATACCACAATATTACAAATATCAGGGAACACCTTATCACATATAAGACTGTCCTTAAGGCTTGTAAGCTCACATTTATTACAATAGACACACCTGAAATGTTACCCCTCACATTATTACGTAAGATATGTAATCCTCTTCAAAGTAACTTACCGTAATTATTATTTACCACAAAATGACATTAAAAATTTAAGTTATTCATGAGCAGCTAGTTGAGAATACGTATGAACTTCAAATGACACGACGAACTGTCTCGTTCTGCATATGTATTCAAACCCAGGTCATGCAGACTAAGTTAAGATTTCCTGACTGACGGAAACTGACAGTCATTCCTGACTAGGCACACAGAGAGTGATATACCTCGATTTTAGACAGTATCAGTTAGCAAATATCAACTTTAAATTACGTAACGTGAACATTTTTAACGGACACGAGTTCCTACACAGCATCTACTGTCGCTGTTAACGAACTATGAGAGATGTTAAATATTGCTTCTTCACAAATAACTTACTTGAAATTCCGTGAGGTAAAGCTTTGTGTTCGACACGGATTCGAACCGAGAACCTAATCGGATTGTTATCGAAGCATAATCAACTGTAACATATCGGATTTTCTCGGCAGTAGCTAGATGTTTTAACTGAAATGACGAAACACTAATTGTTTCCTTCCCAAGACTCCAACCCAGCACTTAACGCTGTTATATTCTAAAGAAAACGAACGTTAAATATGAGTTTGTAACACCAGACGCGACATGTGATCCCCCTGCGGGTTCGGGGGTTAGAATAGGCCCGCGGTATTCCTGCCTGTCGTAAGAGGCGACTAAAAGGAGTCTCAAACGTTTCGGCCTTATGTGATGGTCCCCTCTCGGGTTTGACCTCCATCTATCCAAATTATTCCGAAGAGCGAGCCAATTGGGGAAGGGCACCTTACATGGTGCACTGTATCCTTCGTGCAATTAGACCTATTGCTGTCTTTCTCGTCGTCGCGATGGTGTCCCGCTCGTTTTCGATCTCCTGGGCGATTACCACGCTGCACTCTGCAGTGTTTCTTTTAACTGTGACGACGACCTTGGCCATTTTTGCACCTCAGATCCAGCACGGTAGCCAGTCCGTTGTGGTGGGGTCGCCATGTACCCTCTTGGTTGTAGCCCCCTGACAACACAGGGATCGCTCTACTGATGCCTGCGCCGTTCACTCCCCACGTATGCCAAGGAGTAGATGCCCATCTCCCTGGGGCATCGGGACTCCCGGCAATGGCCATCCTGCCAGGTGGCCTTTGCTGTGGCTGGGTGGCGCCCGTGGGGAGGGCCCTTGGTCGGAGTAGGTGGCATCAGGGCGGATGACCCGCAATGAAGCGTGGTACATCGTCTATCGCTGGTGGGCCTCCACCAGCAGTCTCTAAGCGATCGAGGTCTAACCTCAACGGGAAGAAATTGGATCAGAGATCGTTTCCCTCCCTAGCTACTCCATGGGAGGAACGTCTTGCTAAAGAAGGCAGTGGCGAATATTCACCCCGGTACCTTGTGTGTACGCGGGTTGATGGAGAATCGTTCGTGTCGACCAAGCCCCAGTTTTTTGTGGAGCATTTAGAGGACAAGTTCGGGGAGGTGGAGGGCTTGTCCAAGATGCGCTCTGGCTCTGTGCTCATCAAAACGGCATCCTCTGCCCAGTCACGGAGGTTGCTCAATTGTGACAAGTTGGGGAATGTTTCAGTTACCATCACGCCGCATAAGAGTCTCAACATGGTCCAGGGTATTATATTCCATAGGGATCTTCTTCTGCAGTCCGACGATGAATTACGCGCCAACCTCGAACGACGAGGTGTTCACTTCGTCCGGCGCGTCCATCGGGGTCCAAGGGATAATCAGGTAGCCACCGGTGCCTTCATCTTGGCCTTTGAGGGTGATGTCTTACCCGAAAAGGTTAAGGTGATGGTTTACCGTTGTGATGTGAAACCATATATCCCTCCTCCGATGCGGTGTTTTAAATGCTGGAAGTTCGGGCACATGTCATCTCGCTGTACTTCCAGCATCACGTGTCGGGATTGCGGACGTCCTTCGCATCCTGATACTCCATTTGCTCCGCCTCCCGTCTGTGTTAACTGTGGAGAACACCATTCCCCCTGCTCACCGGACTGTCGGATCTTCCAGAAGGAAAGGAAGATAATGGAATATAAGACCCTGGACCGCCTGACCTACACAGAGGCAAGGCGGAAATATGAGCGGCTACATCCTGTGCCCATGACATCCACCTATGCCGCTGCTGCAACAGCGGTCCGATCCTCTCCCGTGTCGTCACGTACTGTTGCCTCTCAGCTATGTCAACATGACCCGGCCCCCTTGGTTGTGGGGAGCACTTCGCCCTCTGTTGCTCCATCTACTCCAGGAGCGACACCACACCAACCATCGGGGACATTCGTCCCCCCTTCCCCGCCGGAGAAGCGTAGGGCTTCTTCGGCTACTCTAGCCAGGAAGGGGTCCCTTGGGGCCCTCCCTTCCCAGGCTTTGCCCAGTGTCAAAGCGGATACCCGCAAAGTTTTGAAGCAACAACCGGTCGCTGGTCATAGGGCTTCACGGTCGTCGTCCGTCCCTGAGACTGACCCAGTGGGGCCCTCCCAGCCAGACCCTCCCAAGGCACAGCGTGCGAAGCCTTTGAAGAAAAAGGCTCCCAAGCATCCTGACATTGCGGTGGCACCTGTCCCACCGCAACCTTCAACCTCTGCGTCTGAGGACGAGGTGGAGATCCTGGCGTCCACTGAGGACCTCGATCTCGCCAGTCCCTCCGACGCCATGGAAAGCACTGGCACAGGTGCTCACTTGGAGGCAGCAGGTGACCCAGTGGCGTAATCTGCCTTCCCCGTCCCGTCACGCCTTTCCCAGCAATGGCCAGTACCGTCCTCCAGTGGAACTGCAGCGGTTTCTTCCACCATTTAGCTGAGCTCCGCCAACTTATCAGCCGTCATCCTTTCCTTTGCATTGCTCTGCAGGAAACTTGGTTTCCAGCAATGCGAACCCCCGCCCTCCGTGGCTATCGGGGTTATTTTAAGAACCGGGCAACTTACGAAAGGGTGTCTGGTGGCGTCTGCATATATGTCCTGAACTCTCTTCACAGCGAGTTTGTACCTCTACAAACAGCTTTAGAGGCTGTCGCTGTTCGGGTGTGGACGCCACAGGCTATCACCGTCTGCAGTATTTACCTTCCACCTGATGGTACTGTCGCGCAGCATGTCCTGGCTGCTCTGATAGCACAACTGCCGCCACCTTTTTTGCTGCTGGGCGATTTCAATGCCCACAACCCTCTATGGGGTGGGACTGTCTCCGATGATCGTGGTCGGGCCGTGGAGCATGTGTTGGCTCAGCTCGACCTTAGCCTCTTAAACACCGGTGCTCCCACGCATTTCAGTGTGGCCCATGGCTCGTTCTCGGCCATCGATCTCTCTATTTGCAGCCCTGGACTTGTCCCATCCCTCCACTGGAGGGTGCATCCTGACCTGTGTGGTAGTGACCATTTTCCCATCTATTTGTCACTGCCACAGTGTCATTCTTCTGGGCGCTTGCCCCGCTGGGCTTTCCACAGGGCTGACTGGCCAGCTTTTACTTCCGCTGTAACCATAGCGTCTCCCCCACAGGGTGACATTGACGAGGTGGTCCGTGTTTTAACCACGTCCATCATTTCAGCGGCCGAGGCTACCATCCCCCGTTCGTCTGGCCTCCCTTGGCGGAAGGCTGTCCCCTGGTGGTCGCCGGAGATTGCTGAGGCTATTCGCGACCGTAGGCGGGCTCTCCAGCGTCATAGGCGGCACCCGTCTCTGGAGACCCTCATCGTCTTTAAGAGGCTCCGTGCCTTCGCCCGTCGACTTATTGCACGGCGTAAGCAGGAGTGCTGGGAGAGGTACGTCTCCTCCCTGGGCTCCCGTGTCTCGTCCTCGCACGTGTGGTCCCGGATCCGGCGGATTTATGGCTCCCAGACCCCTGTGGGTGTCCCTGGGCTCTCCTTGGACGGCGCTGTCTGCACGGACGCTGCCGCCATTGCTGAACGGCTAGCCGCGCACTTTGCTCAGAGCTCTGCGACTGCATCCTATCCCCCCGCCTTTCGCTCTCTAAAGGAGCGAGCCGAGCGGACGCCGTTCTCATTCCACACGCGTCATTATGAAACATACAATGCTCTTTTCAGCGAGAGGGAATTCCTCGCTGCCCTCGCCGATTGCCCTGATACAGCACCAGGACCGGACTGCATCCACGCGCAGATGCTGAAGCATCTCTCCAGGGACTGCCAGAGACACATCCTCACCATCTTTAATCGCATTTGGAGCGAGGGCGTGTTCCCGTCGCAATGGCGAGAGGGTCTTATTGTCCCTATCGTGAAGCCCGGTGCGGACCCACTGGCGGTGGACAGCTATCGTCCCATTACCCTCACCAACGTTTTGTGCAAATTGCTCGAATGTATGGTGGGGCGGCGTTTGTGTTGGGTCCTTGAGTCGCGCGGTCTCCTCGCTCCATCTCAGGGTGGCTTCCGTCGGGGCCGGTCTGCGGTGGACAATTTGGTGCGGCTGGAATCTGCTGTCCGTACGGCTTTTGCCCGACGTCAGCACCTTGTTGCTGTATTTTTCGATCTGCGGAAGGCGTATGACACCACATGGAGGCTTCACATCCTCGCCACGTTGCATGGGTGGGGTCTTCGTGGTCGGCTCCCGGCTTTTCTTCAAAGCTTTTTATTGCGCCGCTCTTTCCGGGTGCAAGTCGGTGCCACCTCTAGTTCCTCTTATATACAGGAAAATGGGGTCCCGCAGGGCTCGGTGTTGAGCGTCTCGTTATTTCTAGTGGCCATTAATGGTCTGGCTGCAGCAGTGGGGTCGTCGGTGTCTCCTTCTTTGTATGCCGACGACTTCTGCATCTCATTTAGCTCCACGACTACGGGAGTCGCCGAACGCAGGTTGCAAGTCGCCGTTCGCAAGGCAGCATCATGGGCTCTGGCTCATGGTTTTCAGTTCTCTGCTGCCAAGACTCGGGTTATGCACTTCTGCAGGCGTCGGACGGTCCACCCTCATCCTGAACTTTACCTCGACGGCCACCTGCTTGAAGTGGTGGACACTTGCCGCTTCTTGGGACTCGTGTTTGATGCCCGGCTCACATGGGTTCCTCATGTTACTCAGCTGAAGCAAAAATGCTGGCGGCACCTCAACGCCCTCCGCTGCCTTAGCCACACGTCTTGGGGTGCAGATCGCTGCACGCTGCTGCGGTTGTACAGAGCCCTTGTGCAGTCCCGGCTTGATTATGGGAGCCTGGCCTATGGGTCTGCGTCCCCCTCAGTGTTGCAGTTGTTAGACCCCATACACCACTGTGGGGTTAGGTTTGCCACTGGCGCTTTTCGCACCAGCCCCGTGGATAGTCTACTGGTGGAGGCCGGGGTTCCCCCGCTGCGGATTCGCCGAAATCGTCTGCTCGCCGACTATGCAGTCCACGTACATTGCTCGCCAGGCCATCCCAATCGTCGCCTGCTTTTCCCTGCCATGGTCCTCCATCTGCCCGAACGGCGACCTAGGTCTGGGCTTTCTGTAGCTGTCCGTGTCCAGTCCCTGCTGTCAGAACTGGGGTCATTCCCTCTTCTGCCTCCCTTCCGGGTCCGTACACCTACGCCTCCCTGGTGTTTGTCCCGGCCGTCTGTCCGTCTGGATTTGGCACAGGGCCCTAAGGACTCGGTTCCGCCTGTGGCCCTCCGTCGCCGTTTTCTTGCGCTCCTCGAATCATTTCCGGGCTGTGAGCCTGTCTACACTGATGGTTCCCTGGTTGATGGTCGCACTGCCTACGCCTTTGCTCACTCTGACCATGTTGAGCAACGCTCCTTGCCGGCTGGCTGCAGTATTTTTACTGCAGAGCTGGTGGCCATCTTGCGCGCTCTTGAGCATATGCGTTTCTGCTCAGGTAGGTCCGTCGTCATCTGCAGTGACTCCCTGAGCAGCCTTCAGGCCATCGACCGCTGCTATCCCTCCTCTCCTCTGGTGTCCTCCATTCAGGAGGCTGTTTCCGCCATTGCCCGTTCTGGTGGTTCAGTGGTCCTGGTTTGGACGCCCGGTCATGTTGGCATCCCAGAGAACGAACGTGTAGACAGGCTGGCCAAAGGGGCGATCGACGCCCCGGCTTTGGAGATCGGCCTTACGGCTCGCGACCAGCAGCTGGTGTTGCGCCGTAAGCTGATTGGGATGTGGGCTGCTGAGTGGCGTGGCATGACAGCCCCGAATAAGCTGCGGGCTGTTAAGGAGACGACCGATGTGTGGCGTTCCTCCCTGCGGGCTTCTCGCAGGGACTCGGTAGTCCTATGTCGGCTGCGTATCGGCCATACATACCTGACGCACGGCCATCTGTTGCGTCAGGAGGATCCCCCCTTGTGTCGGTGTGGGTCCCGGCTGACGGTCGGCCACATTTTGCTGGAGTGTCCTCGACTGCGCACACTCCGGCAATCTTTTAATCTCCCGGGCACTTTGGCTTTGGTTTTATCCGACGATGCCTCCATGGCTGATACCGTTTTAAATTTTATCCGTGGTAGTCCGTTTTATGGTTCGATTTAGGGAGGTCCTGCGCCTTTCCCTTTCTGTGTCTATTGTCCTTGTGTCTGTTGCTGTTCTGGTGTGCCGTGAGATGGTTGACTCTTTCCCATTTTTGTTCTCGTGGTCAGTCAACCAGTCTCCGGCCATCTTCCTTTCTTCTGTTTCTTTCTGTCTGGTGTTCCTCTGTCCTGTTCTTGTCTGTAGTGTTTGTTGCTGCATTTGTGTGCTTTTAGTGCCTGGGGGGACGTCTCCTCCCCCTTTGGTTTTTATCTGCTTCATAGATTTTCGGCTCGCCTGATTTTGGAATGGGGGACTGATGACCTTCGCTGTTTAGTCCCCCTTAAACATCCAACAACCACCACCACCACCACCACCGCGACATGTGAGCATGTTTGAACTAGAAATAATATGACGAAGAGTTCAGTGCTGACTGAGAATCGAACCCCACTCATATCTTTGTTGACTACACACAAAGAGACATCAGCTACCGAATTTTTCTCCACCAGCAGCTCGGAATAACATCCTTGAACTTACAGTGATCTCGCAAATAGTTCTGTCTCTCACTAGGAGTCGAAAACGTCAGATATCGTTAGTTTTGACAACAATTGAAAATACATTAAAAATCAAAATTATTATTCACCAGCAGATAGGTGTTCTCATGCTAGAGCTTGATAATACATAATGAAAACTGTAGTGCCAGACCAGGATTCGAACCCATTCACGCGGAATATGTGGAGATGTTGAGGAATCTGCACTTTTGAACAAACAACAAATTGTAGTCGAGCTGTATTGTCACGAAGAGATCAATTTCCGCGTTAAGGGCGGTCTAAGTTGCATCCCAGTTCAGAACCAAATTTAGTGTTTCTACATGTCGCCACTCCTGACTTTATTGTGGCTCAACCTAACGTCTACTTGGTAGAGAAGAAATATTATGTTTCATGTGAATTTCAGACCACAATTTCATTATACCTTCTTCACTTGGCATAGCCAGAAGAGAATAGAATCTGCCTCTCCCTATCAAAAACCATCAGCAGAAGTTTGAATTGAATCCACACCATTAAGTATATGAACTTGTCATCAATCCAACAGACTACCAAATACTATTCTCTGTTACTCATTTTTCTATCGTAACGCCATCGCGCCACACTGGATGAGACTTTTGACACACAGGCTCCCTGTAGTGGTTTGCAGCATGTTCAGTACATTCATTTACTTGGTTGACTGAATCGCCATGAACTAGCTTCCTCGGCTTCCCAGTGCATACATTCGACTCTCTTTTGTAATCACCGAAACAAAATCATGGCCCCCTGCGGGTTCGGGGGTTAGAATAGGCCCGCGGTATTCCTGCCTGTCGTAAGAGGCGACTAAAAGGAGTCTCAAACGTTTCGGCCTTCTGTGATGGTCCCCTCTTGGGTTTGACCTCCTTTTTTCTTCCAAATTTCCGTCGTCAGTGCGTGCCATTTGGGGAAGGACACCTTACGTGGTGTTTTTGTATTGGTCCATCATGCTCCACCATCTTGCATGTTACCTATTGTCGTGTGGGGGGGACTACGCCCAATGTCTTCTGGGTTGTCTCCTTCTCGCCTTGTGCGCGCTCTTATTCTTAGCGCCTACGACAACTGTGGACCCTTTAAACACCTAAAATCCAGCACGGTAGCCAGTCCGTTGTGGTGGGGTCGTCATGTACCCTCTTGGTGGTAGCCCCCTGACCACGCAGGGATCGCACTACAGATGCCAGAGCTGTTTCCTCCCCATGCATGCCAAGGAGTATGTGCCCATCTTGTCTGGGGCACGGGGACTCCGGGCAACGGGATATCGGCCAGGTACCCGTTGCTTTGGCTGGGTGGCGCCCTTGGGGAGAGCCCTCGTTCGGAGTAGGTGGCATCTGGGCGGATGTGGCGCAATGAAGCGCAATAAATCACACCAAGCTGGTGGTCGCACGGCCACCAGCGTCTCTAAGCGAGGTAGAGTCGACTTCGATGCTGCGCAATATGACCCTCAGACGTTCCCCTCGTTGGCTGCGCCATGGGAGGGACGCCGGTCTAGTGCCAAGCGGGAGCCTTATGTACCGCAATACCTCGTCTGCAGCAGGACTGATGGTGACTCCTTTCTTCCGACGAAGCCTATGTTTTTTGTGGAACACCTGGAGGATAAGTTTGGGGAAGTGGCAGGGTTGTCAAAAATGAGGAATGGGTCCATCCTCCTCAAGACGTCCTCCCCAGCCCAGTCACGAGCGTTGCTCTTGTGTGATAAGCTGGGTGACGTCCCTGTTACCGTCACTCCCCACAGTAGCTTAAATATGGTCCAGGGGATTATTTACCATCGTGACCTCTTGTTACAATCCGATGACGAGCTGAGAGCCGCCTTGGAACGACGTGGTGTGCATTTTGTCCGTCGTGTCCATCGAGGACCCAAGACAAACAGGGTGGCCACCGGTGCCTTTATCTTGGCCTTCGAGGGTGATGTCTTGCCCGAGAAGGTCAAGGTAATGGTTTACCGTTGCGACGTGAAGCCATACGTCCCTCCCCCGATGCGGTGCTTCCAGTGCTGGAAGTTTGGGCATATGTCCTCCCGTTGCCCATCCAGCGCTACATGTCGAGATTGCGGACGCCCGTCTCATCCCGATTCTCCATGTGCGCCCCCGCCTGTATGTGTCAACTGTGGGGAGCACCACTCTCCATGCTCGCCGGATTGCCCCGTTCTTCATAAGGAGCGGAAAATAATGGAATTTAAGACCCTGGACCGGCTTACTTATCGAGAGGCTATACAGAAATATGAAAGGTTGTATCCTGCTCCCCTTCGAACATCTTATGCTGCAGCCACGTTATCGTCGCCCGCACGAGCGACGGTTGTCGCTTCATCTGTGCCGCCTTCAGTGGGCCCTCGGGGCCATGTATCTCTGTCTGCCTTCCTTGTGCCTGGGGGCAAGCCTTCCTCTCTTGCCCCCTTAGCAGTTGGGGGCAAACCCTCTTCTGTCGCTCCCCCCAAGCTTACTTCGGGAGTGACATCTGCTCCACAACCGGGAGGCTCGATTCCTCCCCCTCCTTCTCCGGCGGCGTTGCCTCCGCCGGTTCCTCTCTCGCGGAAGGGGTCCCTCGGGGCTCTCCCTTCCTCCGTTTCTTCTCCTTCCCAGCCAGATGTCAGCCAGTGGCTGAAGGTTCCGCCACCTGCTGGTCGTAGGGCTTCTGCGTCGTCGTCAGCCTCCGACGCTCCTTCAGAGAAGCTCTCCCAGCCCTCTCACCCTAAGGGCAGACGCGAGAAGAAGGAACGGAATGTGTCCAAGAAGACGGACGTTCCGGCGGTTTCAGCACCGCCTGCTGTACATAGTCCTGGCTCCGGGGATGAGGTGGAGATCCTCGCCTCTGCCGCGGATCTCGCCCTCACGGAACCCTTGGGGGCCTCTCCTATGGACTCCGCTGACTCTCCCCCAGTGGCGGCGGTTGGCTCTGAAGCGCTGTCTGCCTCTTAGTCGCATTCACGCCCTCCCAGTCCCTTCCTGCTTCCATTCTCCAATGGAACTGCGGCGGTTATTTCCGCCACCTGCCAGAGTACCGGATGCTTCTGAGTGATTCCCCTGTTCTGTGCATTGCTCTGCAGGAAACTTGGTTTCCTGCACTGCGGACCCCCGCCCTTCGCGGTTATCGGGGATACTGTAAGAACCGTGCTGCCTGTCAACGAGCGTCAGGTGGGGTTTGCCTCTTTGTTCACCACTCTGTCTGTAGCTCGCCAGTACCCCTTCAGACGCCCTTAGAGGCAGTTGCTGCCAGGGTTGAGCTCTAGCCGGCTATTACTGTTTGCTCTGTTTACATTCCTCCGGATGGGGAGCTCCCCCGACATGTCTTGGCTGAGCTGCTGGCTCAACTCCCGCCACCATTGCTGCTTCTGGGCGATTTCAACGCCCACAATCCTCTATGGGGTGGGACTGTCTCCGATGATCGCAGTCGGGCCGTGGAGCATGTGTTGGCTCAGCTCGACCTTAGCCTCTTGAACACCGGTGCTCCCACGCATTTCAGTGTGGCCCATGGCTCGTTCTCGGCCATCGATCTCTCTATTTGCAGCCCTGGACTTGTCCCATCCGTCCACTGGAGGGTGCATCCTGACCTGTGTGGCAGTGACCATTTTCCCATCTATTTGTCACTGCCACAGTGTCATTCTTCTGGGCGCTTGCCCCGCTGGGCTCTCCACAGGGCTGACTGGCCAGCTTTTACTTCCGCTGTAACCATTGCGTCTCCCGCACAGGGTGACATTGACGAGGTGGTCCGTGTTTTCACCACGTCCATCATTTCGGCGGCCGAGGCTGCTATCCCCCGTTCCTCTGGCCTCCCTCGGCGGAAGGCTGTCCCCTGGTGGTCGCCGGAGATTGCTGAGGCTATTCGCGACCGTAGGCGGGCTCTCCAGCGTCATAGGCGGCACCCGTCTCTGGAGACCCTCATCGCCTTTAAGAGGCTCCGTGCCTTCGCCCGTCGTCTTATTGCACGGCGTAAGCAGGAGTGCTGGGAGAGGTACGTCTCCTCCCTGGGCTCCCGTGTCTCGTCCTCGCACGTGTGGTCCCGGATCCGGCGGATTTATGGCTCCCAGACCCCTATGGGTGTCCCTGGGCTCTCCTTGGACGGCGCTGTCTGCACGGACGCTGCCGCCATTGCTGAACGGCTAGCCGCGCACTTTGCTCAGAGCTCTGCGACTGCATCCTATCCCCCCGCCTTTCGCTCTCTACAGGAGCGAGCCGAGTGGACGCAGTTCTCATTCCACACGCGTCGTTCTGAAACATACAATGCACCTTTCAGCGAGAGGGAATTCCTCGCCGCCCTCGCCGATTGCCCTGATACAGCACCAGGCCCAGACTGCATCCACGCGCAGATGCTGAAGCATCTCTCCAGGGACTGCCAGAGACACATTCTCGCGATATTTAATCGCATTTGGAGCGAAGGCGTGTTCCCGTCGCAATGGCGGGAGGGCGTTATTGTCCCCATCTTGAAACCCGGTGCGGACCCACTGGCGGTGGACAGCTATCGTCCCATTACCCTCACCAACGTTTTGTGCAAATTGCTCGAACGTATGGTGGGGCGGCGTTTGTGTTGGGTCCTTGCGTCGCGCGGTCTCCTCGCTCCATCCCAGGGTGGCTTCCGTCGGGGCCGGTCTGCAGTGGACAATTTGGTGCGGCTGGAATCTGCTGTCCGTACGGCTTTTGCCCGACGTCAGCATCTTGTTGCTGTATTTTTCGATCTGCGGAAGGCGTATGACACCACATGGAGGCATCACATCCTCGCCACGTTGCATGGGTGGGGTCTTCGTGGTCGGCTCCCGGCTTTTCTTCAAAGCTTTTTATTGCGCCGCTCTTTCCGGGTGCAAGTCGGTGCCACCTCTAGTTCCTCTTATATACAGGAAAATGGGGTCCCGCAGGGCTCGGTGTTGAGCGTCTCCTTATTTTTAGTGGCCATTAATGGTCTGGCAGCAGCAGTGGGGTCGTCGGTGTCTCCTTCTTTGTATGCCGACGACTTCTGCATCTCATTTAGCTCCACGACTACGGGAGTCGCCGAACGCAGGCTGCAAGTCGCCGTTCGCAAGGCCGCATCATGGGCACTGACTCATGGGTTTCAGTTCTCTGCTGCCAAGACTCGAGTAATGCACTTCTGCAGGCGTCGGACGGTCCACCCTCATCCTGCACTTTACCTCGACGGCCACCTGCTTGAAGTGGTGGACACTTGCCGCTTCTTGGGACTCGTGTTTGATGCCCGGCTCACATGGGTTCCTCATGTTACTCAGCTGAAGCAAAAATGCTGGCGGCACCTCAACGCCCTCCGCTGCCTTAGCCACACGTCTTGGGGTGCAGATCGCTGCACGCTGCTGCGGGTGTACAGAGCCCTGGTGCAGTCCCGGCTTGATTATGGGAGCCTGGCCTATGGGTCTGCGTCCCCCTCAGTGTTAAAGTTGTTAGACCCCATACACCACTGTGGGGTTAGGCTTGCCACTGGCGCTTTTCGCACCATCCCCGTGGATAGTCTACTGGTGGAGGCCGGGGTTCCCCCACTGCGGATTCGCCGCCATCGTCTGCTTGTCGACTATGCTGTCCACGTTCATTGCTCGCCAGATCATCCCAATCGTCGCCTGGTATTCCCTGCTATGGTCCTCCATCTGCCCGAACGGCGCCCTAGGTCTGGGCTTTCCATAGCTGTCCGTGTCCAGTCCCTGCTGTCAGAACTGGGGTCATTCCCTCTTCTGCCTCCCTTCCGGGTCCGTACACCTACGCCTCCCTGGTGTTTGTCCCGGCCGTCCGTCCGTCTGGACTTGGCACAGGGACCCAAGGACTCGGTTCCGCCTGTGGCCCTCCGTCGCCGTTTTCTTGCTCTCCTCGCCTCATTTTCGGACTGTGAGACTGTCTACACTGATGGTTCCCTGGTTGATGGTCGCACTGCCTACTCTTTTGCTCATGCTGCTCATGTTGAGCAGCGCTCCTTGCCGGCTGGCTGCAGTATTTTTACTGCAGAGCTGGTGGCCATATTGCGCGCTCTTGACCATATGCGTTTCTGCTCAGGTAGGTCCGTCGTGATCTGCAGTGACTCCCTGAGCAGCCTTCAGGCCATCGACCGCTGCTATCCCTCCTCTCCTCTGGTGTCCTCCATTCAGGAGACTGTTTCCGCCATTGCCCGTTCTGGTCGTTCGGTGGTCCTGGTTTGGACGCCCGGTCATGTTGGCATCCCAGGGAACGAACGTGTAGACAGGCTGGCCAAAGGGGCGATCGACGCCCCGGCTTTGGAGATCGGCCTTACGGCTCGCGACCAGCAGATGGTGTTGCGCCGTAAGCTGATTGGGATGTGGGCTGCTGAGTGGCGTGGCATGACAGCCCCGAATAAACTGCGGGCTGTCAAGGAGACGACCGCCGTGTGGCGTTCCTCCCTGCGGGCTTCTCGCAGGGACTCGGTAGTCCTGTGTCGGCTGCGCATCGGCCATACGTACCTGACGCACGGCCATCTCTTGCGTCAGGAGGATCCCCCCCTGTGTCAGTGTGGGTCCCGGCTGACGGTCGGCCACATTTTGCTGGAGTGTCCTCGACTGCGCACACTCCGGCAATCTTTTAATCTCCCGGGCACTTTGGCTTTGGTTTTATCTGACGATGCCTCCAGGGCTGATGACGTTTTAAATTTTATCCGTGGTAGTCCGTTTTATGGTTCGATTTAGGGAGGTCCTGCGCCTTTCCCTTTCTGTGTCTTTTGTCCTTGTGTCTGTTGCTGTTCTGGTGTACCGTGAGATGGTTGACTCTTTCCCATTTTTGTTCTCGTGGTCAGTCAACCAATCTCTGGCCATCTTCCTTTCTTCTGTTTCTTTCTGTCTGGTGTGCATCTGTCCTGTTCTTGTTTGTAGTGTTTGTTGCTGCATTTGTGTTCTTTTAGCGCCTGGGGGGACGTCTCCTCCCCCTTTGGTTTTTATCTGCTTCGTAGATTTTCGGCTCGCCTGATTTTGGAATGGGGGACTGATGACCTTCGCTGTTTAGTCCCCCTTAAACATCCAACAACCACCACCACCACCACAAAATCATGTTACTGCCACCTACACAGAACTGCCAACAGTGAAGGATGCACAAACTTAAATAGGAAGTGTTCCTTTCCACTTGAACTACACTGTTGCGCTATCTGTTTGTGGAGAACATCGTGCAGTGCAAAAGAAGAGCTGTAACTGTCTGTCTCTCAGAAGTTTAGATCCAGCCATAGGCATTATCTCACAGCACTGTGGAAAAGCGGAAGTTCCGGAGCAATTCTTGTTGACTTCTAGAGCTGCTGTAGCTACGTGTCAGCTAGTTGCATGTGCAAAAAGGGCTAACTTCTGCGACATTTTGTTCTTTTCAGGTTTAATAGACGGCCAGGCAGCAGATGCATCTCGAAACTTTTGTATTATGTATGGGGAGAGCGCATCGTAACAAAATACGTCAGAAAAGCATTTTCTACATTAGCTGTTGTGTGGTACAGGCATTTTATTCTTCTTTAAACCTTGTTTGACAGCTTTAACTCAGAATAAGTTTCCTACATGCTTGTAATCAATAAACTGGTTGTGCATTGTCAGACTGTTATAGATAACATCAAAGAATTCTCATGTATCGTTGATGATTAATTTCTCTCTCATGTTTTAACAACACTAAAAGAAACCTTACGAAAATTGTGCACTGTATTACAAGAAATGAAATAAAACTACCAACGATAATCTTAAGACGAAAGTCTGTCTTAATACAACTGAATATCTGTACACAAGCGTGACTATCGGCACGAATTAGTAAAATACTACTCACTTAGATTTCGATTGAGTCTGTGTTTAATTGGTATGCTGTTTCATACTCAAGAGGTATGCAAATATGCCATTTCATAAATAAAGTTATGTATTCCTAGAAACCCAAAATTTGCTTGTCAGCAGCTGAAGGAGGTGTTACCTGTTGTGCAGCATTGTAAGTTTTTCACCATTGCACTATGAGCCGAAAGTATTTTCTTGCAATTTCCTTATCAATGTTTGATCTGAATGCTTGTAGCTCTTTCACAGAATGGATAAAAATGTTGCAGTCAGCGAGACTGGAACCGCAATTCACAACAGACGCTATACACAGGTCAGCACGTTACCACAGAGGTATATTTCTTGGCTTCCTATTAAGTGGCCAACAGTGCCTACAACTCGTAAACCGCTATTTAAAGGACAAGATTACTTGCGATTTCCACGTGCAACGACTTTCCTGGGCCGAAAACCGTAAATTTAGAATCTTTTGTTACACCTCAAGCGATAGTAACTCAGATTATTCAATGCCAAATGACAGGAAAAATCAAGTGAACTTTGAGGCTTAATTCCGTGCACACCAGGAAGTAACTCGTCGATCACAGAATTGCCAAACATACCTTGCCTTGTTGCCAAGTCTCAGTTACAGTACCAGCAGGAAGAAGACTGTGGTGTGCGAACTGTAAGACCTTCGGTACACACACCATCAGATTATTTAACTTCTCGCTCTAACGAAGTAGGCGAGTGTCAGCAATATGTCTCGTGGTCTTATCGTGGCGTGTTTATCTTCTGCCGTTAGGTCAGACGATAGAAATGCCACTTGCACGCTTAGAGTAGCAGATTGACGGTGACCAACTTAAAACAGAACTTGATTAATTTTGACACACATTTATTAAAATAATAAAAAGCATAGAAATTACTTAACTTGATTCTGGGTGCTGTTTGCAATTAACAATCTGAAGTTCCTTTGGTCTTGGTACGTTAATCTTATTCTCACATATCTCTGATACTTGACAAAGTGTCTATTCATTTATCTTCATGGCTATGTACAGGAATATGATAATCTTATTAGGCGCAGACTGAAACTTGACTATAGACTGGTACAGACAAATGCAGACTAATGCAGACTGACTAATCGGAGGTCTGTACACGCGTTATAATACCTCGCGCGTTCAGGTATCACTGCGCGAGTGTGATCCACGAGGAGAAAAGGTTCTATGTTAGCAGCAATCTCATTGGCTGCGTGACATATTAATACTCAGATCGGCGGAAGCAGAATTTGGTCCATCTCTAAGACAGCGCCATCTTGTAGTGTGGAGACTGACGAGCGCTGCGCCTGCGCTGTTGTGCTTAGCGGGGCGCACTCTAGTGGGAAAGTTAGTATACGCTGACTATGCGGAACTATGTACACAACAAAGACAAACCGATGAGTTCCTACAACGGGCTGTGAAGTCATCATATCTGACATCTCAAAGACATGGCTACCACAGCCTGGGTATGTAATGCGTCTGATTCGCACTTCTGTAACTAGGTTTAGGGACTGGAGTGTAGTTACTAATGACACTCAGAACTGACTGCAAACTAAGCATCATACATCAGTAACTCCCATAGTTGTTTTTATATTTCTTTCGTAAGTTTACCCAAAACTAAGAAACTCATTCACGGATGTTTTCGTCCCCCCAGGGGCTCAGCATTCATTTGCTGGGTACGGGCTTGGCGACCCCGGGGTTCCTGAGCTGGGGACTGGTAAGCGCCACCTGTCCCCCGTCACCGTAAGCTCTGAGTACACTTCAGCGACCACCGTGCGGCGCGGCGGTGGAATGTTGTGTGTCTCAGGGAATGGGGATCTTGGCTTGGCCGCCCGGATCGCGAGGATGGAACAAACCTCTATAAAAAAAACCTCAATCTTCCGGTGTGCTCCGCGCCTATGAGATGCATGGCTGTTGAGGTGGAACAGTCGCAAGCGGGCAACCTCTGGGGCACCTGCCACACCCCAGTTGTATACGGCTTACTCAGGCACGCGGGGCTCTGTCTGAGCGGACCTTTAGTTCCCTAGCTGCTCGTGGGACCGTAATGGACCCTTCGACTTCTACATTTCCCCCTACCAGTGGATTGGGTGGGCCGCTGGTAGGCAAACACACCCCTTCGAAAAAGCGACTTCGTGCTTCGAGTCCTCCAGCTCCTGGTGTTGCTAGAGATTTATCAGACTGTTGTAACAGAGCACATGCTGATAATCAGAATGTGTTTTTGATTATTAAACGAAAGGAGGGTAGCTTTGAGAGGGTTTCTCCCTTTTACATCCACAAGGGTCTTGAAGGAATTGCAGGTACACTGAAATCTGTTAAGCGACTGCGCAATGGTACTCTCTTAGTTGAGACTTCTAGTTCCCGTCAAGTCGCTTCTCTTCGGAAAGCACCCTGTCTCGGAGAGTACGCTATCGAGACCGAGCTCCACTCCACACTCAACTATAGTAAGGGTGTTGTGACATGTAGGGACTTGGCGGATATCTCCACAGACGAGTTGAAATCTGAGTGTCCCCCTGCGGGTTCGGGGGTTAGAATAGGCCCGCGGTATTCCTGCCTGTCGTAAGAGGCGACTAAAAGGAGTCTCAAACGTTTCGGCCTTATGTGATGGTCCCCTCTCGGGTTTGACCTCCATCTATCTAAATTATTCCGAAGAGCGAGCCAATTGGGGAAGGGCACCTTACATGGTGCACTGTATCCTTCGTGCAATTAGACCTCTAGCCGTCTTTCTCGTCGTTGCAATGGTGTCCCGCTCGTTTTCGATCTCTTGGGCGATTACCACGCTGCACTCTGCAGTGTTTCTTTTAACTGTGACGACGACCGTGGCCATTTTTGCACCTAAGATCCAGCACGGTAGCCAGTCCGTTGTGGTGGGGTCGCCATGTACCCTCTTGGTTGTAGCCCCCTGACAACACAGGGATCGCTCTACTGATGCCTGCGCCGTTCACTCCCCACGTATGCCAAGGAGTAGATGCCCATCTCCCTGGGGCATCGGGACTCCCGGCAATGGCCATCCTGCCAGGTGGCCTTTGCTGTGGCTGGGTGGCGCCCGTGGGGAGGGCCCTTGGTCGGAGTAGGTGGCATCAGGGCGGATGACCCGCAATGAAGCGTGGTACATCATCTCTTGCTGGCGGCCAGCCGTCAGCAGTCTCTAAGCGTTCCAAGGCTCAATTCAAGGCTAATGTGTATGACCCCAAATCGTTCCCCTCCCTGGCCACGCCATGGGAGGAACGAAGGGCTCTGAATGAGAGCGAAAGATACTCGCCCCGGTATCTCGTCTGTACCAGAGCTGACGGGGAATCTTTTATGTCCGTGAAGCCTCAGTTCTTTGTAGAGCATTTAGAGGACAAGTTTGGGGAGGTGGAGGGCTTGTCTAAAATGCGCTCTGGGTCAGTACTGATACAAACGGCATCCTCCGCCCAGTCCCGCAGGTTACTTGCTTGTGACAAGTTGGGGGATGTTCACGTTTCTATTACGCCACATAAGAGTTTAAATATGGTCCAGGGTGTTATTTTCCATAGGGATCTCCTTTTGCAGTCTGATGACGAGCTGCGCGCCAACTTAGAACGTAGAGGTGTTCATTTCGTCCGGCGCGTTCATCGGGGTCCGAGGGACAATCAGGTTGCTACCGGTGCCTTCATCTTGGCCTTCGAGGGTGATACGTTACCGGAAAAGGTCAAGGTGATGGTCTACCGATGTGACGTCAAGCCCTATATCCCTCCCCCGATGCGGTGCTTCAAGTGCTGGAAGTTCGGCCATATGTCTTCCCGCTGCACTTCCAGCCTCACATGTCGAGATTGCGGACGCCCGTCTCATCCCGATACACCATGTGCCCCGCCTCCCATCTGCGTCAACTGCGGGGAGCACCATTCACCTTGCTCGCCTGACTGCACAGTCTTTCAGAAAGAGCGCAAAATCATGGAATATAAGACTCTGGACCGGCTGACCTATACTGAGGCCAAACGGAAATATGACAGACTCCATCCTGTGAGAATGACATCTTCGTATGCAGCTGCTACAACAACTGTGCTAGCTCCATCAGTTGCGAGACTTCCAGCCAGCTCGATAAGCAGTACGACTCCTTCTGCCCCCTTGCCCGCGGGGGGCTCTCCCCAACCGGTTACTCCTGCACCACCTACCTCAGGAGCAACCTCCTCCCACCCGTCGGGGACGTCCGTCCCCGCTTCTCAGCCGGAGAAGCGCCTAACTTCTTCGGCTACTCTCGCCCGTAAGAGTTCCCTTGGGACGCTCCCTTCCCAGGGTTCCCCCGGCGGGAAGGATGACGGCCACCAGTGGCATAAGTCCTCACCAGCAGCCGGGCGTAGGGCTTCACGATCCTCCTCTGTCCCGGAGACTGAATCGGTGAAGCCTTCCCAGCCGGTGAAACCCAAGGTTCAGCGAGAGAAGTCCAAGAGAAAGACCTCTAAGGCTAAAGAACTTGCGGTGGCACCAACCCCACCGCACCTTTCGCGCTCTGCGTCTGAGGATGAAGTCGAGATTCTAGCGTCCGCTGCGGACCTTGATCTCGCTGGTCCCTCAGACGCCATGGATGCCTCTCGTCCGGGTACTGAATCGGTGGCAGTGAGTGAACAAGCGGCGTAAATTGCCTTCCCAGTCCTTTCACGCCTTTCTCAGCCATGGACAATACCATCCTCCAGTGGAACTGCGGCGGTTTTTTCCACCATTTAGCTGAGCTCCGCCAACTTCTAAGCCTTCGCCCTTTCTTCTGCATTGCTCTCCAGGAAACTTGGTTTCCAGCGATGCGAACCCCCGCCCTCCGTGGCTATCGGGGTTATTACAAGAACCGAGCAGCTTATGAAAGGGTGTCTGGTGGCGTCTGCATTTATGTCCTTCACACTCTGCATAGCGAGTCTGTCCCTCTCCAGACGCCTTTAGAGGCTGTTGCTGTACGCGTGTGGACGCCACAGGCTGTTACCGTCTGCAGTCTTTACATTCCACCGGATGGTGATGTCTCGCAGCATGTCCTGGCTGCACTGGTCGCCCAATTGCCGCCACCTTTCTTGCTATTGGGCGACTTCAACGCCCATAACCCTCTGTGGGGTGGGTCAGTGGCAACAGGTCGAGGCACCATCGTTGAGCATTTATTGTCGCAGCTCGATCTCTCGCTGTTAAATGATGGTGCCTTCACACACTTCAGTGTGGCGCATGGCACCTACTCCGCCATTGACCTTTCAATCTGTAGCCATAGCCTCTTACCGTCTGTCCAATGGAGTGTGCATGACGACCTGTGTGGTAGTGACCATTTTCCGATCTTTTTGTCACTACCACAGCGCCACTCTTCTGGGCGCCCTAGCAGATGGGCTATGAATAAGGCTGACTGGGACTTGTTCTCCTCCACTGCCGCTTTTGAGCCTCTCTCTACCGATGACATTGATGCGGTGGTTCAATCGGTCACCACCGGCATCGTTACTGCCGCCGAATCTGCCATTCCCCATTCCTGTGGGTCCCCTCGGCGGAAGGCTGTGCCTTGGTGGTCGCCTGAGATCGCTGAAGCGATTAAAGATCGCCGGCGGGCGCTCCAGCGTCACAAGCGACACCCCTCCCTCGACCACCTTATCGCCTTCAAACGGCTGCGTGCGCGGGCCCGCCTCCTTATCCGCCAGGGCAAGAAGGAGTGCTGGGAGCGGTATGTGTCCACCATTGGCCTCCATGTCACTCCCTCGCAGGTCTGGGCCAAGATTCGACGCGTCTACGGCTATCGGCCACCTGCCAGCGTCCCTGCGCTCTCACTGAATGGAGCAGTTTGTACTGACTCCGACGTCATTGCCAATCGCTTAGCAGAGCATTTTGCTACGAGTTCCGCTTCTGCGAATTACCCCCAGGCCTTCCGCTCCATTAAAGAGCGGATGGAACGTCGGAGCCTTTCGTTTCGCACCAACCACCCAGAATCTTACAATGCTCCATTTAGTGAGTGGGAATTTCGCAGTGCCCTCGCTGCTTGCCCTGATACCGCTCCTGGGCCAGATGGCATCCACTGTCAGATGCTGAAACACCTTTCAGTGGACTGCCAGCGGCGCCTTCTCGATCTTTACAACCGTCTTTGGGTCGAGGGGGAGTTTCCGTCGCAATGGCGGGAAGGCATTGTCATCCCCGTTTTGAAGCCTGGAAAGAACCCTCTGGAGGTGGACAGCTACCGTCCCATTAGCCTCACCAACGTTCTTTGCAAGTTGCTTGAACGGATGGTGAGCCGGCGCTTGCATTGGGTACTGGAGTCTCGGGGCCTTCTGGCTCCATCTCAGGGTGGGTTCCGTAAAGGCCGCTCCGCCGCCGACAATCTGGTGAGCCTGGAGTCGGCCATCCGTACTGCCTTTTCCCGCCGTCAGCATTTGGTCGCTGTTTTTTTCGACATGCGGAAGGCGTACGATACGACGTGGCGTCATCACATTCTTTCTACGCTTCATGGATGGGGTCTTCGGGGTCCTCTGCCGATTTTTATCCGCAATTTTCTGTCGTGTCGTACCTTCCGCGTGCAGGTCGCGGCCTCGTATAGTTCCTCCCACGTCCAGGAGAACGGTGTGCCACAGGGCTCTGTTTTAAGTGTCTGTCTGTTTTTAATAGCCATTAACGGGCTTGCTGCGGCCGTGGGAACTTCTGTCTCTGCTTCCCTGTATGCTGACGACTTCTGCCTTTATTACAGCTCTACTGGCATTGCAGCTGTTGAACGTCAGCTACAGGGCGCTATCCGTAGGGCGCAGTCTTGGGCTGTAGCGCATGGGTTTCAGTTTTCGGCAGCCAAGACCTGCGTTATGCATTTCTGCCGGCGCCGTACTGTCCACCCGGAGCCGCAGCTTTCTCTTAACGGCGAACTTCTTTCGGTGGTGGAATCACACAGGTTTTTGGGGGCATCGGCCCGGTTGACTTGGCTGCCTCATATCCGGCAGCTCAAACAGACGTGTTGGCGGCATCTCAATGCACTGCGATGTTTGAGCCACACCCGCTGGGGAGCCGACCGCTCTACCCTGTTACGGCTCTACCAGGCGTCAATCCAGTCCCGTCTGGATTATGGGTGCCTGGCATATGGCTCAGCATCCCCGTCTGCGTTGCGGGTGCTGGACCCAATCCTCCACAGCGGGATACGCCTTGCCACTGGTGCTTTCCGCACCAGCCCTGTGGACAGCTTACTCGTGGAGGCAGGTGTCCCTCCACTGCGGTTCCGGCGCCAACGTTTGCTGGCCGCTTATGCTGCCCATGTTCTAAGCTCGCCCGGGCATCCTAACTATCGTCTCCTGTTCCCGCAGTCAGTCGTCCGTCTGCCGGAACGTCGGCCCCAGTCGGGTTGTCCGATCGCCATACGCGTCAAGGAGCTTCTCTCCGGGCTTGGGCTTGTCCCTGTTCCACCTCCTTTCCGGGCACCTCTGCGTACACCCCCGTGGTGCGTTCCTCGCCCTTGCCTTCGGCTAGACTTGGCACAGGGCTCGAAGGACTCAGTCCCTCCAGAGGCCTTCCGCCGCCGCTTTTATTCCATCCTGGCCACGTATCAGGGCTCTGGCATTGTTTACACCGACGGCTCGATGGTTGCTGGTCGAGTCGGGTATGCGCTCACTCTAGGGGACCATTCCGAACAACGTTCCTTGCCGGCTGGCTGCAGCGTTTACACTGCTGAGCTGGTCGCCATCTTTCGAGCCCTAGAGTATATCCGCTCCTGCTCAGGTGAGTCCTTCGTTATCTGTAGCGATTCCCTGAGCAGTTTACGGGCACTCGACCAGTGTTTTCCTCGTTCCCGTCTGGTGATGGCTATCCATGAGTCCCTGCATACTCTTGCGCGTTGCGGCCGCTCTGCGGTCTTCGTGTGGACCCCAGGCCATGTTGGGATCCCCGGCAACGAGAATGTTGACCGGCTGGCGAAAGAGGCGACTAGTGCACCATCTCTGGACGTTGGCCTCCCGGAGACAGATTTGCGGGCGTTCCTACGCCGCAAAATTCTGGACCTTTGGGACACTGAATGGCGCGCCCTGCCTTCACGCAACAAACTTCGGGCCATCAAGGGGGCTACCGGTGTGTGGCGCTCCTCCTTGCGGGTTTCTCGCAAGGAGTCTGTTGTCCTCTGCCGGCTGCGCATTGGGCACACTCGGCTTACCCACGGCCACTTATTGCGCCGTGAGGATGCGCCTCTATGTCGCTGCGGCTCCGTTTTATCCGTGGTTCATGTTTTATTGGAGTGTCCGTTTTTAGCTGCGCTCAGGCAGTCGTTCGCACTGCCTGACTCGCTCCCTGCCCTTTTAACAGATGACCCGGCTATGGCTGACTTAGTTTTACGTTTTATTCGGGCAGGGGGTTTTTATTCTTTACTCTGAGTGTTTCTGTTTTTATCTTATTGTTTTGTGTTGATTCTGGCCTTTGGCCTCCGGTTTTAAACTGATTTTTTAATGTGTTTCCAGTGGTTGGCTTTTCCTTTTTTATTTCTCTGGTCGGCCAACCACCGTCACACTCTGTGTGCTTTTAGTTCGTTTTGTCTTGTCTTTGTCTCAGTTTCTCTTGTCCTGTATCGTCTGTGATCTCTTTTGTTCCTCGTTTTTATTCTCTGTGGGTGTTCTTTGTCTTTGGAAAAAGGGACCGATGACCATAGCAGTCTGGTCCCTTTAATCCCCCAACCCAACCCAACCTCCCAAGGCACAGCGTGCGAAGCCGTTGAAGAAAAAGGCTCCCAAGCATCCTGACATTGCGGTGGCACCTGTCCCACCGCAACCTTCAACCTCTGCGTCTGAGGACGAGGTGGAGATCCTGGCGTCCGCTGAGGACCTCGATCTCGCCAGTCCCTCCGACGCCATGGAAAGCACTGGCACAGGTGCTCACTTGGAGGCAGCGGGTGACCCAGTGGCGTAATCTGCCTTCCCCGTCCCGTCACGCCTTTCCCAGCAATGGCCAGTACCATCCTCCAGTGGAACTGCAGCGGTTTCTTCCACCATTTAGCTGAGCTCCGCCAACTTATCAGCCGTCATCCTTTCCTTTGCATTGCTCTGCAGGAAACTTGGTTTCCAGCAATGCGAACCCCCGCCCTCCGTGGCTATCGGGGTTATTTTAAGAACCGGGCAACTTACGAAAGGGTGTCTGGTGGCGTCTGCATATATGTCCTGAACTCTCTTCACAGCGAGTTTGTACCTCTACAAACAGCTTTAGAGGCTGTCGCTGTTCGGGTGTGGACGCCACAGGCTATCACCGTCTGCAGTATTTACCTTCCACCTGATGGTACTGTCGCGCAGCATGTCCTGGCTGCTCTGATAGCACAACTGCCGCCACCTTTTTTGCTGCTGGGCGATTTCAATGCCCACAATCCTCTATGGGGTGGGACTGTCTCCGATGATCGCGGTCGGGCCGTGGAGCATGTGTTGGCTCAGCTCGACCTTAGCCTCTTGAACACCGGTGCTCCCACGCATTTCAGTGTGGCCCATGGCTCGTTCTCGGCCATCGATCTCTCTATTTGCAGCCCTGGACTTGTCCCATCCCTCCACTGGAGGGTGCATCCTGACCTGTGTGGTAGTGACCATTTTCCCATCTATTTGTCACTGCCACAGTGTCATTCTTCTGGGCGCTTGCCCCGCTGGGCTTTCCACAGGGCTGACTGGCCAGCTTTTACTTCCGCTGTAACCATTGCGTCTCCCCCACAGGGTGACATTGACGAGGTGGTCCGTGTTTTAACCACGTCCATCGTTTCAGCGGCCGAGGCTACCATCCCCCGTTCCTCTGGCCTCCCTCGGCGGAAGGCTGTCCCCTGGTGGTCGCCGGAGATTGCTGAGGCTATTCGCGACCGTAGGCGGGCTCTCCAGCGTCATAGGCGGCACCCATCTCTGGAGACCCTCATCGCCTTTATGAGGCTCCGTGCCTTCGCCCGTCGACTTATTGCACGGCGTAAGCAGGAGTGCTGGGAGAGGTACGTCTCCTCCCTGGGCTCCCGTGTCTCGTCCTCGCACGTGTGGTCCCGTATCCGGCGGATTTATGGCTCCCAGACCCCTGTGGGTGTCCCTGGGCTCTCCTTGGACGGCGCTGTCTGCACGGACGCTGCCGCCATTGCTGAACGGCTAGCCGCGCACTTTGCTCAGAGCTCTGCGACTGCATCCTATCCCCCCGCCTTTCGCTCTCTAAAGGAGCGAGCCGAGCGGACGCCGTTCTCATTCCACACGCGTCATTATGAAACATACAATGCTCCTTTCAGCGAGAGGGAACTCCTCGCTGCCGTCGCCGATTGCCCTGATACAGCACCAGGACCGGACTGCATCCATGCGCAGATGCTGAAGCATCTCTCCAGGGACTGCCAGAGACACATCCTCGCCATCTTTAACCGCATTTGGAACGAGGGCGTGTTCCCGTCGCAATGGCGAGAGGGTCTTATTGTCCCCATCGTGAAGCCCGGTGCGGACCCACTGGCGGTGGACAGCTATCGTCCCATTACCCTCACCAACGTTTTGTGCAAATTGCTCGAACGTATGGTGGGGCGGCGTTTGTGTTGGGTCCTTGAGTCGCGCGGTCTCCTCGCTCCATCCCAGGGTGGCTTCCGTCGGGGCCGGTCTGCAGTGGACAATTTGGTGCGGCTGGAATCTGCTGTCCGTACGGCTTTTGCCCGACGTCAGCACCTTGTTGCTGTATTTTTCGATCTGCGGAAGGCGTATGACACCACATGGAGGCATCACATCCTCGCCACGTTGCATGGGTGGGGTCTTCGTGGTCGGCTCCCGGCTTTTCTTCAAAGCTTTTTATTGCGCCGCTCTTTCCGGGTGCAAGTCGGTGCCACCTCTAGTTCCTCTTATATACAGGAAAATGGGGTCCCGCAGGGCTCGGTGTTGAGCGTCTCGTTATTTCTAGTGGCCATTAATGGTCTGGCTGCAGCAGTGGGGTCGTCGGTGTCTCCTTCTTTGTATGCCGACGACTTCTGCATCTCATTTAGCTCCACGACTACGGGAGTCGCCGAACGCAGGTTGCAAGTCGCCGTTCGCAAGGCAGCATCATGGGCTCTGGCTCATGGTTTTCAGTTCTCTGCTGCCAAGACTCGGGTTATGCACTTCTGCAGGCGTCGGACGGTCCACCCTCATCCTGAACTTTACCTCGACGGCCACCTGCTTGACGTGGTGGACACTTGCCGCTTCTTGGGACTCGTGTTTGATGCCCGGCTCACATGGGTTCCTCATGTTACTCAGCTGAAGCAAAAATGCTGGCGGCACCTCAACGCCCTCCGCTGCCTTAGCCACACGTCTTGGGGTGCGGATCGCTACACGCTGCTGCGATTGTACAGAGCCCTTGTGCAGTCGCGGCTTGATTATGGGAGCCTGGCCTATGGGTCTGCATCACCCTCAGTGTTGAAGTTGTTAGACCCCATACACCACTGTGGGGTCCGGCTTGCAACTGGCGCTTTTCGTACGAGCCCCGTGGATAGTCTACTGGTGGAGGCCGGGGTTCCCCCGCTGCGGTTTCGCCGCCATCGACTGCTCGCCGACTATGCTGTCCACGTGCATTGCTCGCCAGGCCATCCCAATCGTCGCCTGCTTTTCCCTGCCATGGTCCTCCATCTGCCCGAACGGCGACCTAGGTCTGGGCTTTCTGTAGCTGTCCGTGTCCAGTCCCTGCTGTCAGAACTGGGGTCATTCCCTCTTCTGCCTCCCTTCCGGGTCCGTACACCTACGCCTCCCTGGTGTTTGTCCCGGCCATCTGTCCGTCTGGATTTGGCACAGGGCCCTAAGGACTCGGTTCCGCCTGTGGCCCTCCGTCGCCGTTTTCTTGCGCTCCTCGAATCATTTCCGGGCTGTGAGCCTGTCTACACTGATGGTTCCCTGGTTGATGGTCGCACTGCCTACGCCTTTGCTCACTCTGACCATGTTGAGCAACGCTCCTTGCCGGCTGGCTGCAGTATTTTTACTGCAGAGCTGGTGGCCATCTTGCGCGCTCTTGAGCACATGCGTTTCTGCTCAGGTAGGTCCGTTGTCATCTGCAGTGACTCCCTGAGCAGCCTTCAGGCCATCGACCGCTGCTATCCCTCCTCTCCTCTGGTGTCCTCCATTCAGGAGGCTGTTTCCGCCATTGCCCGTTCTGGTGGTTCAGTGGTCCTGGTTTGGACGCCCGGTCATGTTGGCATCCCAGGGAACGAACGTGTAGACAGGCTGGCCAAAGGGGCGATAGACGCCCCAGCTTTGGAGATCGGCCTTACGGCTCGCGACCAGCAGCTGGTGTTGCGCCGTAAGGTACTTGGGATGTGGGCTGCTGAGTGGCGTGGCATGACAGCCCCGAATAAACTGCGGGCTGTCAAGGAGACGACCGATGTGTGGCGTTCCTCCCTGCGGGCTTCTCGCAGGGACTCGGTAGTCCTGTGTCGGCTGCGCATCGGCCATACGTACCTGACGCACGGCCATCTGTTGCGTCAGGAGGATCCCCCCTTGTGTCAGTGTGGGTCCCGGCTGACGGTCGGCCACATTTTGCTGGAGTGTCCTCGACTGCGCACACTCCGGCAATCTTTTAATCTCCCGGGCACTTTGGCTTTGGTTTTATCCGACGATGCCTCCAGGGCTGATACCGTTTTAAATTTTATCCGTGGTAGTCCGTTTTATGGTTCGATTTAGGGAGGTCCTGCGCCTTTCCCTTTCTGTGTCTTTTGTCCTTGTGTCTGTTGCTGTTCTGGTGTGCCGTGAGATGGTTGACTCTTTCCCATTTTTGATCTCGTGGTCAGTCAACCAGTCTCCGGCCATCTTTCTTTCTTCTGTTTCTTTCTGTCTGGTGTTCCTCTGTCCTGTTCTTGTCTGTAGTGTTTGTTGCTGAATTTGTGTGCTTTTAGCGCCTGGGGGGACGTCTCCTCCCCCTTTGGTTTTTACATTCTCCGTCGATTTTGGGCTCGCCTGATTTTGGAATGGGGGACTGATGACCTTCGCTGTTTAGTCCCCCTTAAACATCCCAACAACCACCACCACCTGCCCATGAAGGAGCTGATTGTTCGTCGCCTGTGAAGTGCGTGAATTGCTCTGGGAGTCACCCTGTCTGGAGCCGGGTCTGCCCCATCTATCTCGACGAACGGAAGATACAGGAGATTAAAACATCTAAGCGCATACCCTATGGTGAGGCCAAGAGGCTCTTTAAGGCCATGCAACCTCCTGTGTTTACTACATCTTTCGCTTCCGTTCTGAAAAAACCGGTACAAATGGCCACTGTTGCTACGCAAACGGAGGTTGCTAGTGTTAGCACTAATACCTGCGTTTGCCAGTGCACTTGTGCTGCTGCGGTTGTTTTGCAACCTGGAGCTCTCCCCGCAACGTCGGACAAGGCCGTGGTTGCTGACATTGGGGTACTTCCTGCCTCTTCCCCTATGGCGCCTTCTGCCCAGGCGAGTAAAGCTCCAACTGCTGACAAGGCTCTGCATTCTAAGCCCCCTAAGACCAAGACGCCGAAGGTGAAGATTTTGCCACCTGCGGAGACTGATCAGGGTCGGTCCGATGACGAGACCATCGTACTGTCTGACATCTCCCGTGGGTCGTCATCGGAGCTGATGGACATTGATGTCGACCGGGGGCGCTCTTCTCGCCCCAGGAATAAATCTCCGGCCAGTACGGGCTCTCCTCCAAAACACAGAGGCAGGGTGAAAGTTCAGCCACCCTGATCACTGGCTCCCATCTTACAGTGGAACCTGAATGGGTTCAGGACGCATGTGGCCGAACTACAACTCCTTGTACGTGAGTTCCCTTTGTGCTTATGTCTCCAAGAGACACATTTTCGGGCCACTGATGCTCCTTCTTTACGGGGCTATACCGTCTATCGGAAAGATGATCTGACGGGGGAAAGGGCAAAGGGTGGTGTTGCGGTTTTTGTCCGTGACATGCACCCCTCATCTGAGCTCCCTCTCGTTACAGACTTGCAAGCAGTTGCAGTTGACCTTCTTGTGGGTCGGAGGCTCACAGTCTGTTCACTTTACTTACCTCCTCAGGATGCGATAGACTCTGAGGCTCTCTCAGACCTTATTGGCCAACTTCCCCGCCCCTTTCTTCTTCTGGGGGACTTCAATGCTTATAATGTCTTATGGGGCTCGTCGACTACTTGCCCCAGGGATCGCATTCTGGAACGCCTCATGTTGTCTGAAGAACTGTGCATCCTCAACTCTGGTGCCCCCACTCATTTCTGTACTGCTTCTGGGTCGTCGTCAGCTATTGACCTTTCCTTTTGCTCTCCAGCACTAGCGGATTCTGCTCTATGGGAGGTTGATGCTGACCTCCATTCTAGTGACCACTTCCCCCTTTGGATTCGGCTTCTGGATGAGGCTATGGCATTTCCGGTACCGTCCCGGTGGCACCTCTGCAGGGCTGACTGGACACTTTTTAGCCACCTGGCCGTTTTGGAACACCGTGACAGCGTCCACGAATGGGTAGACCATGTTACAGCTGTGATCTCCCATGCTGCTGAATTGTCAATCCCACGGTCATCCGGTCATCCCAAGAGGCGTCCTGTCCCTTGGTGGACCCCTGAGTGCCGCTCAGCCATCCGAGCCCGCCGTGCCGCTCTGCGCCGCTTCAAGTGCCGTCCCACGGCTGACAATCTTGCAATCTTTCGGGTGGCAAGGGCTAAAGCGCGACGCGTGATTAAAGAGAGCAAACGACGGTCATGGCAATCGTTCTTGAACTCCATCTCCCGCTCCACTAGTTCTACGAAAGTATGGGAAGCCATCAGGAGGATTTCCGGGAAACTCGGGCAGCTGCCTGTCACGGCCTTGCTGCATCAGGGAAGTCTCCTCACGGCGCCGAGAGACATTGCCCAGACACTGGCAATGCATTTTGCGGAATCTACCGCCACTATTAACTGTGATCCAGATTTCTGCCGCTACCGCACTGCCATCGAGAGGGGTCACTTGGACTTCCGGTCTCCTAATTCTGAACCCTACAACTGCCCCTTCACAATGTGGGAACTGGATTCGGCGCTGTCTGTGGCTCATGATACTGCGCCTGGTCATGATCAAATCCGGTATAGCATGCTGCGGCACTTGTTCCTGCCTTCCAAGGAAGTTCTCCTGAATTGTTTTAATATGATATGGTTATCCGGCACGTACCCTGACTCGTGGAGGGAAGCGATTTTGATACCCCTCCTCAAACCAGGGAAGGACCGATTGCATCCCAGTTGTTATCGGAGTATCGCCTTGACGAGCTGTGTCGGGAAGACGTTGGAACGCATGGTCAATCGTCGCCTGGTTTGGCTGCTCGAGACCAGGCAGCTCCTTAGCCCCTCTCAGTGTGGCTTTCGGAGATGGCGTTCCACTATAGACAACTTGACCCTGCTTGAGGCGGCCATCCAGCAGGCCTTCCTGCGTAACCAGCATTGTCTAGGTGTATTCTTTGACATTCATAAGGCGTATGACACTACTTGGCGCCGCCATATCCTCAATCAACTCCATGAGTGGGGCTTTCGTGGCCGTCTCCCCATCTTCATTCGGTCCTTTCTTTCCCACCGCCTCTTTCGCTATAGGGTTGGTAATGTGCTATCTGATTTGTATGTGCAGGAGAATGGTGTTCCTCAGGGAAGCGTTTTAAGTGTCACCCTCTTTGCCGTCGCCATTAACAGTATTACGTCCACTATCCGGAGTCCTGCCCAATGCTCCTTGTTTGTGGACGATTTTGCTGTTTTCTGTTCTTCCTCCAGTCTTGTCACTGCTGGTCGACAGTTGCAGCTTACGATACGGCGATTAGAGGCATGGACTGCGAAGACGGGTTTTACCTTTTCTGCAGACAAATGTGTGTGTGTTCATTTCAATCGTTCTCGACGTGCTTTTACCTCCCCTGAATTGCGTCTGAGGGACACCATTCTTCCTTTTAGCGACACTGTGCGGTTCCTGGGCCTCACTTTTGATTCAAAGTTGTCGTGGTTGCCTCACCTTAAAGACCTCAAGGTGCGGGCCCTGAAGGCACTGAATATTTTGAAGTGTCTGAGCCATCGGTCCTGGGGAGCAGATCGGGCGCGTCTGCTGCAGTTTTATAGGGCTTTCGTCCGATCGCGACTTGACTATGGTTGCACCGTGTATGGGTCAGCAAGGCCTTCGTATCTGAAGATTCTTGACGCAGTACACCATGAGGGTATCAGGCTGGCCACTGGTGCCTTCCGTACTAGTCCCATCCCTAGCCTGTGTGCTGAGGCAGGGGAACCGCCGCTCGCCATCCGGCGGAAACTCCTCATGGTGCGACGGGTGTGTCAATTCCTTGCCTGTCCTACCTCCCCTGCGTACCCTACCGTTGCCCGACCGCCTATGGAACGTCTCTTTTCCAGTCGTCCCAGGGCAACGAGACCGTTTGGGATTCGTGCCAAGCATTTGCTTGAGTCCCTTGGTGTGGAGCGTGTGGCCCCCCAACGACAAGGTTTTACTCGCCTGCCTCCCTGGTTGCTCCAGAGGCCCAGCGTCGTTTTAGACTTGTCGGAGTACCGGAGGAGCTGCACTCCTGCGTTTGTTTTTACCGCCTTATTTTACGATATTTTAAAGCAGCATCCCGACCATGTACGAGTATTTACGGACGGCTCTAAACAGGGGGACTCTGTTGGTTGTGCTGTTGTTTTCCCTGATCGACTCGTCAAGTTACGGCTTCCTGCGACGTTTACCATCTTTGATGCCGAATTGTTTGCGATCATGCGGGCATTGGAGCAGATGAGATGTGTCCCCAGTCGTAAGTTCCTCATCTGTTCTGACTCCCTGAGTGCCCTTCAGACCGTGCAACACTTGTACCCAGCGGATACGGTCGTCCAGAACATCCATGATGCCCTACTCCACCTGCAGCGGCAGGGGAAGGAGGTTTCCTTCTGCTGGGTGCCGGGGCACGCGGGAATTACGGGAAACGAGCTGGCGGATGTGGCTGCCAAAGATGCATGTTCCCTCCCTGACGTTGTTGAATGTGCCGTCCCCCTCCATGCTGTTACCTCCCTCCTGCGTTTTCGCGTTATGCGTCAGTGGGAAGAGGAGTGGCTGGCCGTCGGTGAAAATAAGCTGCGTCTGGTGAAGGCCACCACGCGGCCATGGCGTACTTCCTCCCAGTCATGCAGGCGGGATGAGGTTCTCCTCACTCGCCTCCGCATCGGGCACAGTCCCTTCACACATGGTTTTCTACTCCGGCGGGAGGATCCCCCAATCTGCAGTGCTTGTGGCGTCCAGATTACTGTCCGCCACATTTTACTTGATTGTCTTTTATTCTCTGACCAGAGGGCGGTGGTTTCCTTGCCACCGGATTTGCCCTCTATTTTGCAAGACGACGCATCGTCTGTGGTGAAGGTTTTACGGTTTTGTGTCCTGTCCAATTTGTTGCCACGGATTTTAGGGAGAGGGTTTTAATGTGCAGCTGGATGACTGGCTCACCCAGATTTTAGGTAAGAGGTCCGCCAGTCACGAATACCTCCTTGTTTCCCTTCGGTTTCTGTCCTCCCTTCCTTGTGTTTCCTTTCCTTTTTTCGTGCACACCTTCTCCTCTTGTTTTGCCTCTGTACGTGAGGATTTGGAACTGCGTCTTTTCGCTGTTCCCCTTGTTCGCTATTCGTCTTAGTCCCTTCACTGCATGTGTTCCTGTTTTTATACGTTTGGGCGCTGATGACCTCGCTGTTTAGCGCCCGTAAACCTCAAACACACACACACACACACACGGATGTTTTCGTGCCTGGCCGATAGTCGAGCACGACAAACAAATAAAAATAAAAATAGAATGTGTGTGTGTGTGTGTGTGTGTGTGTGAGAGAGAGAGAGAGAGAGAGAGAGAGAGAGAGAGAGAGAGAGATGAATATAAAGATGAGAGAGACAGAGTAAAAAATTGTTGTAAAGAGATTTAATCATGGTATATAAAGAAATCTTTCATTAAAATGACACGTTACACATCATTACGAAATGTCGTATTCCTGTTCTATGGCACAAGTATTAATCAAATCAAATCAAATCATATTGCTGACTAGCCGTGAAGAGTCATGAATTACCGAAATTTTTGCTTATATCAGCAACCAATCTAAACTTGAAAATAAAAGACGACAGTTTTTGTAATAAACCAGGACTCTTACGAAGATACTTTCGTCCCTGTTAACTAACCACGAAAGATGTCTGATATACGTCCATTCTAATATAACAAAGTGCGCTTGCATTTAAAGGTGGAGCACATGATGTGAAGTTCTGCGATGGAGATACGAACCCAACACGTAATCGAATTGTTAACTAAGTAAAATCAAATGTTACGTATCGGTTTTTCTAACCAGCTGCTAGGTGCTTGAATCTCAATAAGGATACAAATTTTTGTGCCTGAGCGACAATCGAACCTCACATCCGCGGTCCTTCTTTATCATCCACGAATATAGCTTAAGTATCAATTGTTTACTCACCAACAGTAAGTTGTGTGCGTGCTTCACCAGAAATAATGACACCTATTGCGATTGTTGGAAACACATGAACAGACATTAAAAATGCACGTTATTTTTCACTAGCAGGCCGGTGTGCACGTGATAGGGATTGAAATGAAATTACGAATATTTTTGTACTGGATCAGGATTCGGAACCACATACTTACCTTTGGAGGAGACCTAGAGAAGATTGCAGTCTTGAGAAAAGGAACGAAATGATTGAACTATACTGTTCCGAGAGATTCAGATCCTCGAAAGAGGAGATACGAATTCGATTCACCTTCCAGCAGGAAATTTTTCAACGTCTTTTGTTAAATCAAGGACAAGTAAAATAAGAGCCCTGTTCCTTTAAATGGCTATCGGTTCATCAAATATAATAAAATTTTCTAATGTAAGTGAGTTTACTGGCGAAAGTATTTCTGTTTACCTTGACTTCCGCCTATGTCATTTCCAAACGCAAACCGGCTCTGCCCAGTTGGTAATAAAGGAATGTGATGTTTATTGCGCATTCTGGGTTATAACGTCTTTCTCTTGAGGTTACCAGAGGTAAAGTAAATCTGTTTGTGCCTCTTAAAAGTAAATGCCTGTACCCACACATTGCATCTGTGATAGTTCGATCCACCAGACCATTGTGCCCACATTTCGTAGCTCCAAGTGAGTGCTGTAACGGATGATGTGCTTAACTTACAAAATTAGTCATGGTGGAAAAAATGCGAGTGTATTAAATGGTTAAGTAGAAGCAAGCTTCTGACGCGGATATTATACTATTCTCATGTCAGCAGGATGTAAAGACTCTTCTAGGCGTCATAACCTCGATGTAAAGCCATTTTGAAATTTTCACTAATTCAGCAAATTTCCTAGTTCGAGAAAACCCACAGTCAAGTGTGAAGTAACCGGATAATAAGATTATTACTGTCATTATTACTATAATTTTCTTCATACCACCCCCCTGCGGGTTCGGGGGTAAGACTAGGCCTGCGGTATTCCTGCCTGTCGTAAGAGGCGACTAAAAGGAGTCTCAAACGTTTCGGCCTTCTGTGATGGTTCCCTCTTGGGTTTGACCTATTTTTTTCCAAATTTCCGTTGTTAGTGCGTGCCATTTGGGGAAGGACACCTTACGTGATGTTTTTCTCTTGGTCCATCATGCTCCACCATCTTGCATGTTACCTATTGTCGTGTGGGGGGGGGACTACACCCAACATCATCTGGGTTGTCTCCTTCTCGCCTTCTGCGCACTCTTCTTCTTAGCGCCCGCGACAACTGTGGACCCTTTCAACACCTAAAATCCAGCACGGTAGCCAGTCCGTTGTGGTAGGGTCGTCATGTACCCTCTTGGTGGTAGCCCCCTGACCACACAGGGATCACACTACAGATGCCAGAGCTGTTTCCTCCCCATGCATGCCAAGGAGTATGTGCCCCTCTTGTCTGGGGCACGGGGACTCCGGGCAATGGGATATCGGCCAGGTACCCGTTGCTTTGGCTGGGTGGCGCCCTTGGGGAGAGCCCTCGTTCGGAGTAGGTGGCATATGGGCGGATGTGGCGCAATGAAGCGCAATAAATCACACCAAGCTGGTGGTCGCACGGCCACCAGCGTCTCTAAGCGAGGTAGAGTCGACTTTGATGCTGCGCAATATGACCCTCAGACGTTCCCCTCGTTGGCTGCGCCATGGGAGGGATGCCGATCTAGTGCCAAGCGGGAGCCTTACATACCGCAATACCTTGTCCGCAGCAGGACTGATGGTGATTCCTTTCTTACGACTAAGCCTATGTTTTTTGTGGAACACCTGGAGGATAAGTTTGGGGAAGTGGCGGGGTTGTCAAAAATGAGGAATGGGTCCATCCTCCTCAAGACGTCCTCCCCAGCCCAGTCACGAACGTTGCTCTTGTGTGATAAGCTGGGTGACGTCCCTGTTACTGTCACTCCCCACAGTAGCTTAAATATGGTCCAGGGGATTATTTACCATCGTGACCTCTTGTTGCAATCCGATGACGAGCTGAGAGCCGACTTGGAACGACGTGGTGTGCATTTTGTCTGTCGTGTACATAGAGGACCCAAGACAAACAGGGTGGCCACCGGTGCCTTTATCTTGGCCTTCGAGGGTGATGCCCGAGAAGGTCAAGGTGATGGTTTACCGTTGCGACGTCAAGCCATACGTGCCTCCCCCGATGCGGTGCTTCCAGTGCTGGAAGTTTGGGCATATATCCTCCCGTTGCCCATCCAGCGCTACATGTCGAGATTGCGGACGCCCCTCTCATCCTGATTCTCCATGTGCGCCTCCACCTGTATGTGTCAACTGTGGGGAGCACCACTCTCCATGCTCGCCGGATTGCCCCGTTCTTCATAAGGAGCGGAAGATAATGGAATTTAAGACCCTGGACCGGCTTACTTATCGAGAGGCAAAACTGAAATATGAAAGGTTGTATCCTGCTTCCATTCGAACATCTTATGCTGCAGTCACGTTATCGTCGCCCACGCGGGCGACGGTTGTCGCCTCATCTGTGCCGCCTTCAGTGGGCCCTCGGGGCCGTGTATCTCTGTCTGCCCCCCTCGTGCCTGGGGGCAAGCCTTCCTCTGTTGCCCCCTTAGCAGTTGGGGGCAAACCCTCTTCAGTCGCTCCCCCCACGCTTACTTCGGGAGTGACATCTACTCCACAACCGGGAGGCTCGATTCCTCCCCCTCCTTCTCCGCCGGCGTTGCCTCCGCCGGTTCCTCTCTCGCGGAAGGGGTCCCTCGGGGCTCTCCCTTCCTCCGCTTCTTCTCCTACCCAGCCGGATGTCAGCCAGTGGCTGAAGGTTCCGCCACCTGCTGGTCGTAGGGCTTCTGCGTCGTCGTCAGCCTCCAACGCTCCTTCAGATAAGCTCTCCCAGCCCTCTCACCCTAAGGGCCGACGTGAAAAGAAGGAACGGCATGTGTCCAAGAAGAAGGACGTTCCGGCGGTTTCAGCACCGCCTGCTGCACCTAGTCCTGGCTCCGGGGATGAGGTGGAGATCCTCGCCTCTGCCGCGCATCTCGCCCTCACGGAACCCTTGGGGGCCTCTCCTATGGACTCAGCTGACTCTCCCCCGGTGGCGGCAGTTGGCTCTGAGGCGCTGTCTGCCTCTTAGTCGCATTCACGCCCTCCCAGTCCCTTCCTGCTTCCATTCTCCAATGGAACTGCGGTGGTTATTTCCGCCACCTGTCTGAGCTCCGGATGCTTCTGAGTGATTCCCCTGTTCTCTGCATTGCTCTGCAGGAAACTTGGTTTCCGGCACTGCGGACCCCCGCCCTTCGCGGTTATCGGGGATACTATAAGAACCGCGTTGCCTGTCAACGAGCGTCAGGTGGGGGTTTGTCTTTTTGTTCACCATTCTGTCTGTAGCTCGCCAGTACCCCTTCAGACGCCTTTAGAGGCAGTCGCTGTCAGGGTTGAGCTCTCGCCGGCTATTACTGTTTGCTCTGTTTACATTCCTCCGAATGGGGAGCTCCCCCGACATGTCTTGGCTGAGCTGCTGGCTCAACTTCCGCCACCTTCGCTGCTTCTAGGCGATTTCAATGCCCACAACCCTCTATGGGGTGGGACTGTCTCTGATGACCGCGGTCGGGCCGTGGAGCATGTGTTGGCTCAACTCGACCTTAGCCTCTTGAATACCGGTGCTCCCACGCGTTTCAGTGTGGCCCATGGCTCTTTCTCGGCCATCGATCTCTCTCTTTGCAGCCCCGGACTTGTCCCATCCCTCCACTGGCGAGTGCATCCTGACCTCTGTGGTAGTGACCATTTCCCCGTCTATTTGTCACTGCCCCGGTGTCATTCTTCTGGGCGCTTGCCCCGCTGGGCTCTCCACAGGGCTGACTGGCCGGCTTTTACTTCCGCTGCAACCATTGAGTCTCCCCCACAGGGTGACATTGACGAGGTGGTCCGTGTTTTAACCACGTCCATCATTTCAGCGGCCGAGGCTGCCATCCCCCGTTTCTCTGGCCTCCCTCGGCGGAAGGCTGTCCCCTGGTGGTCGCCGGAGATTGCTGAGGCTATTCGCGACCGTAGGCGGGCTCTCCAGCGTCATAGGCGGCACCCGTCTCTGGAGACCCTCATCGCCTTTAAGAGGCTCCGTGCCTTCGCCCGTCGTCTTATTGCACGGCGTAAGCAGCAGTGCTGGGAGCGGTATGTTTCCTCCTTGGGCTCCCGTGTCTCCCCGTCGCTCGTGTGGTCCCGGATACGGCGGATTTATGGACACCAGACCCCTGTGGGTGTCCCTGGGATCTCTTTGGACGGCGCTGTGTGCACGGACGCTGCCGCCATTGCTGAACACCTTGCTGCGCACTTCGCTACGAGCTCTGCGACTGCAAATTATCCCCCCGCCTTTCGCTCTCTCAAGGAGCGGGCCGAGCAGACGCCATTGTCGTTCCACACGCGTCGTTCTGAAACTTACAATGTTCCTTTCAGCGAGAGGGAATTCCTCGCTGCTCTCGACGATTGCCCTGATACAGCACCAGGACCGGACTGCATCCACGCACAGATGCTGAAGCATCTCTCCAGGGACTGCCAGAGACACATTATCGCGATATTTAATCGCATTTGGAGCGAAGGCGTGTTCCCGTCGCAATGGCGAGAGGGTGTTATTGTCCCCATCTTGAAGCCCGGTGCGGACCCACTGGCGGTGGACAGCTATCGTCCCATTACCCTCACAAACGTTTTGTGCAAATTGCTCGAACGTATGGTGGGGCGGCGTTTGTGTTGGGTCCTTGAGTCGCGCGGTCTCCTCGCTCCATCCCAGGGTGGCTTCCGTCGGGGCCGGTCTGCAGTGAACAATTTGGTGCGGCTGGAATCTGCTGTCCGTACGGCCTTTGCCCGACGCAGCATCTCGTTGCTGTATTTTTCGATCTGCGGAAGGCGTATGACACCACATGGAGGCATCACATCCTCGCCACGTTGCATGAGTGGGGTCTTCGTGGTCGGCTCCCAGCTTTTCTTCACAACTTTTTATTGCGCCGCTCTTTCCGGGTGCAAGTCGGTGCCACCTCTAGTTCCTCTTATATACAGGAAAATGGGGTCCCGCAGGGCTCGGTGTTGAGCGTCTCCTTATTTTTAGTGGCCATTAATGGTCTGGCTGCAGCAGTGGGGTCGTCAGTGTCTCCTTCTTTGTATGCCGACGACTTCTGCATCTCATTTAGCTCCACGACTTTGGGAGTCGCCGAACGCCGGCTGCAAGTCGCCGTTCGCAAGGCAGCATCATGGGCTCTGACTCATGGTTTTCAGTTCTCTGCACCCAAGACTCGAGTTATGCACTTCTGCAGGCGTCGGACGGTCCACCCTCATCCTGAACTTTACCTCGACGGCCACCTGCTTGAAGTGGTGGACACTTGCCGCTTCTTGGGACTCGTGTTTGATGCCCGGCTCACATGGGTTCCTCATGTTACTCAGCTGAAGCAAAAATGCTGGCGGCACCTCAACGCCCTCCGCTGCCTTAGCCACACGTCTTGGGGTGCAGATCGCTGCACGCTGCTGCGATTGTACAGAGCCCTTGTGCAGTCCCGGCTTGATTATGGGAGCCTGGCCTATGGGTCTGCGTCACCCTCAGTGTTGAAGTTGTTAGACCCCATACACCACTGTGGGGTTAGGCTTGCAACTGGCGCTTTTCGTACGAGCCCCGTGGATAGTCTACTGGTGGAGGCCGGGGTTCCCCCGCTGCGGATTCGCCGCCATCGACTGCTCGCCGACTATGCTGTCCACGTGCATTGCTCGCCAGGCCATCCCAATCGTCGCCTGCTTTTCCCTGGCATGGTCCTCCATCTGCCCGAACGGCGACCTCGGTCTGGGCTTTCCGTAGCTGTCCGTGTCCAGTCCATGCTGTCAGAACTGGGGTCATTCCCTCTTCTGCCTCCCTTCCGGGTCCGTACACCTACGCCTCCCTGGTGTTTGTCCCGGCCGTCCGTCCGTCTGGATTTGGCACAGGGACCTAAGGACTCGGTTCCGCCTGTGGCCCTCCGTCGCCGTTTTCTTGCGCTCCTCGACACATTTCCGGGCTGTGAGCCTGTCTACACTGATGGTTCCCTGGTTGATGGTCGCACTGCCTACGCTTTTGCTCACGCTGCCCATGTTGAGCAACGCTCCTTGCCGGCTGGCTGCAGTATTTTTACTGCAGAGCTGGTGGCCATCTTGCGAGCTCTTGAGCATATGCGTTCCTGCTCAGATGCGTCCGTCGTCATCTGCAGTGACTCCCTGAGCAGCCTTCAGGCCATCGACCGCTGCTATCCCTCCTCTCCTCTGGTGTCCTCCATTCAGGAGGCTGTTTCCGACATTGCCCGTTCTGGTCGCTCGGTGGTCTTGGTTTGGACGCCCGGTCATGTTGGCATCCCTGGGAACGAACGTGTAGACAGGCTGGCCAAAGGGGCGATCGACGCCCCGGCTTTGGAGATCGGCCTTACGGCTCGCGACCAGCAGCTGGTGTTGCGCCGTAAGCTGATTGGGATGTGGGCTGCTGAGTGGCGTGGCATGACAGCCCCGAATAAACTGCGGGCTGTCAAGGTGACGACCGATGTGTGGCGTTCCTCCCTGCGGGCTTCTCGCAGGGACTCGGTAGTCCTGTGTCGGCTGCGCATCGGCCATACATACCTGACGCACGGCCATCTGTTGCGTCAGGAGGATCCCCCCTTGTGTCGGTGTGGGTCCCGGCTGACGGTCGGCCACATTTTGCTAGAGTGTCCTCGACTGCGCACACTCCGGCAATCTTTTAATCTCGCGGGCACTTTGGCTTTGGTTTTATCCGACGATGCCTCCATGGCTGATACCGTTTTAAATTTTATCCGTGGTAGTCCGTTTTATGGTTCGATTTAGGGAGGTCCTGCGCCTTTCCCTTTCTGTGTCTATTGTCCTTGTGTCTGTTGCTGTTCTGGTGTGCCGTGAGATGGTTGACTCTTTCCCATTTTTGATCTCGTGGTCAGTCAACCAGTCTCCGGCCATCTTCCTTTCTTCTGTTTCTTTCTGTCTGGTGTTCCTCTGTCCTGTTCTTGTCTGTAGTGTATGTTGCTGCATTTGTGTGCTTTTAGCGCCTGGGGGGACGTCTCCTCCCCCTTTGGTTTTTATCTGCTTCGTCGATTTTCGGCTCGCCTGATTTTGGAATGGGGGACTGATGACCTTCGGTGTTTAGTCCCCCTTAAACATCCAACAACCACCACCACCATCGGTTCCGCCTGTGGCCCTCCGTCGCCGTTTTCTTGCGCTCCTCGAATCATTTCCGGGCTGTGAGGCTGTCTACACGGATGGTTCCCTGGTTGATGGTCGCACTGCCTACGCTTTTGCTCACGCTGCCCATGTTGAGCAACGCTCCTTGCCAGCTGGCTGCAGTATTTTTACTGCAGAGCTGGTGGCCATCTTGCGCGCTCTTGTGCACATGCGTTTCTGCTCAGGTGGGTCCATCGTCATCTGCAGTGACTCCCTGAGCAGCCTTCAGGCCATCGGCCGCTGCTATCCCTCCTCTCCTCTGGTGTCCTCTATTCAGGAGTGTGTTTCCGCCATTGCCCGTTCTGGTCGTTCGGTGGTCTTGGTTTGGACGCCAGGTCATGTTGGCATCCCTGGGAACGAACGTGTTGACAGGCTGGCAAAAGGGGCGATCGACGCCCCAGCTTTGGAGATCGGCCTCACAGCTCGCGACCTGCAGCTGGTGTTGCGCCGTAAGGTGCTTGGGGTGTGGGCTGATGAGTGGCGTGGCCTAACATCCCCGAATAAGCTGCGGGCTGTTAAGGAGACGACCGATGTGTGGCGTTCCTCCCTGCGGGCTTCTCGCAGGGACTCGGTAGTCCTATGTCGGCTGCGCATCGGCCATACATACCTGACGCACGGCCATCTGTTGCGTCAGGAGGATCCCCCCTTGTGTCGGTGTGGGTCCCGGCTGACGGTCGGCCACATTTTGCTGGAGTGTCCTCGACTGTGCACACTCCGGCAATCTTTTAATCTCTCGGGCACGTTGGCTTTGGTTTTATCTGACGATGCCTCCATGGCTGATGACGTTTTAAATTTTATCCGTGGTAGTCCTTTTTATGGTTCGATTTAGGGAGGTCCTGCGCCTTTCCCTTTCTGTGTCTTTTGTCCTCGTGTTTGTTGCTGTTCTGGTAGGCCGTGAGATGGTTGACTCTTTCCCTTTTTTGATCTCGTGGTCAGTCAACCAGTCTCCGGCCCTCTTCCTTTCTTCTGTTTCTTTCTGTCTGGTGTTCCTCTGTTCTGTTCTTGTCTGTAGTGTTCGTTGCTGCATTTGTGTTCTTTTAGCGCCTGGGGGAACGTCTCCTCCCCCTTTGGTTTTTATCTGCTTCGTAGATTTTCGGCTCGCCTGATTTTGGAATGGGGGACTGATGACCTTCGCTGTTTAGTCCCCCTTAAACATCCAACAACCACCACCACCACCACCACCGCTGAGGACCTAGAACTCGCCGGTCCCTCAGACGCCATGGATAACACTAGCACGGGTGCTCAATCGGAGGCAGCAGGTGACCCGGCGGCGTAATCTGCCTTCCCCGTCCTCTCACGCCTTTCTCAGCCATGGACAATACCATCCTCCAGTGGAACTGCAGCGGTTTCTTCCACCATTTAGCTGAGCTCCGCCAACTTCTCAGCCTTCGCCCTTTCTTCTGCATTGCTCTCCAGGAAACTTGGTTTCCGGCGATGCGAACCCCCGCCCTCCGTGGCTATCGGGGTTAATACAAGAACCGAGCAGCTTATGAAAGGGTGTCTGGTGGCGTCTGCATTTATGTCCTTCACACTCTGCACAGCGAATCTGTTCCTCTCCAGACGCCTTTAGAGGCTGTCGCTGTACGCGTGTGGACGCCACAGGCTGTTACCGTCTGCAGTCTTTACATTCCACCGGATGGTGCTGTCTCGCAGCATGTCCTGGCTGCACTGGTCGCCCAATTGCCGCCACCTTTCTTGCTATTGGGCGACTTCAACGCTCATAACCCTCTGTGGGGTGGGTCAGTGGCAACAGGTCGAGGCGCCATCATTGAGCATTTATTGTCGCAGCTCGATCTCTCGCTGTTAAATGATGGTGCCTTCACACACTTCAGTGTGGCGCATGGCACCTACTCCGCCATTGACCTTTCAATCTGTAGCCATAGCCTCTTACCGTCTGTCCAATGGAGTGTGCATGACGACCTGTGTGGTAGTGACCATTTTCCGATCTTTTTGTCACTACCACAGCGCCACTCTTCTGGGCGCCCTAGCAGATGGGCTATGAATAAGGCTGACTGGGACTTGTTCTCCTCCACTGCCGCTTTTGAGCCTCTCTCTACCGATGACATTGATGCGGTGGTTCAATCGGTCACCACCGGCATCGTTACTGCCGCCGAATCTGCCATTCCCCATTCCTGTGGGTCCCCTCGGCGGAAGGCTGTGCCTTGGTGGTCGCCTGAGATCGCTGAAGCGATTAAAGATCGCCGGCGGGCGCTCCAGCGTCACAAGCGACACCCCTCCCTCGACCACCTTATCGCCTTCAAACGGCTGCGTGCGCGGGCCCGCCTCCTTATCTGCCAAGGCAAGAAGGAGTGCTGGGAGCGGTATGTGTCCACCATTGGCCTCCATGTCACTCCCTCGCAGGTCTGGGCCAAGATTCGACGCGTCTACGGCTATCGGCCACCTGCCAGCGTCCCTGCGCTCTCACTGAATGGAGCAGTTTGTACTGACTCCGACGTCATTGCCACTCGCTTAGCAGAGCATTTTGGTATGAGTTCCGCTTCTGCGAATTACCCCCAGGCCTTCCGCTCCATTAAAGAGCGGATGGAACGTCGGAGCCTTTCGTTTCGCACCAACCACCCAGAATCTTACAATGCTCCATTTAGTGAGTGGGAATTTCGCAGTGCCCTCGCTGCTTGCCCTGATACCGCTCCTGGGCCAGATGGCATCCACTGTCAGATGCTGAAACACCTTTCAGTGGACTGCCAGCGGCGCCTTCTCGATCTTTACAACCGTCTTTGGGTCGAGGGGGAGTTTCCGTCGCAGTGGCGGGAAGGCATTGTCATCCCCGTTTTGAAGCCTGGAAAGAACCCTCTGGAGGTGGACAGCTACCGTCCCATTAGCCTCACCAACGTAATGTGCAAGCTTCTCGAACGGATGGTGAGCCGGCGCTTGCATTGGGTACTGGAGTCTCGGGGCCTTCTGGCTCCGTCTCAGGGTGGGTTCCGTAAAGGCCGCTCCGCCACCGACAATCTGGTGAGCCTGGAGACTGCCATCCGTACTGCCTTTGCCCGCCGTCAGCACCTGGTCGCTGTCCTTTTCGACATGCGGAAGGCGTACGATACGACATGGCGTCATCACATTCTTTCTACGCTTCATGGATGGGGTCTTCGGGGTCCTCTGCCGATTTTTATCCGCAATTTTCTGTCGTGTCGTACCTTCTGCGTGCAGGTCGCGGCCTCGTATAGTTCCTCCCACGTCCAGGAGAACGGTGTGCCACAGGGCTCTGTTTTAAGTGTCTGTCTGTTTTTAATAGCCATTAACGGGCTTGCTGCGGCCGTGGGAACTTCTGTCTCCGCTTCCCTGTATGCTGACGACTTCTGCCTTTATTACAGCTCTACTGGCATTGCAGCTGTTGAACGTCAGCTACAGGGCGCTATCCGTAAGGCGCAGTCTTGGGCTGTAGCGCATGGGTTTCAGTTTTCGGCAGCCAAGACCTGCGTTATGCATTTCTGCCGGCGCCGAACAGTCCATCCTGAGCCGCGGCTTTATCTTGCCGACGAACTCCTTGCTGTGGTGGAGACCCACAGGTTTTTGGGGGTGGTTTTCGATGCCCGGTTGACTTGGCTGCCTCATATCCGGCAGCTGAAACAGACGTGTTGGCGGCATCTAAACGCTCTGAGATGCTTGAGCCACACCCGCTGGGGCGCCGACCGCTTTACCCTGTTGCGGCTCTACCAGGCGTTAATCCAGTCCCGTCTGGATTATGGGAGCCTGGCTTATGGCTCAGCATCCCCATCTGCGTTACAGGTGCTGGACCCAATTCTCCACAGCGGGATGCGCCTTGCCACTGGTGCTTTCCGCACCAGCCCCGTGGACAGCGTACTAGTGGAGGCTGGTGTACCTCCCCTGCGGTTCCGACGCCAACGTTTGCTGGCCGCATATGCTGCCCATGTTCTAAGCTCGCCCGGGCATCCCAATTATCGTCTCCTGTTCCCGCGATTGGTCGTCCATCTGCCAGATCGTCGGCCCCGGTCTGGTTGTACAATAGCGGTCCGCGTCAAAGAGCTTCTCTCTGGGCTTCAGGTTTTTACTGTTCCACCTCCTTTCTGGGCTACTTTGCATACACCCCCATGGTGTGTTCGTCGCCCTTGCCTTCGGCTGGACCTGGCACAGGGCCCGAAGGACTCAGTCCCTCCAGAGGCCTTCCGCCGCCGCTTTTATTCTATCCTGGCCACGTATCAGGGCTCTGGTATTGTCTACACTGACGGTTCGATGGTTGCTGGTCGTGTCGGGTATGCGCTCACTCTAGGGGACCGTTCCGAACAACGTTCCTTGCCGGATGGCTGCAGCGTTTACACTGCTGAACTGGTCGCCATCTTTCGTGCCCTAGAGTATATCCGCTCCTGCTCAGGTGAGTCCTTCGTTATCTGTAGCGATTCCCTGAGCGGTTTACGAGCTCTCGACCAGTGTTTCCCTCGTTCTCGTTTGGTGATGGCTATCCACGAGTCTCTGCATACTCTCGCCTGTTGCGGCCGCTCTGTGGTCTTTGTGTGGACCCCCGGTCATGTCGGTATCCCGGGTAACGAACATGTTGACCGCCTGGCGAAAGAGGCCACCACCAAGCCATCTCTGGACCTTGGCCTCCCTGAGACTGATTTGCGGGCAGTCTTCCGCCGCAAAATCTTGGCGCTATGGAACGAGGAATGGCGCGAACTGCCATTGTCCAATAAACTCCGTGCTGTCAAGGCGACGACGGCTGTGTGGCGGTCATCCCTGCGAGCCACTCGCAGGGAATCGGTAGTTCTTTGCCGGCTCCGCATTGGCCACTCCCGGCTGACACACAGTTATTTACTGCGCCGGGAGGACCCTCCAGTATGTCGCTGCGGGGCGGCTTTGACAGTGGCCCACATTCTGTTGGCCTGCCCCCTTTTAGCTGTGGTCAGGCAGACATTTGCGCTGCCTGATACGCTCCCTGCCCTTTTAACAGACGACTCCACTATGGGTGACTTAGTTTTACGTTTTATTCGGGCAGGGGGATTTTATCATTTAATCTGAGTGTTTCTGTTTTATTTTATTGTTTTGTGTCGACTCTGGCCTTTGGCCTATGATTTTACACTGATTTTTTAATGTGTTTCTAAGTGGTTGGCTTTTCCTTTTTTATTTGTATGGTCGGCCAACCACCGTTTCTCTCTATGTGGTTTTCGTTCGTTTCGTTTTGTCTCGTCTTTGTCTCAGTCTCTCCTGTTCTGTATCGTCTGTGATCTCTTCTGTTCCTCGTTTTTGTTCTCTGTGGGTGTTCTATGTCTTTGGAAACAGGGACCGATGACCATGGCAGTCTGGTCCCTTTAATCCCCCAAACCAACCAACCAATACCATGGAATGCTATTCCACAATTCTCTGGGAACTCTCAAATCATGCCCCCTCTGTTCAACGACAGGTTGAAATTCAGTGTATTAAGGCGAAAATCATTTCTCTTATGCGTCACCACCTTGAAGGCACAATAGTACGCACAAGATGTCACGATTGTGTACTAGGAGAGCTCCTGTCAATGCATCATATTATCCGAGAGAAGCAGCGGTGTCAGAGAAAGCTGGTCAACGCCCTCGACATGCCAGATGGTCGTCGATTGACATCCCAGAATGACATCGTAAAAGCCTTTGTGGGTCACTACAACCAGTTCTATGCAACATAGGACCAGAACATAGTGGTAATGACTGATGTCCTCCATTCCTTGACAGGTACCCTGGATGAGGCTGCTGCAGAGATTTTCACAGCAACAATTACGTCTGATGACGTCGCCAATGCTCTTCATAAGGGTGCGGTGAAAAAAGCCCCAGGTCCAGGTGGGTTCCCGCTGGAGTTTTAGCACACATTCCACGACATCATGGACTCACGCTGGACTGCGATATATGAAGAACTGATGAACCCTGACCTTCCCCTCCCACCCGAATTCGTAGAAGGCTTACTTATCTCGGTCCCCAAGCCATCGGGAGGAGGGGAAGTTGGGCATCATTGGCCGTTGACCACGTTCAATTGTGATTTCAAGACTTTTACCCGAATTCTTACCGCTCGCCTTTGGTATGTCATTCCTCAAATCATCTATCTGGATCAAACGCGCTCTGGTGGTGACAGTAACATTCAGATGGCACTCAGCAATTACCGTGACATCATAGCCCTGGGCAAGACCTGTCGTTGTTATGGTGCCTTAGTGGCAGTGGACTTCGACCACACCTTTGATAGAATGAGTCATACCTTTCTAGAAAACGTACTCAGACGGATGTCGTTTCCAAACAGGTTTGTACACACCGCCTTGCGGCTCCTCCGAGGTGCCACATCGCGAGTGCTGGTCAATGACCGTGTGGTGGGTCCCATTAATGTCATGCGATTGGTCCGTCAAGGATGTCCGCTGTGCCATCGCCCTTGAGCCACTGTTACACAGTCTGAGGAGCTGGCTCACAGGGACAACACTAAGGGGGAATGCTTTCATCTGCCGCGCCTATGCAAATGACGTGGTGTTCTTGGTTCTATCGGAGGATGAAGTGAGAGAGGCACTGGCATGGATCAACCAGTACGGGACTGCTGCTGACGAAATCTAGTGCTATGTCCATCGGTAGAGGTCTTCCAGCAGAGAGTGTGGCTCCATTGCCATTAGTGGACAAGCTCAAATGTTTGGGGATCATCTTCAGGCGTAATATAAACGCCTGGTTCAAGCTATCTGGCGAACGTTCGTGACAACCTCCTCAGAGCATTGGGCATGTTACAAATGGTGGATTTTGTTAACACTCTTCTAGTCTAGCGACTGCCTCATTTACCACAAATTTTACCGATGGCAAAGGGAATGGCATACAGACTTCAGGCAGCATTCGGCTACTTTGTAAGCACGGGTCTTATCCTCAAAGTCCGCTACCTTGTCAACGTCCAAGCGAGAGCAGCTGTTCTTTATGTAAGTATGATGGTTAAGTCGTGGACGCGCCGCCGAACCGGGTTATCGGGAAGTCTGATTGACAAACGGCTCTCTCTCCCGAGTGGCACCTGTTGCAGTAGCCCATACTTCTTCCTCGCTCTCACATGTCAGAAACTTTTTCATTGAATACAGTTACCTCCATGCCCCCCCCCTGCGGGTTCGGGGGTTAGAATAGGCCCGCGGTATTCCTGCCTGTCGTAAGAGGCGACTAAAAGGAGTCTCAAACGTTTCGGCCTTATGTGATGGTCCCCTCTCGGGTTTGACCTCCATCTATCCAAATTATTCCGAAGAGCGAGCCAATTGGGGAAGGGCACCTTACATGGTGCACTGTATCCTTCGTGCAATTAGACCTATTGCCGTCTTTCTCGTCGTTGCGATGGTGTCCCGCTCGTTTTCGATCTCATGGGCGATTACCACGCTGCACTCTGCAGTGTTTCTTTTAACTGTGACGACGACCTTGGCCATTTTTGCACCTAAGATCCAGCACGGTAGCCAGTCCGTTGTGGTGGGGTCGCCATGTACCCTCTTGGTTGTAGCCCCCTGACAACACAGGGATCGCTCTACTGATGCCTGCGCCGTTCACTCCCCACGTATGCCAAGGAGTAGATGCCCATCTCCCTGGGGCATCGGGACTCCCGGCAATGGCCATCCTGCCAGGTGGCCTTTGCTGTGGCTGGGTGGCGCCCGTGGGGAGGGCCCTTGGTCGGAGTAGGTGGCATCAGGGCGGATGACCCGCAATGAAGCGTGGTACATCATCTGTCGCTGGCGGCCAGCCGCCAGCAGTCTCTAAGCGTTCGAGAGCCCATTTTAAAGGTAACGTTTATGACCCCAAATCGTTCCCCTCCCTCGCCACACCATGGGAGGAACGACAGGCATTGCGTGACACTGAGACGTATTCGCCCAGATATCTTGTCTGTACCAGAGCTGATGGGGAATCTTTTCTATCCGTGAAGCCTCAGTTCTTTGTAGAGCATTTAGAGGACAAGTTTGGGGAGGTGGAGGGCTTGTCCAAGATGCGGTCCGGATCGGTGTTGATCAAAACGGCATCCTCCGCCCAGTCGCGGGCCTTGCTCGCTTGTACTAAGCTGGGGGATGTCTCTGTCACTATCACGCCCCATAAGAGTCTGAACATGGTCCAGGGCATTATCTTTCACAGGGATCTGCTTTTACAGTCCGACGACGAGCTGCGCGCCAACTTGGAGCGCCGAGGTGTCCATTTCGTCCGGCGCGTCCACCGGGGTCCGAGGGATCGTCAAGTTGCCACCGGTGCCTTCCTCTTGGCCTTCGAGGGTGACACGTTACCTGAGAAGGTCAAGGTGATGGTGTACCGTTGTGATGTCAAGCCGTATATCCCTCCCCCGATGCGGTGCTTCAAGTGTTGGAAGTTCGGACACATGTCTTCACGCTGTGCGTCCGACCTCGTCTGTCGCGATTGCGGTCGACCTTCCCATCCTGATCATCCCTGTGCGCCGCCTCCAATCTGTGTGAACTGTGGTGCGCACCATCCGCCTTGCTCGCCAGACTGTCCGATTCTGCAGCAGGAGCGGAAGATCATGGAAATAAAGACTCTCGACCGCCTGACGTACACTGAGGCGAGGCGGAAATATGATCGGCTTCATCCGGTGCGCATGACAACTTCTTATGCCGCAACTGTCACTCCTTCTAAAATTCCCTCCGCTCAATCCAGCTCTCAGAGTCGAAGTCTCACACCTGCCCCCCCCCCCCCCCCCCCCCTGCGGGTTCGGGGTTAAGAATAGGCCCGCGGTATTCCTGCCTGTCGTAAGAGGCGACTAAAAGGAGTCTCAAACGTTTTGGCCTTAATGTGATGGTCCCCGTTCGGGTTTGACCTCCATTTTTCCAAATTCCACAGAAGTACGAGCCTTTTGGGGAAGGACACCTTACGTGGTGCACCATCAGTCCTCTGTGCCCTACGACCTTGGCACTCTTGATCGTCCTGGCGACGTGCATGCACCCTCCATCCCTCATTTTGGGCATAGACACCTGATGTATTGTGTACGTACCGCCCTTAGTGCGTCACCACCTGCACGCACGATCACTATGGACTACCCATGGCACCCGACATCCAGCACGGTAGCCAGCCCGTTGTGGTGGGGTCGTCATGTACCCTCTAGGTTGTAGCCCCCTGACAACACAGGGATCGTACTGCCGATGCCTGAGCTGACTCCTCCCCACGTAAGCCAAGGAGTAGATGCTCGTCTCTCAGGGGCATCGGGACTCCCGGCAACGGCCATCCTGCCAGGTGGCCTTTGCTGTGGCTGGGTGGCGCCCGTGGGGAGAGCCCCTGGTCGGAGTGGGTGGCATCGGGGCGGATGCCCCGCAATGAAGCGGGTGAAATCTCAATCTGGTGGTCGCCCGACCGCCAATGTCTCTAAGCGTGGTAAGGTGGAATTTAACGCTGTGACATATAACCCGAAGTCGTTCCCTTCCCTAGCCACACCATGGGAGGAACGTAGGGCTGCAGACAGACAGGAGCCGTATTCGCCACGATACCTTGTATGCAGCAGAACTGATGGGGATTCGTTTTTGGGGACTAAGCCTCTTTTCTTCGTGCACAATCTCGAAGATAAGTTTGGGGAAGTGGCGTCTCTTTCCAAAATGAGGAGCGGGGCCATTTTGATACAAGCAGCTTCATCTGCGCAGTCCCAGGCATTACTCGCCTGTGAGAAGCTTGGTGACATCCCCGTTACTGTCACTCCCCATAAGTCGTTAAATTTGGTCCAGGGGATTATTTTTCATAAAGATCTTCTGCTACAGTCTGATGACGAGCTACGTGAGAACCTGGCACGACGAGGTGTACACTTTGTCCGTCGTGTCTTTAGGGGGCCAAAGGATAATAGGGTCGCTACCGGTGCTTTCATCCTGGCCTTTGAGGGCGACTGCTTGCCTGAGAAAGTCAAGGTCATGATATACCGGTGCGATGTCAAGCCCTATGTCCCGCCCCCTATGCGATGCTTCCAGTGCTGGAAATTCGGACACATGTCCTCCAGGTGCACTTCCAGCCCCACGTGTCGTGATTGTGGACGACCTCCACATCCTAATGCTCCATGTGCTCCGCCTCCCACCTGCGTTAACTGTGGGGAGCATCATTCTCCCTGCTCACCAGACTGTGCCGTCTATCAACGAGAGCGGAAGATACAAGAAATTAAGACCTTGGACCGTTTAAGTTACCAAGAGGCGAAGAAGAAATTAGAACGACTCAGCCCCACACCTATGTTGCGGAGTTATGCTACTGTCACACTGCCGCCACCAGCTCCTGCACAGACTCCCTTCTCTGTTGGCCCACAGAGAAATCAGGTAACGTCTGCCCCACCGCTGGGACAGGCCGCTCTCTCTTCCACTGCTCCCAAAACACCGAGTTTGGGAGCAGTGCGCCCCAAGCAACCGGGGACGTTGGTCCCCACCTCTCAGCCGGAGCGGCGACAGCCCTCTCCGGCTCCTCAGCCGGGGAAGCGACAGCTCCTTCCGGCTGCTCAGCCGGGGACGCAACAGCCTCCTCCGGCCTCACTTGTTCGGAAGGGATCCCTTGGGGGCGTCCCTTCCAAGGACTTCCCCAGTGTCTCACAAGACACTAGCCAGTGGCTGAAGAAGCCACCAGCTGCTGGTCGAAGGGCTTCACGCTCTTCCTCTGTTCCTGATAATGCGTCAGGAAAGCCCTCCCAGCATGACGACCCTCCTCCCAAAGACAAGAGAGAGAAGAGGAAGCTCTCCAAGAAGGATAAGGACCCAGTGGTTCCCGCACCGATGCTCCCTGTCAGCTCAGCCTCTGAGGACGAGGTCGAGCTCTTTGCGTCCCCTGATGACCTGGATCTCGCCGTCTCCTCAGAAACGATGGCCGTAGTGACGTCCGTCGCTCAGTCGGTGGCAGCATGTGACCCTGCCAAGTAATTTGCCTTTTCTGTGCCTGAATGCCCCTACCGGACACGCTTTGTACAATCCTCCAGTGGAATTGTGGCGGTTATTTTAGCCATCTCCCTGAGCTACGGCAGCTTCTAAGCCTGACACCTGCTTTCTGCATTGCCCTACAGGAAACCTGGTTCCCGGCAATGCGGACCCCTGTCCTTCGTGGATACAGGGGTTATTACTGCAACCGTAGCACTTACAATTGTGTGTCAGGTGGAGCCTGCGTGTATGTCCTTACCTCTGTATATAGTGCTCCTGTGCCCCTTCAAACATCATTGGAAGCTGTGGCTGTACGTGTAAGGACTACCCAGGACATAACCGTCTGCAGTGTCTATCTCCCTCCAGGTGGTACAGTCTCCCTGACCGACTTGGCTGCACTTGTCGCCCAACTCCCCACGCCTTTTCTTCTCCTGGGGGATTTTAACGCCCACAATCCCCTGTGGGGTGGAAGGAAGGTTACTGGCCGTGGCAGGGAGGTCGAGAATCTCATCTCCCAACTCGACCTCTGCCTCTTAAACACTGGCGCCGCCACACATTTCAGTGTGGCGCATGGCACGTTCTCGGCCATAGATCTGTCGTTGTGCAGCCCAGGGCTTGTACCATCGGTCCACTGGCGAGTCCACGAGGACTTGTGTGGTAGTGACCATTTTCCGATCTTCCTTTCACTACCACAGCGTCACTCCTTTGCGCGCTCGCCTAGATGGGCATTTAGCAAGGCAAACTGGGACACGTTCTGCTCTGCTGCCACTGTTGACTCTCTCCCCCATGGTACCATCGATGTGGCGGTTGAGACACTGACTGCAGCGATTGTTTCCGCTGCGGAACGTACCATTCCTTGTTCGTTCGGGTGCCCCCGGCGAAAGTCGGTGCCTTGGTGGTCTCCAGAGGTCGCTGCCGCCATTAAAGAACGTCGGCGGGCTCTTCAGCGACATAAGCGGCACCCGTCTTTGGCGAACCTCCTTTTATTCAAACGTCTCCGTGCTCAGGTACGGAGGCTTATCAAACGGCGGAAACAGGAGTGTTGGGAGAGGTACGTTTCCAAGATTGGTTCCCGTACTTCCCCCTCCCAGGTGTGGCTGAAGATTCGGCGCATCTTTGGATTGCAGCACTCTACAGGTGTCCCAGGGCTTACCATCAACGGGGCAGTATCCACCGATGCCGATGCAATCGCCGAGCATTTCGCTCAGCACTATGTTCGGGCCTCTGCGTCGGGGAATTACCCGCCTGCATTTCGCGCGCTCAAACGCCGGGAGGAAGGCAAACGGCTTTCTTTCGCTTCTCGCCACCCTGAGGCGTATAACGCCCCATTTAGTTTGTGGGAACTCCAGAGCGCCCTGGCACAGTGCCCCGATACAGCCTCTGGGCCAGATGGCGTCCACAATCAGATGCTAAAACACCTGTCCCCGGACTGTCAGCGATGTGTTCTTGCCATCTTCAACCGCCTATGGGGTGATGGTGTCTTTCCGTCGCAGTGGCGAGAAAGTACCATCATTCCGGTGCTGAAGCCTGGTAAGGACCCGCTTACTGTGGATAGTTATCGGCCCATTAGCTTAACCAATACTCTGTGCAAGCTGATGGAACGCATGGTGAGTCGACGGCTGTGTTGGCTGCTCGAGTCTCGGGGTCTCCTGGCTCCATGCCAGAGCGGCTTCCGTCAGGGCCGTTCCACCGCCGATACTTTGGTCCTCCTTGAGTCTGCAATCCGCACTGCTTTTTCCAGGCGCCAACACCTCGTCTCCGTCTTTTTCGACCTCTCCAGAGCATATGACACGACGTGGCGGCACCATATTCTCGCCACGTTGCACGGGTGGGGTCTCCGGGGCTCTCTCCCCATTTTTATTCGGAATTTTTTATCTGTTCGGACATTCCGCGTTTTAATTGGCACATCCCATAGTTCACTTCATATCCAGGAGAACGGCGTTCCACAGGGCTCTGTATTGAGCGTGCCCCTTTTCCTTGTGGCCATTAATGGCCTTGCAGCAGCAGTAGGGTCGTCTGTCTCGCCCACGTTATATGCTGACGATTTCTGCATCTTTTTCAGCTCCTCCACCGTTGGCGTTGCAGAACGTCGGTTGCAGGGAGCCATACGCAAGGCGCAGGCGTGGGCCCTAGCCCATGGGTTTCAGTTTTCTCCTGCAAAGACTTGTGTTATGCACTTTTGTCGGCGTCGCACTGTCCATCCCCACCCTGAGCTTTATCTTCAGGATGCTAAGCTCAGGGTTGTTGACACCTACCGTTTTCTGGGATTGCTGTTCGATGCCCGGCTTACTTGGCTTCCACATATTCGTGAGCTCAAGCGTCAGTGCTGGCAGCATCTCAATGCCCTCCGCTGCCTCAGCAACACAACTTGGGGTGCAGACCGTAACACGCTGCTGCAGCTCTACAAAGCCCTTGTGCTGTCCCGACTGGATTATGGGAGTGTGGCGTATGGCTCAGCGTCGCACTCAGCGTTGCAACTGCTGGACCCCATTCACCACTGTGGGGTTCGACAGGCGACAGGAGCATTCCGCACCAGTCCTGTTAATAGCCTACTTGCTGAGGCTGGGGTTCCTCCGCTCTACATTCGGCGTCAACAACTCTTAGCCAACTATGCTGCCCACGTCCGTTGTTCTCCCCGTCACCCTAACTACCGTCTCCTTTTCACCGATGCGGCAGTCCATCTTCCACGCCGGCGGCCGCAATCAGGCCATGCAATTGGGATCCGTGTTCAGTCCCTGCTTAGTGAACTCGAGTCTTTGCCTCTTCCATCTGCTTTTCAGGTCCGCCCACATACACCACCTTGGTGTATCCGTCGGCCGCAGCTTCAGCTGGACCTCTCCCAATGGCAAAAGGATTCAGTTCCTCCTGCAGTCTTGCGCCGCCAATTTCTTGCTCTCCTCGACGAATCCCGTGACTCGGAGGTTATCTATACCGATGGCTCGATGGTTGATGGCCGTGTGGGGTACGCTTATGTTCATGCGGACTATGTCGACCAGCGCTCCTTGCCGGACGGCTGCAGTGTTTACACTGCAGAGCTAACAGCTATTTTTCGTGCCCTTGAGCGTGTTAGTACCAGCACTGGCGAGTCTTTTGTCATTTGCAGTGACTCTCTCAGTAGTCTCCAGGCTCTTGACCAGTGCTACCCACGCCATCCCATTGTTGTTGCCATCCAGGAGTCCGTTCATGCTCTTGCACAACGTGGCCGTTCAGTGGTGTTCATATGGACCCCGGGACACGTTGGGATAGCGGGCAACGAACACGCCGACAAGTTAGCTAAAGAAGCCACCCGCAAACTGCCGTTGGAGATCGGCCTCCCGGCAACTGATCTCCGATCGGTGTTACGCCGTCGGGTCTTTGGGATGTGGGCCGACGAATGGCGCACCCTGTCTGTACCCAACAAGCTGCGGCGTGTAAAGGAGGCCACGACTGTGTGGGGTTCCTCCATGCGGGCCTCTCGGAGGGACTCTGTGGTTCTCTGTAGGCTCCGCATTGGTCACTCTTGGCTGACGCATGGTCATCTGCTGCGTCGAGAGGACCCCCCTCATTGTCGCTGTGGTGCACTTATGACGGTGGCCCATATATTGTTGGACTGTCCTCTTTTAACCGCCCTCAGGCGAACTTTTAATCTCCAGGGTGCTTTATCATCTCTCTTAGGTGACAATGTCTCTATGGCCGATCGGGTTTTAAGTTTTCTTCGCGCAAGCGGCTTTTATAGGTCCATTTAAATTTTTTTTTTTTTTTTTTTAACATCACCCTCTTTTGAGCTCTCTCTTTTACTTAGTTTTGTGTTGTGATTCGACTCCGCCCTAAACTTTTAGGCTGGAGGTTTTAACGTGTTGGAGAGTGGCTGGCTCATCCTATTATTTTCGTGATCAGCCAGCCACAGTTCTCTGCTGTGCAGTTTTAATTCCTTCTGCCTTTGTTCTCTATGTTGTTTTTGTTGCTGTGCTCTGTTTTCCATGTTGTCTTACAATGGACCATGGGGCTTTTCTTCCCCTGGAGTTTTTCTTTTAGTGCTTCGCTTGACTGGTGGATAGTTCCCCTGTGCTCTGTGTTTTTATGACCTTTGTAGTTTGGTCCCTTTCATCTTTAACCCAACCAACCACCACCTGCCCCCTTGATGGTGGGAGGCACTAAACCTCCTGTTGCTCCTGCTCCATCTACTTCAGGAGCAACACCCCCCCAACCATCAGGGACATCAGTCCCCCCTTCCAAGCCGGAGAAGCGTAAGACTTCTTCGGCTACTCTCGTAAGGAAGGGGTCCCTTGGGGACCTCCCTTCCCAAGTTCCGTCCGGTACACAGGCCGACAGCCGCAAGTGGCTTAAACAACCGCCGGTCCCTGGTCGTAGGGACACACGGTCGTCGTCTGTCCCTGACACCGACCCAGTTGCGCCCTCCCAGCCTGCGCCACCAAAGGCACAGCGCGAGAAGCAGCACAAGAAGAAACTCCCCAAGGCTACCGACATTGCGGTGGCACCCATTCCACCGCTTCCTACAAGCTCTGCGTCTGAGGATGAGGTGGAGATCCTGGCGTCCGCTGAGGACCTGGATCTCGCCAGTCCCTCGGATGCAGTACATGGCTGTTGTCCAGGTGGTGACTCCATAGCAGCAGGGGCCCCGGAGGCGTAATCTGCCTCCCCAGTCCCTTCACGCCTTTCCCATCCATGGCTAATAACATCCTCCAGTGGAACTGCAGCGGTTTCTTCCGCTATCTAGCTGAGCTCCGCCACCTTATCAGCCGTCATCCTTTCCTTTGCATTGCTCTGCAGGAAACTTGGTTTCCAGCAATGCGAACCCCCGCCCTCCGTGGCTATCGGGGTTATTTTAAGAACCGGGCAGCTTATGCAAGGGTGTCTGGTGGCGTCTGCATATATGTCCTGAACTCTCTTCACAGCGAGTTTGTGCCTCTACAAACAGCTTTAGAGGCTGTCGCTGTTCGGGTGTGGACGCCCCAGGCCATTACCGTCTGCAGTATTTACCTTCCACCTGATGGTACTGTCGCGCAGCATGTCCTGGCTGCTCTGATAGCACAACTGCCGCCACCTTTTTTGCTGCTGGGCGATTTCAATGCCCACAACCCTCTATGGGGTGGGACTGTCTCCGACGATCGTGGTCGGGCCGTGGAGCATGTGTTGGCTCAGCTCGACCTTAGCCTCTTGAACACCGGTGCTCCCACGCATTTCAGTGTGGCCCATGGCTCGTTCTCGGCCATCGATCTCTCTATTTGCAGCCCTGGACTTGTCCCATCGCTCCACTGGAGGGTGCATCCGGACCTGTGTGGTAGTGACCATTTTCCCATCTATTTGTCGCTGCCACAGTGTCATTCTTCTGGGCGCTTGCCCCGCTGGGCTCTCCACAGGGCTGACTGGCCAGCTTTTACTTCCGCTGTAACCATTGCGTCTCCCCCACAGGGTGACATTGACGAGGTGGTCCGTGTTTTAACCACGTCCATCATTTCAGCGGCCGAGGCTACCATCCCCCGTTCCTCTGGCCTCCCTCGGCGGAAGGCTGTCCCCTGGTGGTCGCCGGAGATTGCTGAGGCTATTCGCGACCGTAGGCGGGCTCTCCAGCGTCATAGGCGGCACCCGTCTCTGGAGACCCTCATCGCCTTTAAGAGGCTCCGTGCCTTCGCCCGTCGACTTATTGCACGGCGTAAGCAGGAGTGCTGGGAGAGGTACGTCTCCTCCCTGGGCTCCCGTGTCTCGTCCTCGCACGTGTGGTCCCGGATCCGGCGGATTTATGGCTCCCAGACCCCTGTGGGTGTCCCTGGGCTCTCCTTGGACGGCGCTGTCTGCACGGACGCTGCCGCCATTGCTGAACGGCTAGCCGCGCACTTTGCTCAGAGCTCTGCGACTGCTTCCTATCCCCCCGCCTTTCGCTCTCTAAAGGAGCGAGCCGAGCGGACGCCGTTCTCATTCCACACGCGTCATTATGAAACTTACAATGCTCCTTTCAGCGAGAGGGAACTCCTCGCTGCCCTCGCCGATTGCCCTGATACTGCACCAGGACCGGATTGCATCCACGCGCAGATGCTGAAGCATCTCTCCAGGGCCTGCCAGAGACACATCCTCACCATCTTTAACCGCATTTGGAGCGAGGGCGTGTTCCCGTCGCAATGGCGAGAGGGTCTTATTGTCCCCATCGTGAAGCCCGGTGCGGACCCACTGGTGGTGGACAGCTATCGTCCCATTACCCTCACCAACGTTTTGTGCAAATTGCTCGAACGTATGGTGGGGCGGCGTTTGTGTTGGGTCCTTGAGTCGCGCGGTCTCCTCGCTCCATCTCAGGGTGGCTTCCGTCGGGGCCGGTCTGCAGTGGACAATTTGGTGCGGCTGGAATCTGCTGTCCGTACGGCTTTTGCCCGACGTCAGCACCTTGTTGCTGTATTTTTCGATCTGCGGAAGGCGTATGACACCACATGGAGGCATCACATCCTCGCCACGTTGCATGGGTGGGGTCTTCGTGGTCGGCTCCCGGCTTTTTTCTTCAAAGCATTTTATTGCGCCGCTCTTTCCGGGTGCAAGTCGGTGCCACCTCTAGTTCCTCTTATATACAGGAAAATGGGGTCCCGCAGGGCTCGGTGTTGAGCGTCTCGTTATTTCTAGTGGCCATTAATGGTCTGGCTGCAGCAGTGGGGTCGTCGGTGTCTCCTTCTTTGTATGCCGACGACTTCTGCATCTCATTTAGCTCCACGACTACGGGAGTCGCCGAACGCAGGTTGCAAGTCGCCGTTCGCAAGGCAGCATCATGGGCTCTGGCTCATGGTTTTCAGTTCTCTGCTGCCAAGACTCGGGTTATGCACTTCTGCAGGCGTCGGACGGTCCACCCTCATCCTGAACTTTACCTCGACGGCCACCTGCTTGACGTGGTGGACACTTGCCGCTTCTTGGGACTCGTGTTTGATGCCCGGCTCACATGGGTTCCTCATGTTACTCAGCTGAAGCAAAAATGCTGGCGGCACCTCAACGCCCTCCGCTGCCTTAGCCACACGTCTTGGGGTGCGGATCGCTACACGCTGCTGCGATTGTACAGAGCCCTTGTGCAGTCGCGGCTTGATTATGGGAGCCTGGCCTATGGGTCTGCATCACCCTCAGTGTTGAAGTTGTTAGACCCCATACACCACTGTGGGGTCCGGCTTGCAACTGGCGCTTTTCGTACGAGCCCCGTGGATAGTCTACTGGTGGAGGCCGGGGTTCCCCCGCTGCGGTTTCGCCGCCATCGACTGCTCGCCGACTATGCTGTCCACGTGCATTGCTCGCCAGGCCATCCCAATCGTCGCCTGCTTTTCCCTGCCATGGTCCTCCATCTGCCCGAACGGCGACCTAGGTCTGGGCTTTCTGTAGCTGTCCGTGTCCAGTCCCTGCTGTCAGAACTGGGGTCATTCCCTCTTCTGCCTCCCTTCCGGGTCCGTACACCTACGCCTCCCTGGTGTTTGTCCCGGCCATCTGTCCGTCTGGATTTGGCACAGGGCCCTAAGGACTCGGTTCCGCCTGTGGCCCTCCGTCGCCGTTTTCTTGCGCTCCTCGAATCATTTCCGGGCTGTGAGCCTGTCTACACTGATGGTTCCCTGGTTGATGGTCGCACTGCCTACGCTTTTGCTCACGCTGCCCATGTTGAGCAACGCTCCTTGCCGGCTGGCTGCAGTATTTTTACTGCAGAGCTGGTGGCCATCTTGCGAGCTCTTGAGCATATGCGTTCCTGCTCAGATGCGTCCGTCGTCATCTGCAGTGACTCCCTGAGCAGCCTTCAGGCCATCGACCGCTGCTATCCCTCCTCTCCTCTGGTGTCCTCCATTCAGGAGGCTGTTTCCGCCATTGCCCGTTCTGGTCGTTCGGTGGTCTTGGTTTGGACGCCCAGTCATGTTGGCATCCCAGGGAACGAACGTGTAGACAGGCTGGCCAAAGGGGCGATAGCCGCCCCAGCTTTGGAGATCGGCCTTACGGCTCGCGACCAGCAGCTGGTGTTGCGCCGTAAGGTACTTGGGATGTGGGCTGCTGAGTGGCGTGGCATGACAGCCCCGAATAAACTGCGGGCTGTCAAGGGGACGACCGATGTGTGGCGTTCCTCCCTGCGGGCTTCTCGCAGGGACTCGGTAGTCCTGTGTAGGCTGCGCATCGGCCATACCTACCTGACGCACGGCCATCTGTTGCGTCAGGAGGATCCCCCCTTGTGTCAGTGTGGGTCCCGGCTGACGGTCGGCCACATTTTGCTGGAGTGTCCTCGACTGCGCCCACTCCGGCAATCTTTTAATCTTCCGGGCACTTTGGCTTTGGTTTTATCCGACGATGCCTCCATGGCTGATACCGTTTTAAATTTTATCCGTGGTAGTCCGTTTTATGGTTCGATTTAGGGAGGTCCTGCGCCTTTCCCTTTCTGTGTCTATTGTCCTTGTGTCTGTTGCTGTTCTGGTGTGCTGTGAGATGGTTGACTCTTTCCCATTTTTGATCTCTTGGTCAGTCAACCAGTCTCTGGCCTTCTTCCTTTCTTCTGTTTCTTTCTGTCTGGTGTTCCTCTGTCCTGTTCTTGTCTGTAGTGTTTGTTGCTGAATTTGTGTGCTTTTAGCACCTGGGGGGACGTCTCCTCCCCCTTTGGTTTTTATCTGCTCCGTAGATTTTTGGCTCGCCTGATTTTGGAATGGGGGACTGATGACCTTCGCTGTTTAGTCCCCCTTAAACATCCAACAACCACCACCACCACATTCATAAGGCGTATGACACTACTTGGCGCCGCCATATCCTCAATCAACTCCATGAGTGGGGCTTTCGTGGCCGTCTCCCCATCTTCATACGGTCCTTTCTTTCCCACCGCCTCTTTCGCTGTAGGGTTGGTAATGTGCTATCTGATTTGTATGTGCAGGAGAATGGTGTTCCTCAGGGAAGCGTTTTAAGTGTCACCCTCTTTGCCGTCGCCATTAACAGTATCACGTCCACTATCCGGAGTCCTGCCCAATGCTCCTTGTTTGTGGACGATTTTGCTGTTTTCTGTACTCCCTCCAGTCTTGTCACTGCTCGTCGGCAGTTGCAGCTTACGATACAGCGATTAGAGGCATGGACTGTGAAGACGGGTTTTACCTTTTCTGCCGACAAATGTGTGTGTGTTCATTTTAATCGTTCTCGACGTCTTTTTACCTCCCCTGAATTGCGTCTGAGGGACACCATTCTTCCTTTTAGCGACACTGTGCGGTTCCTGGGCCTCACTTTTGATTCCAAACTGTCGTGGTTGCCTCACCTTAAAGACCTGAAGGTGCGGGCCCTGAAGGCACTGAATATTTTGAAGTGTCTGAGCCATCGGTCCTGGGGAGCAGATCGGGCACGTCTGCTGCAGTTTTATAGGGCTTTCGTCCGATCGCGTCTTGACTATGGTTGCACCGTGTATGGGTCAGCAAGGCCTTCGTATCTGAAGATTCTTGACGCAGTACACCATGAGGGTATCAGGCTGGCCACTGGTGCCTTCCGTACCAGTCCCATCCCCAGCCTGTGTGCTGAGGCAGGGGAACCGCCGCTCGCCATCCGGCGGCAACTCCTCATGGTGCGTCGGGTGTGTCACTTCCTTGCCTGTCCTACATCCCCTGCGTACCCTACCGTTGCCCGACCGCCTATGGAACGTCTCTTTTCCAGTCGTCCCAGGGCAACGAGACCATTTGGGATTCGTGCCAAGCATTTGCTTGAGTCCCTTGGTGTGGAGCGTGTGGCCCCCCAACGACAAGGTTTTACTCGCCTGCCTCCCTGGTTGCTCCAGAGGCCCAGCGTCCTTTTAGACTTGTCGGAGTACCGGAGGAGCTGCACTCCTGCGTTTGTTTTTACCGCCTTATTTTATGATATTTTAAACCAGCATCCCGACCATGTACCAGTATTTACAGATGGCTCTAAACAGGGGGACTCTGTTGGTTGTGCTGTTGTTTTCCCCGATCGAGTCGTCAAGTTACGGCTTCCTGCGGCGTTTACCATCTTTGATGCCGAATTGTTTGCGATCTTGCAGGCATTGGAGCAGATGAGATGTGTTCCCAGTCGTAAGTTCCTCATCTGTTCTGACTCCCTGAGTGCCCTTCAGACCATGCAACACTTGTACCCAGCGGATACGGTCGTCCAGAACATCCATGATGCCCTACTCCACCTTCAGCGGCAGGGGAAGGAGGTTTCCTTCTGCTGGGTGCCGGGGCACGTGGGTATTAGGGGAAACGAGCTGGCAGATGTGGCTGCCAAAGATGCATGTTCCCTCCCTCACGTTGTTGACTGTGCCGTCCCTCTCCATGCTGTTACCTCCCTCCTGCGTTTTCGCGTTATGCGTCAGTGGGAAGAGGAGTGGCTGGCAGTCGGTGAAAATAAGCTGCGTCTGGTCAAGGCCACCACGCGGCCATGGCGTACGTCCTACCAGTCATGCAGGCGGGATGAAGTTCTCCTCACTCGCCTCCGCATCGGGCACAGTCCCTTCACACATGGTTTTTTACTCCGGCGTGAGGATCCCCCAATCTGCAGTGCTTGTGGCGTCCAGATTACTGTCCGCCACATTTTACTTGACTGTCTTTTATTCTCTGACCAGAGGGCTGTGGTTTCTTTGCCACCGGATTTGCCCTCTATTTTGAAAGATGACGCAACGTCTGTGTTTAAGGTTTTACGGTTTTGTGTCCTGTCCAATTTGTTGCCACGGCTTTTAGGGAGAGGTTTTTAATGTGCTGCTGGATGACTGGCTCACCCAGATTTTAGGTAAGAGGTCCGCCAGTCACGAATACCTCCTTGTTTCCCTTCAGTTTCTGTCCTCCCTTCCTTGTGTTTCCTTTCCTTTTTTAGTGCACACCTTCTCCTCTTGTTTTGCCTCTGTACGTGAGGATTTGGAACTGCGTCAGGTCTGTGTCTTTTCGCTGTTCCCCTTGTTCGCTGTTCGTCTTAGTCCCTTCACTGCATGTGTTCCTGTTTTTATACGTTTGGGCGCTGATGACCTCGCTGTTTAGCGCCCGTAAACCTCAAACACACACACACACACACAATTTGGTGCGGCTGGAATCTGCTGTCCGTACGGCTTTTGCCCGACGTCAGCACCTTGTTGCTGTATTTTTCGATCTGCGGAAGGCGTATGACACCACATGGAGGCATCACATCCTCGCCACGTTGCATGGGTGGGGTCTTCGTGGTCGGCTCCCGGCTTTTCTTCAAAGCTTTTTATTGCGCCGCTCTTTCCGGGTGCAAGTCGGTGCCACCTCTAGTTCCTCTTATATACAGGAAAATGGGGTCCCGCAGGGCTCGGTGTTGAGCGTCTCGTTATTTCTAGTGGCCATTAATGGTCTGGCTGCAGCAGTGGGGTCGTCGGTGTCTCCTTCTTTGTATGCCGACGACTTCTGCATCTCATTTAGCTCCACGACTACGGGAGTCGCCGAACGCAGGTTGCAAGTCGCCGTTCGCAAGGCAGCATCATGGGCTCTGGCTCATGGTTTTCAGTTCTCTGCTGCCAAGACTCGGGTTATGCACTTCTGCAGGCGTCGGACGGTCCACCCTCATCCTGAACTTTACCTCGACGGCCACCTGCTTGACGTGGTGGACACTTGCCGCTTCTTGGGACTCGTGTTTGATGCCCGGCTCACATGGGTTCCTCATGTTATTCAGCTGAAGCAAAAATGCTGGCGGCACCTCAACGCCCTCCGCTGCCTTAGCCACACGTCTTGGGGTGCAGATCGCTGCACGCTACTGCAATTGTACAGAGCTCTTGTGCAGTCCCGGCTTGATTATGGGAGCCTGGCCTATGGGTCTGCGTCCCCCTCAGTGTTGAAGTTGTTAGACCCCATACATCACTGTGGGGTTCGGCTTGCTACTGGCGCTTTTCGCACCAGCCCCGTGGATAGTCTACTGGTGGAGGCCGGGGTTCCCCCGCTGCGGATTCGCCGCCATCGTCTGCTCGCCGACTATGCTGTCCACGTACATTGCTCGCCAGGCCATCCCAATCGTCGCCTGCTTTTCCCTGCCTTGGTCCACCACCTGCCCGAACGGCGACCTCGGTCTGGGCTTTCCGTCGCTGTCCGTGTCCAGTCCCTGCTGTCAGAACTGGGGTCATTCCCTCTTCTGCCTCCCTTCCGGGTCCGTACATCTACGCCTCCCTGGTGTTTGTCCCGGCCGTCCGTCCGTCTGGATTTGGCACAGGGACCTAAGGACTCGGTTCCGCCTGTGGCCCTCCGTCGCCGTTTTCTTGCGCTCCTCGACTCATTTCCGGGCTGTGAGCCTGTCTACACTGATGGTTCCCTGGTTGATGGTCGCACTGCCTACGCTTTTGCTCACGCTGCCCATGTTGAGCAACGCTCCTTGCCGGCTGGCTGCAGTATTTTTACTGCAGAGCTGGTGGCCATCTTGCGAGCTCTTGAGCATATGCGTTCCTGCTCAGATGCGTCCGTCATCATCTGCAGTGACTCCCTGAGCAGCCTTCAGGCCATCGACCGCTGCTATCCCTCCTCTCCTCTGGTGTCCTCCATTCGGGAGGCTGTTTCCGACATTGCCCGTTCTGGTCGTTCGGTGGTCTTGGTTTGGACGCCCGGTCATGTTGGCATCCCTGGGAACGAACGTGTAGACAGGCTGGCCAAAGGGGCGATCGACGCCCCGGCTTTGGAGATCGGCCTTACGGCTCGCGACCAGCAGCTGGTGTTGCGCCGTAAGCTGATTGGGATGTGGGTTGCTGAGTGGCGTGGCATGACAGCCCCGAATAAACTGCGGGCTGTCAAGGAGACGACCGATGTTTGGCGTTCCTCCCTGCGGGCTTCTCGCAGGGACTCGGTAGTCCTGTGTCTGCTGCGCATCGGCCGGACATACCTGACGCACGGCCATCTGTTGCGTCAGGAGGATCCCCCCTTGTGTCGGTGTGGGTCCCGGCTGACGGTCGGCCACATTTTGCTGGAGTGTCCTCGACTGCGCACACTCCGGCAATCTTTTAATCTCCCGGGCACTTTGGCTTTGGTTTTATCCGACGATGCCTCCATGGCTAATACCGTTTTAAATTTTATCCGTGGTAGTCCGTTTTATGGTTCGATTTAGGGAGGTCCTGCGCCTTTCCCTTTCTGTGTCTATTGTCCTTGTGTCTGTTGCTGTTCTGGTGTGCCGTGAGATGGTTGACTCTTTCCCATTTTTGATCTCGTGGTCAGTCAACCAGTCTCCGGCCATCTTCCTTTCTTCTGTTTCTTTCTGTCTGGTGTTCCTCTGTCCTGTTCTTGTCTGTCGTGTTTGTTGCTGAATTTGTGTGCTTTTCGCGCCTGGGGGGACGTCTCCCCCCCCTTTGGTTTTTATCTGCTTCGTCGATTTTCGGCTCGCCTGATTTTGGAATGGGGGACTGATGACCTTCGCTGTTTAGTCCCCCTTAAACATCCAACAACCACCACCACCTACCCCCTGCGGGTTCGGGGGTTAGAATAGGCCCGCGGTATTCCTGCCTGTCGTAAGAGGCGACTAAAAGGAGTCTCAAACGTTTCGGCCTTATGTGCTGGTCCCCTGTCGGGTTTGACCTCCATATCTCAAAATTTTTCCGAAGAGCGAGCCGATTGGGGAAGGGCGCCTTACTTGGTGCATTGTGTCCGTGTTGTGTTGAGAACTTTCGCCATCTTATTCGTCGTTGCATTGCAGTCTTGCCCGCTCTCCATCTCTTGGGCATCGATGCGCCCCTGCGTGCACTTTCTGCCAAGCACTGTGCAGGGCCATTTTCTGCACTGACGACGCCCATGGACCACATGTCACCTAACATCCAGCACGGTAGCCAGACCCCCTGCGGGTTCGGGGGTTAGAATAGGCCCGCGGTATTCCTGCCTGTCGTAAGAGGCGACTAAAAGGAGTCTCAAACGTTTCGGCCTTATGTGATGGTCCCCTCTCGGGTTTGACCTCCATCTATCTAAATTATTCCGAAGAGTGAGCCAATTGGGGAAGGGCACCTTACATGGTGCACTGTATCCTTCGTGCAATTAGACCTATAGCCGTCTTTCTCGTCGTTGCAATGGTGTCCCGCTCGTTTTCGATCTCTTGGGCGATTACCACCCCCCCTGCGGGTTCGGGGGTTAGAATAGGCCCGCGGTATTCCTGCCTGTCGTAAGAGGCGACTAAAAGGAGTCTCAAACGTTTCGGCCTTATGTGATGGTCCCCTCTCGGGTTTGACCTCCATCTATCTAAATTATTCCGAAGAGCGAGCCAATTGGGGAAGGGCACCTTACATGGTGCACTGTATCCTTCGTGCAATTAGACCTATAGCCGTCTTTCTCGTCGTTGCAATGGTGTCCCGCTCGTTTTCGATCTCTTGGGCGATTACCACGCTGCACTCTGCAGTGTTTCTTTTAACTGTGACGACGACCTTGGCCATTTTTGCACCTAAGATCCAGCACGGTAGCCAGTCCGTTGTGGTGGGGTCGCCATGTACCCTCTTGGTTGTAGCCCCCTGACAACACAGGGATCGCTCTACTGATGCCTGCGCCGTTCACTCCCCACGTATGCCAAGGAGTAGATGCCCATCTCCCTGGGGCATCGGGACTCCCGGCAACGGCCATCCTGCCAGGTGGCCTTTGCTGTGGCTGGGTGGCGCCCGTGGGGAGGGCCCTTGGTCGGAGTAGGTGGCATCAGGGCGGATGACCCGCAATGAAGCGTGGTACATCATCTGTCGCTGGCGGCCAGCCGTCAGCAGTCTCTAAGCGTTCGAGAGCCCATTTTAAAGGTAACGTTTATGACCCCAAATCGTTCCCCTCCCTCGCCACACCATGGGAGGAACGACAGGCATTGCGTGACACTGAGACGTATTCGCCCAGATATCTTGTCTGTACCAGAGCTGATGGGGAATCTTTTCTATCCGTGAAGCCTCAGTTCTTTGTAGAACATTTAGAGGACAAGTTCGGTGAGGTGGAGGGCTTGTCCAAGATGCGGTCTGGATCGGTGTTGATAAAAACGGCATCCTCTGCCCAGTCACGGAGGTTGCTCAATTGTGACAAGTTGGGGGATGTTTCCGTTAGCATCACGCCGCATAAGAGTCTGAACATGGTCCAGGGTATTATATTCCACCGGGATCTTCTTCTGCAGTCCGACGATGAATTACGCGCCAACCTCGAACGACGAGGTGTTCACTTCGTCCGGCGCGTCCATCGGGGTCCGAGGGATAATCAGGTCGCCACCGGTGCCTTCATCTTGGCCTTTGAGGGTATTGTCTTACCCGAAAAGGTTAAGGTGATGGTTTACCGTTGTGATGTGAAACCATATATCCCTCCTCCGATGCGGTGTTTTAAATGCTGGAAGTTCGGGCACATGTCATCGCGCTGTACTTCCAGCATGACGTGTCGGGATTGCGGGCGTCCTTCGCATCCCGATACTCCATGTGCCCCGCCTCCTATCTGTGTTAACTGCGGAGAACACCATTCCCCCTGCTCACCGGACTGTAGGATATTGCAGAAAGAACGGAAGATAATGGAATATAAGACCTTGGACCGGCTGACCTACCCCGAGGCTAGACGGAAATATGAGAGGCTCCATCCTGTGGCAATGCCGTCAACTTACGCCGCTGCTGCAACGACGGTTCTCCCGTCTTCACGAATCGGCTCTACGATCGGTCAGCATCCACCGGCCCCCTTGCTTGCGGGGGGCACTTCGCACCCTGTTGCTCCTGCTCCATCTTCTCCAGGAGCAACACCCTCCCAACCATCGGGGACATCAGTTCCCCCTTCCCAGCCGGAGAAGCGTAAGGCTTCTTCGGCTGCTCTCGCCAGGAAGGGATCCCTTGGGGCTCTCCCTTCACCAGTTCCGACCAGTGGAAAAGCGGACGCCCGCAAGTGGTTGAAACAACCGCCAGTCCCTGGTCGTCGGGCCTCGCGGTCGTCGTCTGTCCCTGAGACTGACCCGGTGAAGCCCATGCCGCCTGAACCGCCGAAGGCGCAGCGTGACAAGCAGACAAAGAAGAAAGTCCCCAAGACCAACGGTATTGCGGTGGCACCGATCCCACCGCTTCCTACAAGCTCTGCCTCTGAGGACGAGGTGGAGATTCTGGCGTCCGCTGAGGACCTCGCTCTTGCCGGTCCCTCGGACGCAATGGATGGCATTTGTACAGATGCTCCATCGGAGGCAGCAGGTGACCCAGTGGCGTAATCTGCCTTCCCAGTCTCGTCACGCCTTTCCCAGCCATGGACAACACCATCCTCCAGTGGAACTGCAGCGGTTTCTTCCACCATCTAGCCGAGCTCCGTCAACTTATCAGCCTTCACCCTTTCTTCTGCATTGCTCTCCAGGAAACTTGGTTTCCGGCGATGCGAACCCCCGCCCTCCGTGGCTATCGGGGTTATTACAAGAACCGAGCAGCTTATGAAAGGGTGTCTGGTGGCGTCTGCATTTATGTCCTTCACACTCTGCACAGCGAGTCTGTCCCTCTCCAGACGCCTTTAGAGGCTGTCGCTGTACGCATGTGGACGCCACAGGCTGTTACCGTCTGCAGTCTTTACATTCCACCGGATGGTGATGTCTCGCAGCATGTCCTGGCTGCACTGGTCGCCCAATTGCCGCCACCTTTCTTGCTATTGGGCGACTTCCACGCTCATAACCCTCTGTGGGGTGGGTCAGTGGCAACAGGTCGAGGCGCCATCATTGAGCATTTATTGTCGCAGCTCGATCTCTCGCTGTTAAATGATGGTGCCTTCACACACTTCAGTGTGGCGCATGGCACCTACTCCGCCATTGACCTTTCAATCTGTAGCCATAGCCTCTTACCGTCTGTCCAATGGAGTGTGCATGACGACCTGTGTGGTAGTGACCATTTTCCGATCTTTTTGTCACTACCACAGCGCCACTCTTCTGGGCGCCCTAGCAGATGGGCTATGAATAAGGCTGACTGGGACTTGTTCTCCTCCACTGCCGCTTTTGAGCCTCTCTCTACCGATGACATTGATGCGGTGGTTCAATCGGCCACCACCGGCATCGTTACTGCCGCCGAATGTGCCATTCCCCATTCCTGTGGGTCCCCTCGGCGGAAGGCTGTGCCTTGGTGGTCGCCTGAGATCGCTGAAGCGATTAAAGATCGCCGGCGGGCGCTCCAGCGTCACAAGCGACACCCCTCCCTCGACCACCTTCTCGCCTTCAAACGGCTGCGTGCGCGGGCCCGCCTCCTTATCCGCCAAGGCAAGAAGGAGTGCTGGGAGCGGTATGTGTCCACCATTGGCCTCCATGTCACTCCCTCGCAGGTCTGGGCCAAGATTAGACGCGTCTACGGCTTTCGGCCACCTGCCAGCGTCCCTGCGCTCTCACTGAATGGAGCAGTTTGTACTGACTCCGACGTCATTGCCAATCGGTTAGCAGAGCATTTTGCTATGAGTTCCGCTTCTGCGAATTACCCCCAGGCTTTCCGCTCCATTAAAGAGCGGATGGAAGGTCGGAGCCTTTCGTTTCGCACCAACCACCCAGAATCTTACAATGCTCCATTTAGTGAGTGGGAATTTCGCAGTGCCCTCGCTGCTTGCCCTGATACCGCTCCTGGGCCAGATGGCATCCACTGTCAGATGCTGAAACACCTTTCAGTGGACTGCCAGCGGCGCCTTCTCGATCTTTACAACCGTCTTTGGGTCGAGGGGGAGTTTCCGTCGCAATGGCGGGAAGGCATTGTCATCCCCGTTTTGAAGCCTGGAAAGAACCCTCTGGAGGTGGACAGCTACCGTCCCATTAGCCTCACCAACGTTATGTGCAAGCTTCTCGAACGGATGGTGAGCCGGCGCTTGCATTGGGTACTGGAGTCTCGTGGCCTTCTGGCTCCGTCTCAGGGTGGGTTCCGTAAAGGCCGCTCCGCCACCGACAATCTGGTGAGCCTGGAGACTGCCATCCGTACTGCCTTTGCCCGCCGTCAGCACCTGGTCGCTGTCTTTTTCGACATGCGGAAGGCGTACGATACGACATGGCGTCATCACATTCTTTCTACGCTTCATGGATGGGGTCTTCGGGGTCCTCTGCCGATTTTTATCCGCAATTTTCTGTCGTGTCGTACCTTCCGCGTGCAAGTCGCGGCCTCGTATAGTTCCTCCCACGTCCAGGAGAACGGTGTGCCACAGGGCTCTGTTTTAAGTGTCTGTCTGTTTTTAATAGCCATTAACGGGCTTGCTGCGGCCGTGGGAAATTCTGTCTCCGCTTCCCTGTATGCTGACGACTTCTGCCTTTATTACAGCTCTACTGGCATTGCAGCTGTTGAACGTCAGCTACAGGGCGCTATCCGTAAGGCGCAGATTGGGCTGTAGCGCATGGGTTTCAGTTTTCGGCAGCCAAGACCTGCGTTATGCATTTCTGCCGGCGCCGAACAGTCCATCCTGAGCCGCGGCTTTATCTTGCCGACGAACTCCTTGCTGTGGTGGAGACCCACAGGTTTTTGGGGGTGGTTTTCGATGCCCGGTTGACTAGGCTGCCTCATATCCGGCAGCTCAAACAGACGTGTTGGCGGCATCTCAATGCACTCCGGTGTTTGAGCCACACCCGCTGGGGAGCCGACCGCTCTACCCTGCTACGGCTCTACCAGGCGTTAATTCAGTCCCGTCTGGATTATGGGTGCTTGGCATATGGCTCAGCCTCCCCGTCTGCGTTGCGGGTGCTGGACCCAATTCTCCACAGCGGGATACGCCTTGCCACTGGTGCTTTCCGCACCAGCCCTGTGGACAGCTTACTCGCGGAGGCAGGTGTCCCTCCCCTGCGGTTCCGGCGCCAACGTTTGCTGGCCGCTTATGCTGCCCATGTTCTAAGCTCGCCCGGGCATCCTAACTATCGTCTCCTGTTCCCACAGTCAGTCGTCCGTCTGCCGGAACGTCGGCCCCGGTCGGGTTGTCCGATCGCCATACGCGTCAAGGAGCTTCTCTCCGGGCTTGGGCTTGTCCCTGTTCCACCTCCTTTCCGGGCACCTCTGCGTACACCCCCGTGGTGCGTTCCTCGCCCTTGCCTTCGGCTAGACTTGGCACAGGGCTCGAAGGACTCAGTCCCTCCAGAGGCCTTCCGCCGCCGCTTTTATTCCATCCTGGCCACGTATCAGGGCTCTGGCATTGTTTACACCGACGGCTCGATGGTTGCTGGTCGAGTCGGGTATGCGCTCACTCTAGGGGACCATTCCGAACAACGTTCCTTGCCGGCTGGCTGCAGCGTTTACACTGCTGAGCTGGTCGCCATCTTTCGAGCCCTAGAGTATATCCGCTCCTGCTCAGGTGAGTCCTTCGTTATCTGTAGCGATTCCCTGAGCAGTTTACGAGCACTCGACCAGTGTTTTCCTCGTTCCCGTCTGGTGATGGCTATCCATGAGTCCCTGCATACTCTTGCGCGTTGCGGCCGCTCTGCGGTCTTCGTGTGGACCCCAGGCCATGTTGGGATCCCCGGCAACGAGAATGTTGACCGGCTGGCGAAAGAGGCGACTAGTGCACCATCTCTGGACGTTGGCCTCCCGGAGACAGATTTGCGGGCGTTCCTACGCCGCAAAATTCTGGACCTTTGGGACACTGAATGGCGCGGACTGCCTTCACGCAACAAACTTCGGGCCATCAAGGGGGCTACCGGTGTGTGGCGCTCCTCCTTGCGGGTTTCTCGCAAGGAGTCTGTTGTCCTCTGCCGGCTGCGCATTGGGCACACTCGGCTTACCCACGGCCACTTATTGCGCCGTGAGGATGCGCCTCTATGTCGCTGCGGCTCCGTTTTATCCGTGGTTCATGTTTTATTGGAGTGTCCGTTTTTAGCTCCGCTCAGGCAGTCGTTCGCACTGCCTGACTCGCTCCCTGCCCTTTTAACAGATGACCCGGCTATGGCTGACTTAGTTTTACGTTTTATTCGGGCAGGGGGTTTTTATTCTTTACTCTGAGTGTTTCTGTTTTTATCTTATTGTTTTGTGTTGATTCTGGCCTTTGGCCTCCGGTTTTAAACTGATTTTTTTTAATGTGTTTCCAGTGGTTGGCTTTTCCTTTTTTATTTCTCTGGTCGGCCAACCACCGTCACACTCTGTGTGCTTTTAGTTCGTTTTGTCTTGTCTTTGTCTCAGTTTCTCTTGTCCTGTATCGTCTGTGATCTCTTTTGTTCCTCGTTTTTATTCTCTGTGGGTGTTCTTTGTCTTTGGAAAAAGGGACCGATGACCATAGCAGTCTGGTCCCTTTAATCCCCCCAAACCAACCAACCAATCCATCCCAGGGTGGCTTCCGTCGGGGCCGGTCTGCAGTGGACAATTTGGTGCAGCTGGAATCTGCTGTCCGTACGGCTTTTGCCCGACGTCAGCACCTTGTTGCTGTATTTTTCGATCTGCGGAAGGCGTATGACACCACATGGAGGCATCACATCCTCGCCACGTTGCATGGGTGGGGTCTTCGTGGTCGGCTCCCGGCTTTTCTTCAAAGCTTTTTATTGCGCCGCTCTTTCCGGGTGCAAGTCGGTGCCACCTCTAGTTCCTCTTATATACAGGAAAATGGGGTCCCGCAGGGCTCGGTGTTGAGCGTCTCGTTATTTCTAGTGGCCATTAATGGTCTGGCTGCAGCAGTGGGGTCGTCGGTGTCTCCTTCTTTGTATGCCGACGACTTCTGCATCTCATTTAGCTCCACGACTACGGGAGTCGCCGAACGCAGGTTGCAAGTCGCCGTTCGCAAGGCAGCATCATGGGCTCTGGCTCATGGTTTTCAGTTCTCTGCTGCCAAGACTCGGGTTATGCACTTCTGCAGGCGTCGGACGGTCCACCCTCATCCTGAACTTTACCTCGACGGCCACCTGCTTGACGTGGTGGACACTTGCCGCTTCTTGGGACTCGTGTTTGATGCCCGGCTCACATGGGTTCCTCATGTTACTCAGCTGAAGCAAAAATGCTGGCGGCACCTCAACGCCCTCCGCTGCCTTAGCCACACGTCTTGGGGTGCAGATCGCTGCACGCTACTGCAATTGTACAGAGCCCTTGTGCAGTCCCGGCTTGATTATGGGAGCCTGGCCTATGGGTCTGCGTCACCCTCAGTGTTGAAGTTGTTAGACCCCATACACCACTGTGGGGTCCGGCTTGCAACTGGCGCTTTTCGTACGAGCCCCGTGGATAGTTTACTGGTGGAGGCCGGGGTTCCCCCGCTGCGGTTTCGCCGCCATCGACTGCTCGCCGACTATGCTGTCCACGTGCATTGCTCGCCAGGCCATCCCAATCGTCGCCTGCTTTTCCCTGCCATGGTCCTCCATCTGCCCGAACGGCGACCTAGGTCTGGGCTTTCCGTCGCTGTCCGAGTTCAGTCCCTGCTGTCGGACTTGGGTTCATTCCCTCTTCCGCCTCCCTTCCGGGTCCATGCACCTACGCCTCCCTGGTGTTTGTCCCGGCCGTCCGTCCGTCTGGACTTGGCACAGGGACCCAAGGACTCGGTTCCGCCTGTGGCCCTCCGTCGCCGATTTCTTGCTCTCCTCGCCTCATTTTCGGACTGTGAGACTGTCTACACTGATGGTTCCCTGGTTGATGGTCGCACTGCCTACGCCTTTGCTCACTCTGACCATGTTGAGCAACGCTCCTTGCCGGCTGGCTGCAGTATTTTTACTGCAGAGCTGGTGGCCATCTTGCGCGCTCTTGAGCACATGCGTTTCTGCTCAGGTAGGTCCGTTGTCATCTGCAGTGACTCCCTGAGCAGCCTTCAGGCCATCGACCGCTGCTATCCCTCCTCTCCTCTGGTGTCCTCCATTCAGGAGGCTGTTTCGGCCATTGCCCGTTCTGGTGGTTCAGTGGTCCTGGTTTGGACGCCCGGTCATGTTGGCATCCCAGGGAACGAACGTGTAGACAGGCTGGCCAAAGGGGCGATAGACGCCCCAGCTTTGGATATCGGCCTTACGGCTCGCGACCAGCAGCTGGTGTTGCGCCGTAAGGTACTTGGGATGTGGGCTGCTGAGTGGCGTGGCATGACAGCCCCGAATAAACTACGGGCTGTCAAGGGGACGACCGATGTGTGGCGTTCCTCCCTGCGGGCTTCTCGCAGGGACTCGGTAGTCCTATGTCGGCTGCGCATCGGCCATACCTACCTGACGCACGGCCATCTGTTGCGTCAGGAGGATCCCCCCCTGTGTCAGTGTGGGTCCCGGCTGACGGTCGGCCACATTTTGCTGGAGTGTCCTCGACTGCGCACACTCCGGCAATCTTTTAATCTCCCGGGCACTTTGGCTTTGGTTTTATCCGACGATGCCTCCATGGCTGATACCGTTTTAAATTTTATCCGTGGTAGTCCGTTTTATGGTTCGATTTAGGGAGGTCCTGCGCCTTTCCCTTTCTGTGTCTCTTGTCCTTGTGTCTGTTGCTGTTCTGGTGTGCCGTGAGCTGGTTGACTCTTTCCCATTTTTGATCTCGTGGTCAGTCAACCAGTCTCCGGCCATCTTCCTTTCTTCTGTTTCTTTCTGTTTCTTTCTGTCTGGTGTTCCTATGTCCTGTTCTTGTCTGTAGTGTTTGTTGCCGGATTTGTGTGCTTTTAGCGCCTGGGGGGACGTCTCCTCCCCCTTTGGTTTTTATCTGCTTCGTCGATTTCCGGCTCGCCTGATTTTGGAATGGGGGACTGATGACCTTCGCTGTTTAGTCCCCCTTAAACATCCAACAACCACCACCACCATCCATGCGCAGATGCTGAAGCATCTCTCCAGGGACTGCCAGAGACACATCCTCGCCATCTTTAACCGCATTTGGAACGAGGGCGTGTTCCCGTCGCAATGGCGAGAGGGTCTTATTGTCCCCATCGTGAAGCCCGGTGCGGACCCACTGGCGGTGGACAGCTATCGTCCCATTACCCTCACCAACGTTTTGTGCAAATTGCTCGAACGTATGGTGGGGCGGCGTTTGTGTTGGGTCCTTGAGTCGCGCGGTCTCCTCGCTCCATCCCAGGGTGGCTTCCGTCGTGGCCGGTCTGCAGTGGACAATTTGGTGCGGCTGGAATCTGCTGTCCGTACGGCTTTTGCCCGACGTCAGCACCTTGTTGCTGTATTTTTCGATCTGCGGAAGGCGTATGACACCACATGGAGGCATCAAATCCTCGCCACGTTGCATGGGTGGGGTCTTCGTGGTCGGCTACCGGCTTTTCTTCAAAGCTTTTTATTGCGCCGCTCTTTCCGGGTGCAAGTCGGTGCCACCTCTAGTTCCTCTTATATACAGGAAAATGGGGTCCCGCAGGGCTCGGTGTTGAGCGTCTCGTTATTTCTAGTGGCCATTAATGGTCTGGCTGCAGCAGTGGGGTCGTCGGTGTCTCCTTCTTTGTATGCCGACGACTTCTGCATTTCATTTAGCTCCACGACTACGGGAGTCGCCGAACGCAGGTTGCAAGTCGCCGTTCGCAAGGCAGCATCATGGGCTCTGGCTCATGGTTTTCAGTTCTCTGCTGCCAAGACTCGGGTTATGCACTTCTGCAGGCGTCGGACGGTCCACCCTCATCCTGAACTTTACCTCGACGGCCACCTGCTTGACGTGGTGGACACTTGCCGCTTCTTGGGACTCGTGTTTGATGCCCGGCTCACATGGGTTCCTCATGTTACTCAGCTGAAGCAAAAATGCTGGCGGCACCTCAACGCCCTCCGCTGCCTTAGCCACACGTCTTGGGGTGCAGATCGCTGCACGCTACTGCAATTGTACAGAGCCCTTGTGCAGTCCCGGCTTGATTATGGGAGCCTGGCCTATGGGTCTGCGTCACCCTCAGTGTTGAAGTTGTTAGACCCCATACACCACTGTGGGGTCCGGCTTGCAACTGGCGCTTTTCGTACGAGCCCCGTGGATAGTTTACTGGTGGAGGCCGGGGTTCCCCCGCTGCGGTTTCGCCGCCATCGACTGCTCGCCGCCTATGCTGTCCACGTGCATTGCTCGCCAGGCCATCCCAATCGTCGCCTGCTTTTCCCTGCCATGGTCCTCCATCTGCCCGAACGGCGACCTAGGTCTGGGCTTTCCGTAGCTGTCCGTGTCCAGTCCCTGCTGTCAGAACTGGGGTCATTCCCTCTTCTGCCTCCCTTCCGAGTCCGTACACCTACGCCTCCCTGGTGTTTGTCCCGGCCGTCTGTCCGTCTGGATTTGGCACAGGGCCCTAAGGCCTCGGTTCCGCCTGTGGCCCTCCGTCGCCGTTTTCTTGCGCTCCTCGAATCATTTCCGGGCTGTGAGCCTGTCTACACTGATGGTTCCCTGGTTGATGGTCGCACTGCCTACGCCTTTGCTCACTCTGACCATATTGAGCAACGCTCCTTGCCGGCTGGCTGCAGTATTTTTACTGCAGAGCTGGTGGCCATCTTGCGCGCTCTTGAGCACATGCGTTTCTGCTCAGGTAGGTCCGTTGTCATCTGCAGTGACTCCCTGAGCAGCCTTCAGGCCATCGACCGCTGCTATCCCTCCTCTCCTCTGGTGTCCTCCATTCAGGAGGCTGTTTCCGCCATTGCCCGTTCTGGTGGTTCAGTGGTCCTGGTTTGGACGCCCGGTCATGTTGGCATCCCAGGGAACGAACGTGTAGACAGGCTGGCCAAAGGGGCGATAGACGCCCCAGCTTTGGAGATCGGCCTTACGGCTCGCGACCAGCAGCTGGTGTTGCGCCGTAAGGTACTTGGGATGTGGGCTGCTGAGTGGCGTGGCATGACAGCCCCGAATAAACTGCGGGCTGTCAAGGAGACGACCGATGTGTGGCGTTCCTCCCTGCGGGCTTCTCGCAGGGACTCAGTAGTCCTGTGTCGGCTGCGCATCGGCCATACGTACCTGACGCACGGCCATCTCTTGCGTCGGGAGGATCCCCCCTTGTGTCAGTGTGGGTCCCGGCTGACGGTCGGCCACATTTTGCTGGAGTGTCCTCGACTGCGCACACTCCGGCAATCTTTTAATCTCTCGGGCACTTTGGCTTTGGTTTTATCTGACGATGCCTCCATGGCTGATGACGTTTTAAATTTTATCCGTGGTAGTCCTTTTTCTGGTTCGATTTAGGGAGGTCCTGCGCCTTTCCCTTTCTGTGTCTTTTGTCCTCGTGTCTGTTGCTGTTCTGGTAGGCCGTGAGATGGTTGACTCTTTCCCTTTTTTGATCTCGTGGTCAGTCAACCAGTCTCCGGCCCTCTTCCTTTCTTCTGTTTCTTTCTGTCTGGTGTTCCTCTGTTCTGTTCTTGTCTGTAGTGTTCGTTGCTGCATTTGTGTTCTTTTAGCGCCTGGGGGGACGTCTCCTCCCCTTTGGTTTTTATCTGCTCCGTAGATTTCCGGCTCACCTGATTTTGGAATGGGGGACTGATGACCTTCGCTGTTTAGTCCCCCTTAAACATCCAACAACCACCACCACCACCACCGCGATTACCACGCTGCACTCTGCAGTGTTTCTTTTAACTGTGACGACAACCTTGGCCATTTTTGCACCTAAGATCCAGCACGGTAGCCAGTCCGTTGTGGTGGGGTCGCCATGTACCCTCTTGGTTGTAGCCCCCTGACAACACAGGGATCGCTCTACTGATGCCTGCGCCGTTCACTCCCCACGTATGCCAAGGAGTAGATGCCCATCTCCCTGGGGCATCGGGACTCCTGGCAACGGCCATCCTGCCAGGTGGCCTTTGCTGTGGCTGGGTGGCGCCCGTGGGGAGGGCCCTTGGTCGGAGTAGGTGGCATCAGGGCGGATGACCCGCAATGAAGCGTGGTACATCATCTATCGCTGGTGGGCCTCCACCAGCAGTCTCTAAGCGGTCGAGGTCTAACCTCAACGGGAAGAAATTGGATCAGAGATCGTTTCCCTCCCTAGCTACTCCATGGGAGGAACGTCTTGCTAAAGAAGGCAGTGGCGAATATTCACCCCGGTACCTTGTGTGTACGCGGGTTGATGGAGAATCGTTCGTGTCAACCAAGCCCCAGTTTTTTGTGGAGCATTTAGAGGACAAGTTCGGGGAGGTGGAGGGCTTGTCCAAGATGCGCTCTGGCTCTGTGCTCATCAAAACGGCATCCTCTGCCCAGTCACGGAGGTTGCTCAATTGTGACAAGTTGGGGAATGTTTCAGTTACCATCACGCCGCATAAGAGTCTCAACATGGTCCAGGGTATTATATTCCATAGGGATCTTCTTCTGCAGTCCGACGATGAATTACGCGCCAACCTCGAACGACGAGGTGTTCACTTCGTCCGGCGCGTCCATCGGGGTCCGAGGGATAATCAGGTAGCCACCGGTGCCTTCATCTTGGCCTTTGAGGGTGATGTCTTACCCGAAAAGGTTAAGGTGATGGTTTACCGTTGTGATGTGAAACCATATATCCCTCCTCCGATGCGGTGTTTTAAATGCTGGAAGTTCGGGCACATGTCATCTCGCTGTACTTCCAGCATCACGTGTCGGGATTGCGGACGTCCTTCGCATCCTGATACTCCATGTGCTCCGCCTCCCGTCTGTGTTAACTGTGGAGAACACCATTCCCCCTGCTCACCAGACTGTCGGATCTTCCAGAAGGAAAGGAAGATAATGGAATATAAGACCCTGGACCGCCTGACCTACACAGAGGCACGGCGGAAATATGAGCGGCTCCATCCTGTGCCCATGACATCCACCTATGCCGCTGCTGCAACAGCGGTCCGATCCTCTCCCATGTCGTCACGTACTGTTGCCTCTCAGCTATGTCAAAATGACCCGGCCCCCTTGGTTGTGGGGAGCACTTCGCCCTCTGTTGCTCCATCTACTCCAGGAGCGACACCACCCCAACCATCGGGGACATTCGTCCCCCCTTCCCAGCCGGAGAAGCGTAGGGCTTCTTCGGCTACTCTAGCCAGGAAGGGGTCCCTTGGGGCCCTCCCTTCCCAGGCTTTGCCCAGTGTCAAAGCGGATACCCGCAAAGTTTTGAAACAACAACCGGTCGCTGGTCATAGGGCTTCACGGTCGTCGTCCGTCCCTGAGACTGACCCAGTGGGGCCCTCCCAGCCAGACCCTCCCAAGGCACAGCGTGCGAAGCCGTTGAAGAAAAAGGCTCCCAAGCATCCTGACATTGCCGTGGCACCTGTCCCACCGCAACCTTCAACCTCTGCGTCTGAGGACGAGGTGGAGATCCTGGCGTCCGCTGAGGACCTCGATCTCGCCAGTCCCTCCGACGCCATGGACAGCACTGGCACAGGTGCTCACTTGGAGGCAGCGGGTGACCCCGTGGCGTAATCTGCCTTCCCCGTCCCGTCACGCCTTTCCCAGCAATGGCCAGTACCATCCTCCAGTGGAACTGCAGCGGTTTCTTCCACCATTTAGCTGAGCTCCGCCACCTTATCAGCCGTCATCCTTTCCTTTGCATTGCTCTGCAGGAAACTTGGTTTCCAGCAATGCGAACCCCCGCCCTCCGTGGCTATCGGGGTTATTTTAAGAACCGGGCAACTTACGAAAGGGTGTCTGGTGGCGTCTGCATATATGTCCTGAACTCTCTTCACAGCGAGTTTGTACCTCTACAAACAGCTTTAGAGGCTGTCGCTGTTCGGGTGTGGATGCCACAGGCTATCACCGTCTGCAGTATTTACCTTCCACCTGATGGTACTGTCGCGCAGCATGTCCTGGCTGCTCTGATAGCACAACTGCCGCCACCTTTTTTGCTGCTGGGCGATTTCAATGCCCACAACCCTCTATGGGGTGGGACTGTCTCCGATGATCGTGGTCGGGCCGTGGAGCATGTGTTGGCTCAGCTCGACCTTAGCCTCTTAAACACCGGTGCTCCCACGCATTTCTGTGTGGCCCATGGCTCGTTCTCGGCCATCGATCTCTCTATTTGCAGCCCTGGACTTGTCCCATCGCTCCACTGGAGGGTGCATCCTGACCTGTGTGGTAGTGACCATTTTCCCATCTATTTGTCACTGCCACAGTGTCATTCTTCTGGGCGCTTGCCCCGCTGGGCTTTCCACAGGGCTGACTGGCCAGCTTTTACTTCCGCTGTCACCATTGCGTCTCCCCCACAGGGTGACATTGACGAGGTGGTCCGTGTTTTAACCACGTCCATCGTTTCAGCGGCCGAGGCTACCATCCCCCGTTCCTCTGGCCTCCCTCGGCGGAAGGCTGTCCCCTGGTGGTCGCCGGAGATTGCTGAGGCTATTCGCGACCGTAGGCGGGCTCTCCAGCGTCATAGGCGGCACCCGTCTCTGGAGACCCTCATCGCCTTTAAGAGGCTCCGTGCCTTCGCCCGTCGCCTTATTGCACGGCGTAAGCAGGAGTGCTGGGAGAGGTACGTCTCCTCCCTGGGCTCCCGTGTCTCGTCCTCGCACGTGTGGTCCCGTATCCGGCGGATTTATGGCTCCCCGACCCCTGTGGGTGTCCCTGGGCTCTCCTTGGACGGCGCTGTCTGCACGGACGCTGCCGCCATTGCTGAACGGCTAGCCGCGCACTTTGCTCAGAGCTCTGCGACTGCATCCTATCCCCCCGCCTTTCGCTCTCTAAAGGAGCGAGCCGAGCGGACGCCGTTCTCATTCCACACGCGTCATTATGAAACATACAATGCTCCTTTCAGCGAGAGGGAACTCCTCGCTGCCCTCGCCGATTGCCCTGATACAGCACCAGGACCGGACTGCATCCATGCGCAGATGCTGAAGCATCTCTCCAGGGACTGCCAGAGACACATCCTCGCCATCTTTAACCGCATTTGGAACGAGGGCGTGTTCCCGTCGCAATGGCGAGAGGGTCTTATTGTCCCCATCGTGACGCCCGGTGCGGACCCACTGGCGGTGGACAGCTATCGTCCCATTACCCTCACCAACGTTTTGTGCAAATTGCTCGAACGTATGGTGGGGCGGCGTTTGTGTTGGGTCCTTGAGTCGCGCGGTCTCCTCGCTCCATCCCAGGGTGGCTTCCGTCGGGGCCGGTCTGCAGTGGACAATTTGGTGCGGCTGGAATCTGCTGTCCGTACGGCTTTTGCCCGACGTCAGCACCTTGTTGCTGTATTTTTCGATCTGCGGAAGGCGTATGACACCACATGGAGGCATCACATCCTCGCCACGTTGCATGGGTGGGGTCTTCGTGGTCGGCTCCCGGCTTTTCTTCAAAGCTTTTTATTGCGCCGCTCTTTCCGGGTGCAAGTCGGTGCCACCTCTTATATACAGGAAAATGGGGTCCCGCAGGGCTCGGTGTTGAGCGTCTCGTTATTTCTAGTGGCCATTAATGGTCTGGCTGCAGCAGTGGGGTCGTCGGTGTCTCCTTCTTTGTATGCCGACGACTTCTGCATCTCATTTAGCTCCACGACTACGGGAGTCGCCGAACGCAGGTTGCAAGTCGCCGTTCGCAAGGCAGCATCATGGGCTCTGGCTCATGGTTTTCAGTTCTCTGCTGCCAAGACTCGGGTTATGCACTTCTGCAGGCGTCGGACGGTCCACCCTCATCCTGAACTTTACCTCGACGGCCACCTGCTTGACGTGGTGGACACTTGCCGCTTCTTGGGACTCGTGTTTGATGCCCGGCTCACATGGGTTCCTCATGTTACTCAGCTGAAGCAAAAATGCTGGCGGCACCTCAACGCCCTCCGCTGCCTTAGCCACACGTCTTGGGGTGCAGATCGCTGCACGCTACTGCAATTGTACAGAGCCCTTGTGCAGTCCCGGCTTGATTATGGGAGCCTGGCCTATGGGTCTGCGTCACCCTCAGTGTTGAAGTTGTTAGACCCCATACACCACTGTGGGGTCCGGCTTGCAACTGGCGCTTTTCGTACGAGCCCCGTGGATAGTTTACTGGTGGAGGCCGGGGTTCCCGCGCTGCGGATTCGCCGCCATCGACTGCTCGCCGACTATGCTGTCCACGTGCATTGCTCGCCAGGCCATCCCAATCGTCGGCTGCTTTTCCCTGCCATGGTCCTCCATCTGCCCGAACGGCGACCTAGGTCTGGGCTTTCCGTAGCTGTCCGTGTCCAGTCCCTGCTGTCAGAACTGGGGTCATTCCCTCTTCTGCCTCCCTTCCGGGTCCATACACCTACGCCTCCCTGATGTTTGTCCCGGCCGTCTGTCCGTCTGGATTTGGCACAGGGCCCTAAGGACTCGGTTCCGCCTGTGGCCCTCCGTCGCCGTTTTCTTGCGCTCCTCGAATCATTTCCGGGCTGTGAGCCAGTCTACACTGATGGTTCCCTGGTTGATGGTCGCACTGCCTACGCCTTTGCTCACTCTGACCATATTGAGCAACGCTCCTTGCCGGCTGGCTGCAGTATTTTTACTGCAGAGCTGGTGGCCATCTTGCGCGCTCTTGAGCACATGCGTTTCTGCTCAGGTAGGTCCGTTGTCATCTGCAGTGACTCCCTGAGCAGCCTTCAGGCCATCGACCGCTGCTATCCCTCCTCTCCTCTGGTGTCCTCCATTCAGGAGGCTGTTTCCGCCATTGCCCGTTCTGGTGGTTCAGTGGTCCTGGTTTGGACGCCCGGTCATGTTGGCATCCCAGGGAACGAACGTGTAGACAGGCTGGCCAAAGGGGCGATAGCCGCCCCAGCTTTGGAGATCGGCCTTACGGCTCGCGACCAGCAGCTGGTGTTGCGCCGTAAGGTACTTGGGATGTGGGCTGCTGAGTGGCGTGGCATGACAGCCCCGAATAAACTACGAGCTGTCAAGGGGACGACCGATGTGTGGCGTTCCTCCCTGCGGGCTTCTCGCAGGGACTCGGTAGTCCTGTGTCGGCTGCGCATCGGCCATACGTACCTGACGCACGGCCATCTGTTGCGTCGGGAGGATCCCCCCTTGTGTCAGTGTGGGTCCCGGCTGACGGTCGGCCACATTTTGCTGGAGTGTCCTCGACTGCGCACACTCCGGCAATCTTTTAATCTCCCGGGCACTTTGGCTTTGGTTTTATCCGACGATGCCTCCATGGCTGATACCGTTTTAAATTTTATTCGTGGTAGTCCGTTTTATGGTTCGATTTAGGGAGGTCCTGCGCCTTTCCCTTTCTGTGTCTATTGTCCTTGTGTCTGTTGCTGTTCTGGTGTGCTGTGAGATGGTTGACTCTTTCCCATTTTTGATCTCGTGGTCAGTCAACCAGTCTCCGGCCATCTTCCTTTCTTCTGTTTCTTTCTGTTTCTTTCTGTCTGGTGTTCCTATGTCCTGTCCTTGTCTGTAGTGTTTGTTGCTGGATTTGTGTGCTTTTAGCGCCTGGGGGGACGTCTCCTCCCCCTTTGGTTTTTATCTGCTTCGTCGATTTCCGGCTCGCCTGATTTTGGAATGGGGGACTGATGACCTTCGCTGTTTAGTCCCCCTTAAACATCCAACAACCACCACCACCGGTAGCCAGTCCGTTGTGGTGGGGCCGCCATGTACCCTCTTGGTTGTAGCCCCCTGACAACACAGGGATCGCTCTACTGATGCCTGCGCCGTTCACTCCCCACGAATGCCAAGGAGTAAATGCCCATCTCCCTGGGGCATCAGGACTCCCGGCAATGGCCATCCTGCCAGGTGGCTATTGCTGTGGCTGGGTGGCGCCCGTGGGGAGGGCCCTTGGTCGGAGTAGGTGGCATCAGGGCGGATGACCCGCAATGAAGCGTGGTACATGATCTCTCGCTGGCGGCCAGCCGTCAGCAGTCTCTAAGCGTTCTCGGGCTCAATTTAATGCTCAGAAGTACGATCCGAAAACGTTCCCCTCCCTGGCCACGCCGTGGGAAGAGCGTAAGTCTCAGGATGGAGGTAACAGTTATTCGCCCCGATTCTTAGTTTGCACGAGAGCTGATGGGGAGTCTTTTCTCTCCACAAAGCCTCAGTTCTTCGTCGAGCATTTAGAGGATAAGTTTGGGGAGGTGGAGGGCTTGTCTAAAATGCGCTCTGGGTCAGTACTGATACAAACGGCATCCTCCGCCCAGTCCCGCAGGTTACTTGCTTGTGACAAGTTGGGGGATGTTAACGTTTCTATTGCACCACGTAAGAGTTTAAATATGGTCCAGGGTGTTATTTTCCATAGGGATCTCCTTTTGCAGTCTGATGACGAGCTGCGCGCCAACTTAGAACGTAGAGGTGTTCATTTCGTCCGGCGCGTTCATCGGGGTCCGAGGGACAATCAGGTTGCTACCGGTGCCTTCATCTTGGTGATACGTTACCGGAAAAGGTCAAGGTGATGGTCTACCGATGTGACGTCAAGCCCTATATCCCTCCCCCGATGCGGTGCTTCAAGTGCTGGAAGTTCGGCCATATGTCTTCCTGCTGCACTTCCAGCCTCACATGTCGAGATTGCGGACACCCGTCTCATCCCGATACTCCATGTGCCCCGCCTCCCATCTGCGTCAACTGCGGGGAGCACCATTCACCTTGCTCGCCTGACTGCAAAGTCTTTCAGAAAGGGCGCAAAATCATGGAATATAAGACCCTGGACCGGCTGACCTATACTGAGGCCAAACGGAAATATGACAGACTCCATCCTGTGAGAATGACATCTTCGTATGCAGCTGCTACAAGAACTGTGCTAGCTCCATCAGTTTCGAGACTTCCAGCCAGCTCGATAAGCAGTACGACTCCTTCTGCCCCCTTGCCCGTGGGGGGCTCTCCCCAACCGGTTGCTCCTGCACCACCTACCTCAGGAGCAACCTCCTCCCACCCGTCGGGGACGTCCGTCCCCGCTTCTCAGCCGGAGAAGCGTCTAACTTCTTCGGCTACTCTCGCCCGTAAGAGTTCCCTTGGGACCCTCCCTTCCCAGGGTTCCACCAGCGGGAAGGATGACGGCCACCAGTGGCATAAGTCCTCACCAGCGGCCGGGAGTAGGGCTTCACGATCCACCTCTGTCCCGGAGACTGAATCGGTGAAGCCTTCCCAGCCGGTGAAACCCAAGGTTCAGCGAGAGAAGTCCAAGAGAAAGACCTCTAAGGCCAAAGAACTTGCGGTGGCACCAACCCCACCGCACCTTTCGCGCTCTGCGTCTGAGGATGAAGTCGAGATTCTAGCGTCCGCTGCGGACCTTGATCTCGCTGGTCCCTCAGACGCCATGGATGCCTCTCGTACGGGTACTGAATCGGTGGCAGTGAGTGAACAAGCGGCGTAAATTGCCTTCCCAGTCCCTTCACGCCTTTCTCAGCCATGGACAATACCATTCTCCAGTGGAACTGCAGCGGTTTCTTCCACCATCTCGCTGAGCTCCGCCAACTTATCAGCCTTCACCCTTTCTTCTGCATTGCTCTCCAGGAAACTTGGTTTCCAGCAATGCGAACCCCCGCCCTCCGTGGCTATCGGGGTTATTATAAGAACCGAGCAGCTTATGAAAGGGTGTCTGGTGGCGTCTGCATATATGTCCTTCACACTCTGCACAGCGAGTCTGTCCCTCTCCAGACGCCTTTAGAGGCTGTCGCTGTACGCGTGTGGACGCCACAGGCTGTTACCGTCTGCAGTCTTTACATTCCACCGGATGGTGATGTCTCGCAGCATGTCCTGGCTGCACTGGTCGCCCAATTGCCGCCACCTTTCTTGCTATTGGGCGACTTCAACGCTCATAATCCTCTGTGGGGTGGGTCAGTGGCAACAGGTCGAGGCGCCATCGTTGAGCATTTATTGTCGCAGCTCGATCTCTCGCTGTTAAATGATGGTGCCTTCACACACTTCAGTGTGGCGCATGGCACATACTCCGCCATTGACCTTTCAATCTGTAGCCATAGCCTCTTACCGTCTGTCCAATGGAGTGTGCATGACGACCTGTGTGGTAGTGACCATTTTCCGATCATTTTGTCAATACCACAGCGCCACTCTTCTGGGCGCCCTAGCAGATGGGCTATGAATAAGGCTGACTGGGACTTGTTCTCCTCCACTGCCGCTTTTGAGCCTCTCTCTACCGATGACATTGATGCGGTGGTTCAATCGGTCACCACCGGCATCGTTACTGCCGCCGACTCTGCCATTCCCCATTCCTGTGGGTCCCCTCGGCGGAAGGCTGTGCCTTGGTGGTCGCCTGAGATCGCTGAAGCGATTAAAGATCGCCGGCAGGCGCTCCAGCGTCACAAGCGACATCCCTCCCTCGACCACCTTATCGCCTTCAAACGGCTGCGTGCGCGGGCCCGCCTCCTTATCCGCCAAGGCAAGAAGGAGTGCTGGGAGCGGTATGTGTCCACCATTGGCCTCCATGTTACTCCCTCGCAGGTCTGGGCCAAGATTCGACGCGTCTACGGCTATCGGACCCCTGCCAGCGTCCCTGCGCTCTCACTGAATGGAGCCGTTTGTACCGACTCCGACGTCATTGCAAATCGCTTAGCAGAGCATTTTGCTACGAGTTCCGCTTCTGCGAATTACCCCCAGGCCTTCCGCTCCATTAAAGAGCGGCTGGAACGTCGGAGCCTTTCGTTTCGCACCAACCACCCGGAATCTTACAATGCTCCATTCAGTGAGTGGGAATTTCGCAGTGCCCTAGCTGCTTGCCCTGATACCGCTCCTGGGCCAGATGGCATCCACTGTCAGATGCTGAAACACCTTTCAGTGGACTGCCAGCGGCGCCTTCTCGATCTTTACAACCGTCTTTGGGTCGAGGGGGAGTTTCCGTCGCCATGGCGGGAAGGCATTGTCATCCCCGTTTTGAAACCTGGGAAGACCCCTCTGGAGGTGGACAGCTACCGTCCCATTAGCCTCACCAACGTTCTTTGTAAGTTGCTTGAACGGATGGTGAGCCGGCGCTTGCATTGGGTACTGGAGTCTCGGGGCCTTCTGGCTCCGTTTCAGGGTGGGTTCCGTAAAGGCCGCTCCGCCACCGACAATCTGGTCAGTCTGGAGTCGGCCATCCGTACTGCTTTTGCCCGCCGTCAGCACCTGGTCGCTGTCTTTTTCGACATGCGGAAGGCGTACGATACGACATGGCGTCATCACATTCTTTCTACGCTTCATGGATGGGGTCTTCGGGGTCCTCTGCCGATTTTTATCCGCAATTTTCTGTCGTGTCGTACCTTCCGCGTGCAAGTCGCGGCCTCGTATAGTTCCTCCCACGTCCAGGAGAACGGTGTGCCACAGGGCTCTGTTTTAAGTGTCTGTCTGTTTTTAATCGCCATTAACGGGCTTGCTGCGGCCGTGGGAAATTCTGTCTCTGCTTCCCTGTATGCTGACGACTTCTGCCTTTATTACAGCTCTACTGGCATTGCAGCTGTTGAACGTCAGCTACAGGGCGCTATCCGTAGGGCGCAGTCTTGGGCTGTAGCGCATGGGTTTCAGTTTTCGGCAGCCAAGACCTGCGTTATGCATTTCTGCCGGCGACGTACTGTCCACCCGGAGCCGCAGCTTTCTCTTAACGGCGCACTTCTTTCGGTGGTGGAATCACACAGGTTTTTGGGGGTGGTTTTCGATGCCCGGTTGACTTGGCTGCCTCATATCCGGCAGCTGAAACAGACGTGTTGGCGGCATCTAAACGCTCTGCGATGCTTGAGCAACACCCACTGGGGCGCCGACCGCTCTACACTGTTGCGGCTCTACCAGGCGTTAATCCAGTCCCGTCTGGATTATGGGAGCCTGGCTTATGGCTCAGCATCCCCATCTGCGTTACAGGTGCTGGACCCAATTCTCCACAGCGGGATACGCCTTGCCACTGGTGCTTTCCGCACCAGCCCCGTGGACAGCGTACTAGTGGAGGCAGGTGTACCTCCCCTGCGGTTCCGACGCCAACGTTTGCTGGCCGCATATGCTGCCCATGTTCTAAGCTCGCCCGGGCATCCAAATTATCCTCTCCTGTTCCCGCGATCGGTTGTCCATCTGCCAGATCGTCGGCCCCGGTCTGGTTGTACAATAGCGGTCCGCGTCAAAGAGCTTCTCTCTGGGCTTCAGGTTTTTACTGTTCCACCTACTTTCCGGGCTTCTTTGCATACACCCCCATGGTGTGTTCGTCGCCCTTGCCTTCGGCTGGACCTGACACAGGGCCCGAAGGACTCAGTCCCTCCAGAGGCCTTCCGCCGCCGCTTTTATTCTATCCTGGCCACGTATCAGGGCTCTGGTATTGTCTACACTGACGGTTCGATGGTTGCTGGTCGTGTCGGGTATGCGCTCACTCTAGGGGACCATTCCGAACAACGTTCCTTGCCGGATGGCTGCAGCGTTTACACTGCTGAACTGGTCGCCATCTTTCGTGCCCTAGAGTATATCCGCTCCTGCTCAGGTGAGTCCTTCGTTATCTGTAGCGATTCCCTGAGCGGTTTACGAGCTCTCGACCAGTGTTTCCCTCGTTCTCGTTTGGTGATGGCTATCCACGAGTCTCTGCATACTCTCGCCTGTTGCGGCCGCTCTGTGGTCTTTGTGTGGACCCCCGGTCATGTCGGTATCCCGGGTAACGAACATGTTGACCGCCTGGCGAAAGAGGCCACCACCAAGCCATCTCTGGACCTTGGCCTCCCTGAGACTGATTTGCGGGCAGTCTTCCGCCGCAAAATCTTGGCGCTATGGAACGAGGAATGGCGCGAACTGCCATTGTCCAATAAACTCCGTGCTGTCAAGGAGACGACGGCTGTGTGGCGGTCATCCCTGCGAGCCACTCGCAGGGAATCGGTAGTTCTTTGCCGGCTCCGCATTGGCCACTCCCGGCTGACACACAGTTATTTACTGCGCCGGGAGGACCCTCCTGTATGTCGCTGCGGGGCGGCTTTGACAGTGGCCCACATTCTGTTGGCCTGCCCCCTTTTAGCTGTGGTCAGGCAGACATTTGCGCTGCCTGATACGCTCCCTGCCCTTTTAACAGACGACTCCACTATGGGTGACTTAGTTTTACGTTTTATTCGGGCAGGGGGATTTTATCATTTAATCTGAGTGTTTCTGTTTTATTTTATTGTTTTGTGTCGACTCTGGCCTTTGGCCTATGATTTTACACTGATTTTTTAATGTGTTTCTAAGTGGTTGGCTTTTCCTTTTTTATTTCTATGGTCGGCCAACCACCGTCCATCTCTATGTGGTTTTCGTTCGTTTTGTCTTGTCTTTGTCTCAGTCTCTGTCTCTCCTGTTCTGTATCGTCTGTGATCTCTTCTGTTCCTCGTTTTTGTTCTCTGTGGGTGTTCTATGTCTTTGGAAAAAGGGACCGATGACCATGGCAGTCTGGTCCCTTTACTCCCCCAAACCAACCAACCAACCGTCTGGATTATGGGTGCCTGGCATATGGCTCAGCATCCCCATCTGCGTTGCGGGTGCTGGACCCAATCCTCCACAGCGGGATACGCCTTGCCACTGGTGCTTTCCGCACCAGCCCTGTGGACAGCTTACTCGTGGAGGCAGGTGTCCCTCCACTGCGGTTCCGGCGCCAACGTTTGCTGGCCGCTTATGCTGCCCATGTTCTAATCTCGCCCGGGCATCCTAACTATCGTCTCCTGTTCCCACAGTCAGTCGTCCGTCTGCCGGAACGTCGGCCCCGGTCGGGTTGTCCGATCGCCATACGCGTCAAGGAGCTTCTCTCCGGGCTTGGGCTTGTCCCTGTTCCACCTCCTTTCCGGGCACCTCTGCGTACACCCCCGTGGTGCGTTCCTCGCCCTTGCCTTCGGCTAGACTTGGCACAGGGCTCGAAGGACTCAGTCCCTCCAGAGGCCTTCCGCCGCCGCTTTTATTCCATCCTGGCCACGTATCAGGGCTCTGGCATTGTTTACACCGACGGCTCGATGGTTGCTGGTCGAGTCAGGTATGCGCTCACTCTAGGGGACCATTCCGAACAACGTTCCTTGCCGGCTGGCTGCAGCGTTTACACTGCTGAGCTGGTCGCCATCTTTCGAGCCCTCGAGTATATCCGCTCCTGCTCAGGTGAGTCCTTCGTTATCTGTAGCGATTCCCTGAGCAGTTTACGAGCACTCGACCAGTGTTTTCCTCGTTCCCGTCTGGTGATGGCTATCCATGAGTCCCTGCATACTCTTGCGCGTTGCGGCCGCTCTGCGGTCTTCGTGTGGACCCCAGGCCATGTTGGGATCCCCGGCAACGAGAATGTTGACCGGCTGGCGAAAGAGGCGACTAGTGCACCATCTCTGGACGTTGGCCTCCCGGAGACAGATTTGCGGGCGTTCCTACGCCGCAAAATTCTGGACCTTTGGGACACTGAATGGCGCGCCCTGCCTTCACGCAACAAACTTCGGGCCATCAAGGGGGCTACCGGTGTGTGGCGCTCCTCCTTGCGGGTTTCTCGCAAGGAGTCTGTTGTCCTCTGCCGGCTGCGCATTGGGCACACTCGGCTTACCCACGGCCACTTATTGCGCCGTGAGGATGCGCCTCTATGTCGCTGCGGCTCCGTTTTATCCGTGGTTCATGTTTTCTTGGAGTGTCCGTTTTTAGCTGCGCTCAGGCAGTCGTTCGCACTGCCTGACTCGCTCCCTGCCCTTTTAACAGATGACCCGGCTATGGCTGACTTAGTTTTACGTTTTATTCGGGCAGGGGGTTTTTATTCTTTACTCTGAGTGTTTCTGTTTTTATCTTATTGTTTTGTGTTGATTCTGGCCTTTGGCCTATGATTTTACACTGATTTTTTAATGTGTTTCTAAGTGGTTGGCTTTTCCTTTTTTTATTTCTATGGTCGGCCAACCACCGTCATTCTCTATGTGGTTTTCGTTCGTTTTGTCTTGTCTTTGTCTCAGTCTCTTCTGTTCTGTATCGTCTGTGATCTCTTCTGTTCCTCGTTTTTATTCTCTGTGGGTGTTCTTTGTCTTTGGAAAAAGGGACCGATGACCATAGTAGTCTGGTCCCTTTAATCCCCCAACCAACCAACCCATCTTGCGCGTTGCGGCCGCTCTGCGGTCTTCGTGTGGACCCCAGGCCATGTTGGGATCCCCGGCAACGAGAATGTTGACCGGCTGGCGAAAGAGGCGACTAGTGCACCATCTCTGGACGTTGGCCTCCCGGAGACAGATTTGCGATCGTTCCTACGCCGCAAAATTCTGGACCTTTGGGACACTGAATGGCGCGCCCTGCCTTCACGCAACAAACTTCGGGCCATCAAGGGGGCTACCGGTGTGTGGCGCTCCTCCTTGCGGGTCTCTCGCAAGGAGTCTGTTGTCCTCTGCCGGCTGCGCATTGGGCACACTCGGCTTACGCACGGCCACTTATTGCGCCGTGAGGACGCGCCTCTATGTCGCTACGGCTCCGTTTTATCCGTGGTTCATGTTTTATTGGAGTGTCCGTTTTTAGCTGCGCTCAGGCAGTCGTTCGCACTGCCTGACTCGCTCCCTGCCCTTTTAACAGATGACTCGGCTATGGCTGACTTAGTTTTACGTTTTATTCGGGCAGGGGGTTTTTATTCTTTAATCTGAGTTTTTCTGATTTATTTTATTGTTTTGTGTTGATTCTGGCCTTTGGCCTCCGGTTTTAAACTGATTTTTTCATGTGTTCCAAGTGGTTGGCTTTTCCTTTTTTATTTCTCTGGTCGGCCAACCACCGTCACACTCTGTGTGGTTTTCGTTAGTTTCGTTTTGTCTTGTCTTTGTCTCAGTTTCTCTTGTTGTGTATCGTCTGTGATCTCTTCTGTTCCTCGTTTTTATTCTCTGTGGGTGATCTTTGTCTTTGGAAAAAGGGACCGATGACCATAGCAGTCTGGTCCCTTTAATCCCCCAAACCAACCAACCAACCAATTGCCATCCAGCCAGGTGGTCCTTGCTGAGGCTGGGTGGCGCTCGTGGGGAGGACCCTTAGTCAGAGTAGGTGGCATCAGGGCTGATGACCCGCAATGAAGCATGGTACATCATCTCTTGCTGGTGGCCAGCCACTGGCAGTCTCTAAGCATTCAACAGCTCACATTAAAGCTAACGTGTATGACCCCAAATCATTCCCCTCCCTGGCCACACAATGGGAGAACGAAAGGCTATGAATCACAGTGAAACGTATTCGCCCCAGTATCTCGTCTGTACTGGAGCTGACGGGGAAGCCCTTTGTGGCTGTGAAGCCTCAGTTTTTTGTCGAGCATTTAGAGGACAAGTTCAGGGAAGTGGAGGGCTTGTCCATAATGCGGTCAGGGTCACTCTTGATAAAAAGAGCATCCTCTGCTCAGTGTCTAGCCTTGCTCGATTGTAAGAAGCTGGGGGATATTTCTGTTACTATCATCCCCCATAAAAGCTTAAATATATTATTTTCCACAGGGATCTTCTTTTACGGTCCGATGACGATCTGCGCGCCAACTTAGAGCTACGAGGTGTACATTTCGTCCAGCGCATCCACCGGGGACCAAGGGATCATCAAGTTGCCACTGGTGCTTTCATCTTGGCCTTAGAGGGTGCCACGTTATCTGAGAAGGTCAAGGTGATGGTCTACCACTGTGATGTCAGGCCATATATTCCTCCCCTGATGCAGTGCTTCAAGTGTTGGAGGTTCAGCCATATGTCTTCCCGCTGTGCTTCCAGCCTCATATGTCGCAATTGTGGTCGTCCATCCCATCCTGATGCTCCATGTGCCCCACCTCCCATCTGTGTCAACTGCGGAGAGCACCATCCCCCTTGCCTGCCGGACTGTAAGATTCTATAGAAGGAACGGATAATAATGGAGTACAAGACCCTGGACCGACTGACCTACACTGAGGTTAAGCGGAAATTCGAACAACTTCATCCAGTACTCGTGATGTCACCTGATGCCGCCACTATCACTCCTGCTACAGTCCCCACAGCTGCACCACATACCATCAGCTCTCAGAGCCAGAGGACCACACTTGCCCCCTTGATGGTGGGGGCCACTTCTCTCTCTGTTGCTCCCACACCACCTACCTCGGGTGCAGCACCCCATCAACCATGGGGGACACCAGTCCCCACTTCTAAGCCGGAGAAGCTTAAGTCCTCTTCGGCTCCTCTTGCTCGGAAGGGATCCCTTGGGTCACTCCCCCTGCGGGTTCGGGGGTAAGAATAGGCCCGCGGTATTCCTGCCTGTCGTAAGAGGCGACTAAAAGGAGTCTCAAACGTTTTGGCCTTAATGTGATGGTCCCCATTAGGGTTTGACCTCCATTTTTCCAAATTCCACAGAAGTACGAGCCTTTTGGGGAAGGACACCTTACGTGGTGCACCATCAGTCCTCTGTGCCCTACGACTTTGGCACTCTTGATCGTCTTTGCGTCGTACCTGCACCCTCCATCCCTCATTTTGGGCATAGACACCTGATGTATTGTGTAAGTACCGCCCTTAGTGCGTCACCACCAGCACCTACGATCACTATGGACTACCCATGGCACCCAAAATCCAGCACGGTAGCCAGCCCGTTGTGGTGGGGTCGTCATGTACCCTCTAGGTTGTAGCCCCCTGACAACACAGGGATCGTACTGCCGATGCCTGAGCTGACACCTCCCCACGTAAGCCAAGGAGTAGATGCTCGTCTCTCTGGGGCATCGGGACTCCCGGCAACGGCCATCCTGCCAGGTGGCCTTTGCTGTGGCTGGGTGGCGCCCGTGGGGAGAGCCCCTGGTCGGAGTGGGTGGCATCGGGGCGGATGCCCCGCAATGAAGCGGGTGAAATCTCAATCTGGTGGTCGTCCGACCGCCAATGTCTCTAAGCGTGGTAAGGTGGAATTTAACGCTGTGACATATAACCCGAAGTCGTTCCCTTCCCTAGCCACACCATGGGAGGAACGTAGGGCTGCAGACAGACAGGAGCCGTATTCGCCACGATACCTTGTATGCAGCAGAACTGATGGGGATTCGTTTTTGGGGACTAAGCCTCTTTTCTTCGTGCACAATCTCGAAGATAAGTTTGGGGAAGTGGCGTCTCTTTCCAAAATGAGGAGCGGGGCCATTTTGATACAAGCAGCTTCATCTGCGCAGTCCCAGGCATTACTCGCCTGTGAGAAGCTTGGTGACATCCCCGTTACTGTCACTCCCCATAAGTCGTTAAATTTGGTCCAGGGGATTATTTTTCATAAAGATCTTCTGCTACAGTCTGATGACGAGCTACGTGAGAACCTGGCACGACGAGGTGTACACTTTGTCCGTCGTGTCTTTAGGGGGCCAAAGGATAATAGGGTCGCTACCGGTGCTTTCATCCTGGCCTTTGAGGGCGACTGCTTGCCTGAGAAAGTCAAGGTCATGATATACCGGTGCGATGTCAAGCCCTATGTCCCGCCCCCTATGCGATGCTTCCAGTGCTGGAAATTCGGACACATGTCCTCCCCCCCCCTGCGGGTTCGGGGGTTAGAATAGGCCCGCGGTATTCCTGCCTGTCGTAAGAGGCGACTAAAAGGAGTCTCAAACGTTTCGGCCTTATGTGATGGTCCCCTCTCGGGTTTGACCTCCATCTATCTAAATTATTCCGAAGAGCGAGCCAATTGGGGAAGGGCACCTTACATGGTGCACTGTATCCTTCGTGCAATTAGACCTATAGCCGTCTTTCTCGTCGTTGCATTGGTGTCCCGCTCGTTTTCGATCTCTTGGGCGATTACCACGCTGCACTCTGCAGTGTTTCTTTTAACTGTGACGACGACCTTGGCCATTTTTGCACCTAAGATCCAGCACGGTAGCCAGTCCGTTGTGGTGGGGTCGCCATGTACCCTCTTGGTTGTAGCCCCCTGACAACACAGGGATCGCTCTACTGATGCCTGCGCCGTTCACTCCCCACGTATGCCAAGGAGTAGATGCCCATCTCCCTGGGGCATCGGGACTCCCGGCAACGGCCATCCTGCCAGGTGGCCTTTGCTGTGGCTGGGTGGCGCCCGTGGGGAGGGCCCTTGGTCGGAGTAGGTGGCATCAGGGCGGATGACCCGCAATGAAGCGTGGTACATCATCTATCGCTGGTGGGCCTCCACCAGCAGTCTCTAAGCGATCGAGGTCTAACCTCAACGGGAAGAAATTGGATCAGAGATCGTTTCCCTCCCTAGCTACTCCATGGGAGGAACGTCTTGCTAAAGAAGGCAGTGGCGAATATTCACCCCGGTACCTTGTGTGTACGCGGGTTGATGGAGAATCGTTCGTGACAACCAAGCCCCAGTTTTTTGTGGAGCATTTAGAGGACAAGTTCGGGGAGGTGGAGGGCTTGTCCAAGATGCGCTCTGGCTCTGTGCTCATCAAAACGGCATCCTCTGCCCAGTCACGGAGGTTGCTCAATTGTGACAAGTTGGGGAATGTTTCAGTTACCATCACGCCGCATAAGAGTCTCAACATGGTCCAGGGTATTATATTCCATAGGGATCTTCTTCTGCAGTCCGACGATGAATTACGCGCCAACCTCGAACGACGAGGTGTTCACTTCGTCCGGCGCGTCCATCGGGGTCCGAGGGATAATCAGGTAGCCACCGGTGCCTTCATCTTGGCCTTTGAGGGTGATGTCTTACCCGAAAAGGTTAAGGTGATGGTTTACCGTTGTGATGTGAAACCATATATCCCTCCTCCGATGCGGTGGTTTAAATGCTGGAAGTTCGGGCACATGTCATCTCGCTGTACTTCCAGCATCACGTGTCGGGATTGCGGACGTCCTCCGCATCCTGATACTCCATGTGCTCCGCCTCCCGTCTGTGTTAACTGTGGAGAACACCATTCCCCCTGCTCACCGGACTGTCGGATCTTCCAGAAGGAAAGGAAGATAATGGAATATAAGACCCTGGACCGCCTGACCTACACAGAGGCACGGCGGAAATATGAGCGGCTCCATCCTGTGCCCATGACATCCACCTATGCCGCTGCTGCAACAGCGGTCCGATCCTCTCCCGTGTCGTCACGTACTGTTGCCTCTCAGCTATGTCAAAATGACCCGGCCCCCTTGGTTGTGGGGAGCACTTCGCCCTCTGTTGCTCCATCTACTCCAGGAGCGACACCACCCCAACCATCGGGGACATTCGTCCCCCCTTCCCAGCCAGAGAAGCCTAGGGCTTCTTCGGCTACTCTAGCCAGGAAGGGGTCCCTTGGGGCCCTCCCTTCCCAGGCTTTGCCCAGTGTCAAAGCGGATACCCGCAAAGTTTTGAAGCAACAACCGGTCGCTGGTCATAGGGCTTCACGGTCGTCGTCCGTCCCTGAGACTGACCCAGTGGGGCCCTCCCAGCCAGACCCTCCCAAGGCACAGCGTGCGAAGCCGTTGAAGAAAAAGGCTCCCAAGCATCCTGACATTGCGGTGGCACCTGTCCCACCGCAACCTTCAACCTCTGCGTCTGAGGACGAGGTGGAGATCCTGGCGTCCGCTGAGGACCTCGCTCTCGCCAGTCCCTCCGACGCCATGGAAAGCACTGGCACAGGTGCTCACTTGGAGGCAGCGGGTGACCCAGTGGCGTAATCTGCCTTCCCCGTCCCGTCACGCCTTTCCCGGCAATGGCCAGTACCATCCTCCAGTGGAACTGCAGCGGTTTCTTCCACCATTTAGCTGAGCTCCGCCAACTTATCAGCCGTCATCCTTTCCTTTGCATTGCTCTGCAGGAAACTTGGTTTCCAGCAATGCGAACCCCCGCCCTCCGTGGCTATCGGGGTTATTTTAAGAACCGGGCAACTTACGAAAGGGTGTCTGGTGGCGTCTGCATATATGTCCTGAACTCTCTTCACAGCGAGTTTGTACCTCTACAAACAGCTTTAGAGGCTGTCGCTGTTCGGGTGTGGACGCCACAGGCTATCACCGTCTGCAGTATTTACCTTCCACCTGATGGTACTGTCGCGCAGCTTGTCCTGGCTGCTCTGATAGCACAACTGCCGCCACCTTTTTTGCTGCTGGGCGATTTCAATGCCCACAACCCTCTATGGGGTGGGACTGTCTCCGATGATCGTGGTCGTGCCGTGGAGCATGTGTTGGCTCAGCTCGACCTTAGCCTCTTAAACACCGGTGCTCCCACGCATTTCAGTGTGGCCCATGGCTCGTTCTCGGCCATCGATCTCTCTATTTGCAGCCCTGGACTTGTCCCATCCCTCCACTGGAGGGTGCATCCTGACCTGTGTGGTAGTGACCATTTTCCCATCTATTTGTCACTGCCACAGTGTCATTCGTCTGGGCGCTTGCCCCGCTGGGCTCTCCACAGGGCTGACTGGCCAGCTTTTACTTCCGCTGTAACCATTGCGTCTCCCCCACAGGGTGACATTGACGAGGTGGTCCGTGTTTTAACCACGTCCATCGTTTCAGCGGCCGAGGCTACCATCCCCCGTTCCTCTGGCCTCCCTCGGCGGAAGGCTGTCCCCTGGTGGTCGCCGGAGATTGCTGAGGCGATTCGCGACCGTAGGCGGGCTCTCCAGCGTCATAGGCGGCACCCGTCTCTGGAGACCCTCATCGCCTTTAAGAGGCTCCGTGCCTTCGCCCGTCGACTTATTGCCCGGCGTAAGCAGGAGTGCTGGGAGAGGTACGTCTCCTCCCTGGGCTCCCGTGTCTCGTCCTCGCACGTGTGGTCCCGTATCCGGCGGATTTATGGCTCCCAGGCCCCTGTGGGTGTCCCTGGGCTCTCCTTGGACGGCGCTGTCTGCACGGACGCTGCCGCCATTGCTGAACGGCTAGCCGCGCACTTTGCTCAGAGCTCTGCGACTGCATCCTATCCCCCCGCCTTTCGCTCTCTAAAGGAGCGAGCCGAGCGGACGCCGTTCTCATTCCACACGCGTCATTATGAAACATACAATGCTCCTTTCAGCGAGAGGGAACTCCTCGCTGCCCTCGCCGATTGCCCTGATACAGCACCAGGACCGGACTGCATCCATGCGCAGATGCTGAAGCATCTCTCCAGGGACTGCCAGAGACACATCCTCGCCATCTTTAACCGCATTTGGAACGAGGGCGTGTTCCCGTCGCAATGGCGAGAGGGTCTTATTGTCCCCATCGTGAAGCCCGGTGCGGACCCACTGGCGGTGGACAGCTATCGTCCCATTACCCTCACCAACGTTTTGTGCAAATTGCTCGAACGTATGGTGGGGCGGCGTTTGTGTTGGGTCCTTGAGTCGCGCGGTCTCCTCGCTCCATCCCAGGGTGGCTTCCGTCGGGGCCGGTCTGCAGTGGACAATTTGGTGCGGCTGGAATCTGCTGTCCGTACGGCTTTTGCCCGACGTCAGCACCTTGTTGCTGTGTTTTTCGATCTGCGGAAGGCGTATGACACCACATGGAGGCATCACATCCTCGCCACGTTGCATGGGTGGGGTCTTCGTGGTCGGCTCCCGGCTTTTCTTCAAAGCTTTTTATTGCGCCGCTCTTTCCGGGTGCAAGTCGGTGCCACCTCTAGTTCCTCTTATATACAGGAAAATGGGGTCCCGCAGGGCTCGGTGTTGAGCGTCTCGTTATTTCTAGTGGCCATTAATGGTCTGGCTGCAGCAGTGGGGTCGTCGGTGTCTCCTTCTTTGTATGCCGACGACTTCTGCATCTCATTTAGCTCCACGACTACGGGAGTCGCCGAACGCAGGTTGCAAGTCGCCGTTCGCAAGGCAGCATCATGGGCTCTGGCTCATGGTTTTCAGTTCTCTGCTGCCAAGACTCGGGTTATGCACTTCTGCAGGCGTCGGACGGTCCACCCTCATCCTGAACTTTACCTCGACGGCCACCTGCTTGACGTGGTGGACACTTGCCGCTTCTTGGGACTCGTGTTTGATGCCCGGCTCACATGGGTTCCTCATGTTACTCAGCTGAAGCAAAAATGCTGGCGGCACCTCAACGCCCTCCGCTGCCTTAGCCACACGTCTTGGGGTGCAGATCGCTGCACGCTACTGCAATTGTACAGAGCCCTTGTGCAGTCCCGGCTTGATTATGGGAGCCTGGCCTATGGGTCTGCGTCACCCTCAGTGTTGAAGTTGTTAGACCCCATACACCACTGTGGGGTCCGGCTTGCAACTGGCGCTTTTCGTACGAGCCCCGTGGATAGTTTACTGGTGGAGGCCGGGGTTCCCCCGCTGCGGATTCGCCGCCATCGACTGCTCGCCGACTATGCTGTCCACGTGCATTGCTCGCCAGGCCATCCCAATCGTCGCCTGCTTTTCCCTGCCATGGTCCTCCATCTGCCCGAACGGCGACCTAGGTCTGGGCTTTCCGTAGCTGTCCGTGTCCAGTCCCTGCTGTCAGAACTGGGGTCATTCCCTCTTCTGCCTCCCTTCCGGGTCCATACACCTACGCCTCCCTGGTGTTTGTCCCGGCCGTCTGTCCGTCTGGATTTGGCACAGGGCCCTAAGGACTCGGTTCCGCCTGTGGCCCTCCGTCGCCGTTTTCTTGCGCTCCTCGAATCATTTCCGGGCTGTGAGCCAGTCTACACTGATGGTTCCCTGGTTGATGGTCGCACTGCCTACGCCTTTGCTCACTCTGACCATATTGAGCAACGCTCCTTGCCGGCTGGCTGCAGTATTTTTACTGCAGAGCTGGTGGCCATCTTGCGCGCTCTTGAGCACATGCGTTTCTGCTCAGGTAGGTCCGTTGTCATCTGCAGTGACTCCCTGAGCAGCCTTCAGGCCATCGACCGCTGCTATCCCTCCTCTCCTCTGGTGTCCTCCATTCAGGAGGCTGTTTCCGCCATTGCCCGTTCTGGTGGTTCAGTGGTCCTGGTTTGGACGCCCGGTCATGTTGGCATCCCAGGGAACGAACGTGTAGACAGGCTGGCCAAAGGGGCGATAGACGCCCCAGCCTTGGAGATCGGCCTTACGGCTCGCGACCAGCAGCTGGTGTTGCGCCGTAAGGTACTTGGGATGTGGGCTGCTGCGTGGCGTGGCATGACAGCCCCGAATAAACTGCGGGCTGTCAAGGAGACGACCGATGTGTGGCGTTCCTCCCTGCGGGCTTCTCGCAGGGACTCGGTAGTCCTGTGTCGGCTGCGCATCGGCCATACGTACCTGACGCACGGCCATCTCTTGCGTCGGGAGGATCCCCCCTTGTGTCAGTGTGGGTCCCGGCTGACGGTCGGCCACATTTTGCTGGAGTGTCCTCGACTGCGCACACTCCGGCAATCTTTTAATCTCTCGGGCACTTTGGCTTTGGTTTTATCTGACGATGCCTCCATGGCTGATAACGTTTTAAATTTTATCCGTGGTAGTCCTTTTTATGGTTCGATTTAGGGAGGTCCTGCGCCTTTCCCTTTCTGTGTCTTTTGTCCTCGTGTCTGTTGCTGTTCTGGTAGGCCGTGAGATGGTTGACTCTTTCCCTTTTTTGATCTCGTGGTCAGTCAACCAGTCTCTGGCCCTCTTCCTTTCTTCTGTTTCTTTCTGTCTGGTGTTCCTCTGTTCTGTTCTTGTCTGTAGTGTTCGTTGCTGCATTTGTGTTCTTTTAGCGCCTGGGGGGACGTCTCCTCCCCCTTTGGTTTTTATCTGCTTCGTAGATTTTCGGCTCGCCTGATTTTGGAATGGGGGACTGATGACCTTCGCTGTTTAGTCCCCCTTAAACATCCAACAACCACCACCACCATCTCTAAGCGATCGAGGTCTAACCTCAACGGGAAGAAATTGGATCAGAGATCGTTTCCCTCCCTAGCTACTCCATGGGAGGAACGTCTTGCTAAAGAAGGCAGTGGCGAATATTCACCCCGGTACCTTGTGTGTACGCGGGTTGATGGAGAATCGTTCGTGTCAACCAAGCCCCAGTTTTTTGTGGAGCATTTAGAGGACATGTTCGGGGAGGTGGAGGGCTTGTCCAAGATGCGCTCTGGCTCTGTGCTCATCAAAACGGCATCCTCTGCCCAGTCACGGAGGTTGCTCAATTGTGACAAGTTGGGGAATGTTTCAGTTACCATCACGCCGCATAAGAGTCTCAACATGGTCCAGGGTATTATATTCCATAGGGATCTTCTTCTGCAGTCCGACGATGAATTACGCGCCAACCTCGAACGACGAGGTGTTCACTTCGTCCGGCGCGTCCATCGGGGTCCGAGGGATAATCAGGTAGCCACCGGTGCCTTCATCTTGGCCTTTGAGGGTGATGTCTTACCCGAAAAGGTTAAGGTGATGGTTTACCGTTGTGATGTGAAACCATATATCCCTCCTCCGATGCGGTGTTTTAAATGCTGGAAGTTCAGGCACATGTCATCTCGCTGTACTACCAGCATCACGTGTCGGGATTGCGGACGTCCTTCGCATCCTGATACTCCATGTGCTCCGCCTCCCGTCTGTGTTAACTGTGGAGAACACCATTCCCCCTGCTCACCGGACTGTCGGATCTTCCAGAAGGAAAGGAAGATAATGGAATATAAGACCCTGGACCGCCTGACCTACACAGAGGCACGGCGGAAATATGAGCGGCTCCATCCTGTGCCCATGACATCCACCTATGCCGCTGCTGCAAAAGCGGTCCGATCCTCTCCCGTGTCGTCCCGTACTGTTGCCTCTCAGCTATGTCAAAATGACCCGGCCCCCTTGGTTGTGGGGAGCACTTCGCCCTCTGTTGCTCCATCTACTCCAGGAGCGACACCACCCCAACCATCGGGGACATTCGTCCCCCCTTCCCAGCCGGAGAAGCGTAGGGCTTCTTCGGCTACTCTAGCCAGGAAGGGGTCCCTTGGGGCCCTCCCTTCCCAGGCTTTGCCCAGTGTCAAAGCGGATACCCGCAAAGTTTTGAAGCAACAACCGGTCGCTGGTCATAGGGCTTCACGGTCGTCGTCCGTCCCTGAGACTGACCCAGTGGGGCCCTCCCAGCCCGACCCTCCCAAGGCACAGCGTGCGAAGCCGTTGAAGAAAAAGGCTCCCAAGCATCCTGACATTGCGGTGGCACCTGTCCCACCGCCACCTTCAACCTCTGCGTCTGAGGACGAGGTGGAGATCCTGGCGTCCGCTGAGGACCTCGATCTCGCCAGTCCCTCCGACGCCATGGACAGCACTGGCACAGGTGCTCACTTGGAGGCAGCGGGTGACCCCGTGGCGTAATCTGCCTTCCCCGTCCCGTCACGCCTTTCCCAGCAATGGCCAGTACCATCCTCCAGTGGAACTGCAGCGGTTTCTTCCACCATTTAGCTGAGCTCCGCCACCTTGTCAGCCGTCATCCTTTCCTTTGCATTGCTCTGCAGGAAACTTGGTTTCCAGCAATGCGAACCCCTGCCCTCCGTGGCTATCGGGGTTATTTTAAGAACCGGGCCACTTATGAAAGGGTGTCTGGTGGCGTCTGCATATATGTCCTGAACTCTCTTCACAGCGAGTTTGTACCTCTACAAACAGCTTTAGAGGCTGTCGCTGTTCGGGTGTGGACGCCACAGGCTATCACCGTCTGCAGTATTTACCTTCCACCTGATGGTACTGTCGCGCAGCATGTCCTGGCTGCTCTGATAGCACAACTGCCGCCACCTTTTTTGCTGCTGGGCGATTTCAATGCCCACAACCCTCTATGGGGTGGGACTGTCTCCGATGATCGTGGTCGGGCCGTGGAGCATGTGTTGGCTCAGCTCGACCTTAGCCTCTTAAACACCGGTGCTCCCACGCATTTCAGTGTGGCCCATGGCTCGTTCTCGGCCATCGATCTCTCTATCTGCAGCCCTGGACTTGTCCCATCCCTCCACTGGAGGGTGCATCCTGACCTGTGTGGTAGTGACCATTTTCCCCTCTATTTGTCACTGCCACAGTGTCATTCTTCTGGGCGCTTGCCCCGCTGGGCTTTCCACAGGGCTGACTGGCCAGCTTTTACTTCCGCTGTCACCATTGCGTCTCCCCCACAGGGTGACATTGACGAGGTGGTCCGTGTTTTAACCACGTCCATCGTTTCAGCGGCCGAGGCTACCATCCCCCGTTCCTCTGGCCTCCCTCGGCGGAAGGCTGTCCCCTGGTGGTCGCCGGAGATTGCTGAGGCTATTCGCGACCGTAGGCGGGCTCTCCAGCGTCATAGGCGGCACCCGTCTCTGGAGACCCTTATCGCCTTTAAGAGGCTCCGTGCCTTCGCCCGTCGTCTTATTGCACGGCGTAAGCAGGAGTGCTGGGAGAGGTACGTCTCCTCCCTGGGCTCCCGTGTTTCGTCCTCGCACGTGTGGTCCCGGATCCGGCGGATTTATGGCTCCCAGACCCCTGTGGGTGTCCCTGGGCTCTCCTTGGACGGCGCTGTCTGCACGGATGCTGCCGCCATTGCTGAACGGCTAGCCGCGCACTTTGCTCAGAGCTCTGCGACTGCATCCTATCCCCCCGCCTTTCGCTCTCTAAAGGAGCGAGCCGAGCGGACGCCGTTCTCATTCCACACGCGTCATTATGAAACATACAATGCTCCCCCCCTGCGGGTTCGGGGGTAAGAATAGGCCCGCGGTATTCCTGCCTGTCGTAAGAGGCGACTAAAAGGAGTCTCAAACGTTTCGGCCTTATGTGATGGTCCCCTCTCGGGTTTGACCTCCATCTATCTAAATTATTCCGAAGAGCGAGCCAATTGGGGAAGGGCACCTTACATGGTGCACTGTATCCTTCGTGCAATTAGACCTATAGCCGTCTTTCTCGTCGTTGCAATGGTGTCCCGCTCGTTTTCGATCTCTTGGGCGATTACCACGTTACACTCTGCAGTGTTTCTTTTAACTGTGACGACGACCTTGGCCATTTTTGCACCTAAGATCCAGCACGGTAGCCAGTCCGTTGTGGTGGGGTCGCCATGTACCCTCTTGGTTGTAGCCCCCTGACAACACAGGGATCGCTCTACTGATGCCTGCGCCGTTCACTCCCCACGTATGCCAAGGAGTAGATGCCCATCTCCCTGGGGCATCAGGACTCCCGGCAATGGCCATCCTGCCAGGTGGCCTTTGCTGTGGCTGGGTGGCGCCCGTGGGGAGGGCCCTTGGTCGGAGTAGGTGGCATCAGGGCGGATGACCCGCAATGAAGCGTGGTACATCATCTGTCGCTGGCGGCCAGCCGTCAGCAGTCTCTAAGCGTTCGAGAGCCCATTTTAAAGGTAACGTTTATGACCCCAAATCGTTCCCCTCCCTCGCCACACCATGGGAGGAACGACAGGCATTGCGTGACACTGAGACGTATTCGCCCAGATATCTTGTCTGTACCAGAGCTGATGGGGAATCCTTTATATCCGTGAAGCCTCAGTTCTTTGTAGAGCATTTAGAGGACAAGTTTGGGGAGGTGGAGGGCTTGTCCAAGATGCGGTCCGGATCGGTGTTGATAAAAACGGCATCCTCCGCCCAGTCGCGGGCCTTGCTCGCTTGTACTAAGCTGGGGGATGTCTCCGTCACTATCACGCCCCATAAAAGTCTGAACATGGTCCAGGGCATTATCTTTCACAGGGATCTGCTTTTACAGTCCGACGACGAGCTGCGCGCCAACTTGGAGCGCCGAGGTGTCCATTTCGTCCGCCGCGTCCACCGGGGTCCGAGGGATCGTCAAGTTGCCACCGGTGCCTTCATCTTGGCCTTCGAGGGTGACACGTTAGCTGAGAAGGTCAAGGTGATGGTGTACCGTTGTGATGTCAAGCCGTATATCCCTCCCCCGATGCGGTGCTTCAAGTGTTGGAAGTTCGGCCACATGTCTTCCCGCTGTGCTTCCGACCTCGTCTGTCGCGATTGCGGTCGACCTTCCCATCCTGATCATCCCTGTGCGCCGCCTCCAATCTGTGTGAACTGTGGTGCGCACCATCCGCCTTGCTCGCCAGACTGTCCGATCCTGCAGAAGGAGCGGAAGATCATGGAAATAAAGACTATCGACCGCCTGACGTACACTGAGGCGAAGCGGAAATATGATCGGCTTCATCCGGTGCGCATGCCAGTTTCTTATGCCGCCACTGTCACTCCTTCTCCACTTCCATCCACTCTGGTCACCTCTCAGAGTCGAAGTCCCACACCTGCCCCCTTGATGGTGGGGGGCACTAAACCTCCTGTTGCTCCTGCTCCATCTACTTCAGGAGCAACACCCCCCCAACCATCGGGGACATCAGTCCCCCCTTCCCAGCCGGAGAAGCGTAAGACTTCTTCGGCTCCTCTCGTAAGGAAGGGGTCCCTTGGGGACCTTCCTTCGCACGCTCCAACCGGTTCCAAAACCGACGGCCGCAAGTGGCTCAAACAACCGCCAGTCCCTGGTCGTCGGGACACACGATCATCGTCTGTCCCTGAGACTGACCCAGTGACGCCCTCCAAGCCTGAACCACCAAAGGCACAGCGCGCAAAGCAGCAGAAGAAGAAACTCCCCAAGGCTACCGACGTTGCGGTGGCACCCATTCCACCGCTTCCTACAAGCTCTGCGTCTGAGGACGAGGTGGAGATCCTGGCGTCCGCTGAGGACCTCGATCTCGCCAGTCCCTCCGACGCCATGGAAAGCACTGGCACAGGTGCTCACTTGGAGGCAGCGGGTGACCCAGTGGCGTAATCTGCCTTCCCCGTCCCGTCACGCCTTTCCCAGCAATGGCCAGTACCATCCTCCAGTGGAACTGCAGCGGTTTCTTCCACCATTTAGCTGAGCTCCGCCAACTTATCAGCCGTCATCCTTTCCTTTGCATTGCTCTGCAGGAAACTTGGTTTCCAGCAATGCGAACCCCCGCCCTCCGTGGCTATCGGGGTTATTTTAAGAACCGGGCAACTTACGAAAGGGTGTCTGGTGGCGTCTGCATATATGTCCTGAACTCTCTTCACAGCGAGTTTGTACCTCTACAAACAGCTTTAGAGGCTGTCGCTGTTCGGGTGTGGACGCCACAGGCTATCACCGTCTGCAGTATTTACCTTCCACCTGATGGTACTGTCGCGCAGCATGTCCTGGCTGCTCTGATAGCACAACTGCCGCCACCTTTTTTGCTGCTGGGCGATTTCAATGCCCACAACCCTCTATGGGGTGGGACTGTCTCCGATGATCGTGGTCGGGCCGTGGAGCATGTGTTGGCTCAGCTCGACCTTAGCCTCTTAAACACCGGTGCTCCCACGCATTTCAGTGTGGCCCATGGCTCGTTCTCGGCCGTCGATCTCTCTATTTGCAGCCCTGGACTTGTCCCATCCCTCCACTGGAGGGTGCATCCTGACCTGTGTGGTAGTGACCATTTTCCCATCTATTTGTCACTGCCACAGTGTCATTCTTCTGGGCGCTTGCCCCGATGGACTCTCCACAGGGCTGACTGGCCAGCTTTTACTTCCGCTGTAACCATTGCGTCTCCCCCACAGGGTGACATTGACGAGGTGGTCCGTGTTTTAACCACGTCCATCGTTTCAGCGGCCGAGGCTACCATCCCCCGTTCCTCTGGCCTCCCTCGGCGGAAGGCTGTCCCCTGGTGGTCGCCGGAGATTGCTGAGGCTATTCGCGACCGTAGGCGGGCTCTCCAGCGTCATAGGCGGCACCCGTCTCTGGAGACCCTCATCGCCTTTAAGAGGCTCCGTGCCTTCGCCCGTCGACTTATTGCACGGCGTAAGCAGGAGTGCTGGGAGAGGTACGTCTCCTCCCTGGGCTCCCGTGTCTCGTCCTCGCACGTGTGGTCCCGTATCCGGCGGATTTATGGCTCCCAGACCCCTGTGGGTGTCCCCGGGCTCTCCTTGGACGGCGCTGTCTGCACGGACGCTGCCGCCATTGCTGAACGGCTAGCCGCGCACTTTGCTCAGAGCTCTGCGACTGCATCCTATCCCCCCGCCTTTCGCTCTCTAAAGGAGCGCGCCGAGCGGACGCCGTTCTCATTCCACACGCGTCATTATGAAACATACAATGCTCCTTTCAGCGAGAGGGAACTCCTCGCTGCCCTCGCCGATTGCCCTGATACAGCACCAGGACCGGACTGCATCCACGCGCAGATGCTGAAGCATCTCTCCAGGGACTGCCAGAGACACATCCTCACCATCTTTAACCGCATTTGGAGCGAGGGCGTGTTCCCGTCGCAATGGCGAGAGGGTCTTATTGCCCCCATCGTGAAGCCCGGTGCGGACCCACTGGCGGTGGACAGCTATCGTCCCATTACCCTCACCAACGTTTTGTGCAAATTGCTCGAACGTCTGGTGGGGCTGCGTTTGTGTTGGGTCCTTGAATCGCGCGGTCTCCTCGCTCCATCCCAGGGTGGCTTCCGTCGGGGCCGGTCTGCAGTGGACAATTTGGTGCGGCTGGAATCTGCTGTCCGTACGGCTTTTGCCCGACGTCAGCACCTTGTTGCTGTATTTTTCGATCTGCGGAAGGCGTATGACACCACATGGAGGCATCACATCCTCGCCACGTTGCATGGGTGGGGTCTTCGTGGTCGGCTCCCGGCTTTTCTTCAAAGCTTTTTATTGCGCCGCTCTTTCCGGGTGCAAGTCGGTGCCACCTCTTATATACAGGAAAATGGGGTCCCGCAGGGCTCGGTGTTGAGCGTCTCGTTATTTCTAGTGGCCATTAATGGTCTGGCTGCAGCAGTGGGGTCGTCGGTGTCTCCTTCTTTGTATGCCGACGACTTCTGCATCTCATTTAGCTCCACGACTACGGGAGTCGCCGAACGCAGGTTGCAAGTCGCCGTTCGCAAGGCAGCATCATGGGCACTGGCTCATGGTTTTCAGTTCTCTGCTGCCAAGACTCGGGTTATGCACTTCTGCAGGCGTCGGACGGTCCACCCTCATCCTGACCTTTACCTCGACGGCCACCTGCTTGAAGTGGTGGACACTTGCCGCTTCTTGGGACTCGTGTTTGATGCCCGGCTCACATGGGTTCCTCATGTTACTCAGCTGAAGCAAAAATGCTGGCGGCACCTCAACGCCCTCCGCTGCCTTAGCCACACGTCTTGGGGTGCAGATCGCCGCACGCTGCTGCGGTTGTACAGAGCCCTTGTGCAGTCCCGGCTTGATTATGGGAACCTGGCCTATGGGTCTGCGTCCCCCTCAGTGTTGAAGTTGTTAGACCCCATACACCACTGTGGGGTTAGGCTTGCCACTGGCGCTTTTCGCACCAGCCCCGTGGATAGTCTACTGGTGGAGGCCGGGGTTCCCCCACTGCGGATTCGCCGCCATCGTCTGCTTGTCGACTATGCTGTCCACGTGCATTGCTCGCCAGATCATCCCAATCGTCGCCTGCTTTTCCCTGCTATGGTCCTCCATCTGCCCGAACGGCGCCCTAGGTCTGGGCTTTCCATAGCTGTCCGTGTCCAGTCCCTGCTGTCAGAACTGGGGTCATTCCCTCTTCTGCCTCCCTTCCGGGTCCATACACCTACGCGTCCCTGGTGTTTGTCCCGGCCGTCCGTCCGTCTGGACTTGGCACAGGGACCCAAGGACTCGGTTCCGCCTGTGGCCCTCCATCGCCGTTTTCTTGCTCTCCTCGCCTCATTTTCGGACTGTGAGACTGTCTACACTGATGGTTCCCTGGTTGATGGTCGCACTGCCTACGCCTTTGCTCACTCTGACCATGTTGAGCAACGCTCCTTGCCGGCTGGCTGCAGTATTTTTACTGCAGAGCTGGTGGCCATCTTGCGCGCTCTTGAGCACATGCGTTTCTGCTCAGGTAGGTCCGTTGTCATCTGCAGTGACTCCCTGAGCAGCCTTCAGGCCATCGACCGCTGCTATCCCTCCTCTCCTCTGGTGTCCTCCATTCAGGAGGCTGTTTCCGCCATTGCCCGTTCTGGTGGTTCAGTGGTCCTGGTTTGGCCGCCCGGTCATGTTGGCATCCCAGGGAACGAACGTGTAGACAGGCTGGCCAAAGGGGCGATAGACGCCCCAGCTTTGGAGATCGGCCTTACGGCTCGCGACCAGCAGCTGGTGTTGCGCCGTAAGGTACTTGGGATGTGGGCTGCTGAGTGGCGTGGCATGACAGCCCCGAATAAACTGCGGGCTGTCAAGGAGACGACCGATGTGTGGCGTTCCTCCCTGCGGGCTTCTCGCAGGGACTCGGTAGTCCTGTGTCGGCTGCGCATCGGCCATACGTACCTGACGCACGGCCATCCCCCCTGCGGGTTCGGGGGTTCGATTAGGCCCGCGGTATTCCTGCCTGTCGTAAGAGGCGACTAAAAGGAGTCTCAAACGTTTCGGCCTTATGTGATGGTCCCCTCTCGGGTTTGACCTCCATCTATCTAAATTATTCCGAAGAGCGAGCCAATTGGGGAAGGGCACCTTACATGGTGCACTGTATCCTTCGTGCAATTAGACCTATAGCCGTCTTTCTCGTCGTTGCAATGGTGTCCCGCTCGTTTTCGATCTCTTGGGCGATTACCACGCTGCACTCTGCAGTGTTTCTTTTAACTGTGACGACGACCTTGGCCATTTTTGCACCTAAGATCCAGCACGGTAGCCAGTCCGTTGTGGTGGGGTCGCCATGTACCCTCTTGGTTGTAGCCCCCTGACAACACAGGGATCGCTCTACTGATGCCTGCGCCGTTCACTCCCCACGTATGCCAAGGAGTAGATGCCCATCTCCCTGGGGCATCGGGACTCCCGGCAACGGCCATCCTGCCAGGTGGCCTTTGCTGTGGCTGGGTGGCGCCCGTGGGGAGGGCCCTTGGTCGGAGTAGGTGGCATCAGCGCGGATGACCCGCAATGAAGCGTGGTACATCATCTCTCGCTGGCGGCCAGCCGCCAGCAGTCTCTAAGCGTTCTCGGGCTCAATTTAATGCTGCAAAGTACAATCCGAAAACGTTCCCCTCTCTGGCCACGCCGTGGGAGGAACGTAAATCTCAGGATGGCAGTAGCACTTATTCGCCCCGATTCTTAGTTTGTACGAGAGCTGATGGGGAGTCTTTTCTCTCAACCAAGCCTCAGTTCTTCGTCGAGCATTTAGAGGACAAGTTTGGGGAGGTGGAGGGCTTGTCAAAAATGCGCTCTGGATCGGTCCTGATCCAAACGGCATCCTCTGCCCAGTCACGACGGTTACTTGCTTGTGATAAGTTGGGGGATGTTGCTGTTACGATCACACCGCATAAGAGTTTAAATATGGTCCAGGGAGTTATTTACCATAAGGACCTTCTTTTGCACCCCCTGCGGGTTCGGGGGTAAGAATAGGCCCGCGGTATTCCTGCCTGTCGTAAGAGGCGACTAAAAGGAGTCTCCAACGTTTCGGCCTTATGTGATGGTCCCCTCTCGGGTTTGACCTCCATCTATCTAAATTATTCCGAAGAGCGAGCCAATTGGGGAAGGGCACCTTACATGGTGCACTGTATCCTTCGTGCAATTAGACCTATAGCCGTCTTTCTCGTCGTTGCCATGGTGTCCCGCTCGTTTTCAATCTCTTGGGCGATTACCACGCTGCACTCTGCAGTGTTTCTTTTAACTGTGACGACGACCTTGGCCATTTTTGCACCTAAGATCCAGCACGGTAGCCAGTCCGTTGTGGTGGGGTCGCCATGTACCCTCTTGGTTGTAGCCCCCTGACAACACAGGGATCGCTCTACTGATGCCTGCGCCGTTCACTCCCCACGTATGCCAAGGAGTAGATGCCCATCTCCCTGGGGCATCGGGACTCCCGGCAATGGCCATCCTGCCAGGTGGCCTTTGCTGCGGCTGGGTGGCGCCCGTGGGGAGGGCCCTTGGTCGGAGTAGGTGGCATCAGGGCGGATGACCCGCAATGAAGCGTGGTACATCATCTGTCGCTGGCGGCCAGCCGTCAGCAGTCTCTAAGCGTTCGAGAGCCCATTTTAAAGGTAACGTTTATGACCCCAAATCGTTCCCCTCCCTCGCCACACCATGGGAGGAACGACAGGCATTGCGTGACACTGAGACGTATTCGCCCAGATATCTTGTCTGTACCAGAGCTGATGGGGAATCTTTTCTATCCGTGAAGCCTCAGTTCTTTGTCGAACATTTAGAGGACAAGTTCGGTGAGGTGGAGGGCTTGTCTAAGATGCGGTCTGGATCGGTGTTGATAAAAACGGCATCCTCTGCCCAGTCACGGAGGTTGCTCAATTGTGACAAGTTGGGGGATGTTTCCGTTAGCATCACGCCGCATAAGAGTCTGAACATGGTCCAGGGTATTATATTCCACCGGGATCTTCTTCTGCAGTCCGACGATGAATTACGCGCCAACCTCGAACGACGAGGTGTTCACTTCGTCCGGCGCGTCCACCGGGGTCCGAGGGATAATCAGGTAGCCACCGGTGCCTTCATCTTGGCCTTTGAGGGTGATGTCTTACCCGAAAAGGTTAAGGTGATGGTTTACCGTTGTGATGTGAAACCATATATCCCTCCTCCGATGCGGTGTTTTAAATGCTGGAAGTTCGGGCACATGTCATCGCGCTGTACTTCCAGCATGACGTGTCGGGATTGCGGGCGTCCTTCGCATCCCGATACTCCATGTGCCCCGCCTCCTATCTGTGTTAACTGCGGAGAACACCATTCCCCCTGCTCACCGGACTGTAGGATATTGCAGAAAGAACGGAAGATAATGGAATATAAGACCTTGGACCGGCTGACCTACCCCGAGGCTAGACGGAAATATGAGAGGCTCCATCCTGTGGCAATGCCGTCAACTTACGCCGCTGCTGCAACGCCGGTTCTCCCGTCATCACGAATCGGCTCTAAGATCGGTCAGCATCCACCGGCCCCCTTGCTTGTGGGGGGCACTTCACACCCTGTTGCTCCTGCTCCATCTTCTCCAGGAGCAACACCCTCCCAACCATCGGGGACATCAGTTCCCCCTTCCCAGCCGGAGAAGCGTAAGACTTCTTCGGCTGCTCTCGCCAGGAAGGGATCCCTTGGGGCTCTCCCTTCACCAGTTCCGACCAGTGGAAAAGCGGACGCACGCAAGTGGTTGAAACAACCGCCAGTCCCTGGTCGTCGGGCCTCACGGTCGTCGTCTGTCCCTGAGACTGACCCGGTGAAGCCCATGCCGCCTGAACCGCCGAAGGCGCCGCGTGACAAGCAGACAAAGAAGAAAGTCCCCAAGACCAACGGTATTGCGGTGGCACCGATCCCACCGCTTCCTACAAGCTCTGCCTCTGAGGACGAGGTGGAGATTCTGGCGTCCGCTGAGGACCTCGCTCTTGCCGGTCCCTCGGACGCAATGGATGGCATTTGTACACATGCTCCATCGGAGGCAGTAGGTGACCCAGTGGCGTAATCTGCCTTCCCAGTCTCGTCACGCCTTTCCCAGCCATGGACAACGCCATCCTCCAGTGGAACTGCAGCGGTTTCTTCCACCATCTAGCCGAGCTCCGTCAACTTATCAGCCTTCACCCTTTCTTCTGCATTGCTCTCCAGGAAACTTGGTTTCCGGCGATGCGAACCCCCGCCCTCCGTGGCTACCGGGGTTATTACAAGAACCGAGCAGCTTATGAAAGGGTGTCTGGTGGCGTCTGCATTTATGTCCTTCACACTCTGCACAGCGAATCTGTTCCTCTCCAGACGCCTTTAGAGGCTGTCGCTGTACGCGTGTGGACGCCACAGGCTGTTACCGTCTGCAGTCTTTACATTCCACCGGATGGTGCTGTCTCGCAGCATGTCCTGGCTGCACTGGTCGCCCAATTGCCGCCACCTTTCTTGCTATTGGGCGACTTCAACGCTCATAACCCTCTGTGGGGTGGGTCAGTGGCAACAGGTCGAGGCGCCATCATTGAGCATTTATTGTCGCAGCTCGATCTCTCGCTGTTAAATGATGGTGCCTTCACACACTTCAGTGTGGCGCATGGCACCTACTCCGCCATTGACCTTTCAATCTGTAGCCATAGCCTCTTACCGTCTGTCCAATGGAGTGTGCATGACGACCTGTGTGGTAGTGACCATTTTCCGATCTTTTTGTCACTACCACAGCGCCACTCTTCTGGGCGCCCTAGCAGATGGGCTATGAATAAGGCTGACTGGGACTTGTTCTCCTCCACTGCCGCTTTTGAGCCTCTCTCTACCGATGACATTGATGCGGTGGTTCAATCGGTCACCACCGGCATCGTTACTGCCGCCGAATCTGCCATTCCCCATTCCTGTGGGTCCCCTCGGCGGAAGGCTGTGCCTTGGTGGTCGCCTGAGATCGCTGAAGCGATTAAAGATCGCCGGCGGGCGCTCCAGCGCCACAAGCGACACCCCTCCCTCGACCACCTTATCGCCTTCAAACGGCTGCGTGCGCGGGCCCGCCTCCTTATCCGCCAAGGCAAGAAGGAGTGCTGGGAGCGGTATGTGTCCACCATTGGCCTCCATGTCACTCCCTCGCAGGTCTGGGCCAAGATTCGACGCGTCTACGGCTATCGGCCACCTGCCAGCGTCCCTGCGCTCTCACTGAATGGAGCAGTTTGTACTGACTCCGACGTCATTGCCAATCGCTTAGCAGAGCATTTTGGTATGAGTTCCGCTTCTGCGAATTACCCCCAGGCCTTCCGCTCCATTAAAGAGCGGATGGAACGTCGGAGCCTTTCGTTTCGCACCAACCACCCAGAATCTTACAATGCTCCATTTAGTGAGTGGGAATTTCGCAGTGCCCTCGCTGCTTGCCCTGATACCGCTCCTGGGCCAGATGGCATCCACTGTCAGATGCTGAAACACCTTCCAGTGGACTGCCAGCGGCGCCTTCTCGATCTTTACAACCGTCTTTGGGTCGAGGGGGAGTTTCCGTCGCAGTGGCGGGAAGGCATTGTCATCCCCGTTTTGAAGCCTGGAAAGAACCCTCTGGAGGTGGACAGCTACCGTCCCATTAGCCTCACCAACGTTCTTTGCAAGTTGCTTGAACGGATGGTGAGCCGGCGCTTGCATTGGGTACTGGAGTCTCGGGGCCTTCTGGCTCCATCTCAGGGTGGGTTCCGTAAAGGCCGCTCCGCCGCCGACAATCTGGTGAGCCTGGAGTCGGCCATCCGTACTGCCTTTTCCCGCCGTCAGCACCTGGTCGCTGTCTTTTTCGACATGCGGAAGGCGTACGATACGACATGGCGTCATCACATTCTTTCTACGCTTCATGGATGGGGTCTTCGGGGTCCTCTGCCGATTTTTATCCGCAATTTTCTGTCGTGTCGTACCTTCCGCGTGCAAGTCGCGGCCTCGTATAGTTCCTCCCACGCCCAGGAGAACGGTGTGCCACAGGGCTCTGTTTTAAGTGTCTGTCTGTTTTTAATAGCCATTAACGGGCTTGCTGCGGCCGTGGGACATTCTGTCTCCGCTTCCCTGTATGCTGACGACTTCTGCCTTTATTACAGCTCTACTGGCATTGCAGCTGTTGAACGTCAGCTACAGGGCGCTATCCGTAAGGCGCAGTCTTGGGCTGTAGCGCATGGGTTTCAGTTTTCGGCAGCCAAGACCTGCGTTATGCATTTCTGCCGGCGCCGAACAGTCCATCCTGAGCCGCGGCTTTATCTTGCCGACGAACTCCTTGCTGTGGTGGAGACCCACAGGTTTTTGGGGGTGGTTTTCGATGCCCGGTTGACTTGGCTGCCTCATATCCGGCAGCTTAAACAGACGTGTTGGCGGCATCTAAACGCTCTGAGATGCTTGAGCAACACCCGCTGGGGCGCCGACCGCTCCACACTGTTGCGGCTCTACCAGGCGTTAATCCAGTCCCGTCTGGATTATGGGAGCCTGGCTTATGGCTCAGCATCCCCATCTGCGTTACGGGTGCTGGACCCGATTCTCCACGGCGGGATACGCCTTGCCACTGGTGCTTTCCGCACCAGCCCTGTGGACAGCTTACTCGTGGAGGCAGGTGTCCCTCCCCTGCGGTTCCGACGCCAACGTTTGCTGGCCGCTTATGCTGCCCATGTTCTCAGCTCGCCCGGGCATCCAAATTATCGTCTCCTGTTCCCGCGATCGGTCGTCCATCTGCCAGATGGTCGGCCCCGGTCTGGTTGTACAATAGCGGTCCGCGTCAAGGAGCTTCTCTCTGGGCTTCAGGTTTTCACTGTTCCACCTACTTTCCGGGCTACTTTGCATACACCCCCATGGTGTGTTCGTCGCCCTTGCCTTCGGCTGGACCTGGCACAGGGCCCGAAGGACTCAGTCCCTCCAGAGGCCTTCCGCCGCCGCTTTTATTCTATCCTGGCCACGTATCAGGGCTCTGGTGTTGTCTACACTGACGGTTCGATGGTTGCTGGTCGTGTCGGGTATGCGCTCACTCTAGGGGACCGTTCCGAACAACGTTCCTTGCAGGATGGCTGCAGCGTTTACACTGCTGAATTGGTCGCCATCTTTCGTGCCCTAGAGTATATCCCCTCCTGCTCAGGTGAGTCCTTCGTTATCTGTAGCGATTCCCTGAGCGGTTTACGAGCTCTCGACCAGTGTTTCCCTCGTTCTCTTCTGGTGATGGCTATCCACGAGTCTCTGCATACTCTTGCCTGTTGCGGCCGCTCTGTGGTCTTTGTGTGGACCCCCGGTCATGTCGGTATCCCGGGTAACGAACATGTTGACCGCCTGGCGAAAGAGGCCACCAGCAAGCCATCTCTGGACCTTGGCCTCCCAGAGACTGATTTGCGGGCAGTCTTCCGCCGCAAAATCTTGGCGCTATGGGACGAGGAATGGCGCGAACTGCCATTGTCCAATAAACTCCGTGCTGTCAAGGAGACGACGGCTGTGTGGCGGTCATCCCTGCGAGCCACTCGCAGGGAATCGGTAGTTCTTTGCCGGCTCCGCATTGGCCACTCCCGGCTGACACACAGTTATTTACTGCGCCGGGAGGACCCTCCTGTATGTCGCTGCGGGGCGGCTTTGACAGTGGCCCACATTCTGTTGGCCTGCCCCCTTTTAGCTGTGGTCAGGCAGACATTTGCGCTGCCTGATACGCTCCCTGCCCTTTTAACAGACGACTCCACTATGGGTGACTTAGTTTTACGTTTTATTCGGGCAGGGGGATTTTATCATTTAATCTGAGTGTTTCTGTTTTATTTTATTGTTTTGTGTCGACTCTGGCCTTTGGCCTATGGTTTTACACTGTTTTTTTTTTTTTTTAATGTGTTTCTACGTGGTTGGCCTTTCCTTTTTTCTGTCTATGGTCGGCCAACCACCGTCACACTCTGTGTGGTTTTAGTTTGTTTTGTCTTGTCTTGTCTTTGTCTCAGTATCTCTTGTTCTGTCTCGTCTGTGATCTCTTCTGTTCCTTGTTTTTATTCTCTGTGGGTGTTCTTTGTCTTTGGAAAAAGGGACCGATGACCATGGCAGTCTGGTCCCTTTAATCCCCCAAACCAACCAACCAACTCTCGCCTGTTGCGGCCGCTCTGTGGTCTTTGTGTGGACCCCCGGTCATGTCGGTATCCCGGGTAACGAACATGTTGACCGCCTGGCGAAAGAGGCCACCAGCAAGCCATCTCTGGACCTTGGCCTCCCAGAGACTGATTTGCGGGCAGTCTTCCGCCGCAAAATCTTGGCGCTATGGGACGAGGAATGGCGCGAACTGCCATTGTCCAATAAACTCCGTGCTGTCAAGGAGACGACGGCTGTGTGGCGGTCATCCCTGCGAGCCACTCGCAGGGAATCGGTAGTTCTTTGCCGGCTCCGCATTGGCCACTCCCGGCTGACACACAGTTATTTACTGCGCCGGGAGGACCCTCCTGTATGTCGCTGCGGGGCGGCTTTGACAGTGGCCCACATTCTGTTGGCCTGCCCCCTTTTAGCTGTGGTCAGGCAGACATTTGCGCTGCCTGATACGCTCCCTGCCCTTTTAACAGCCGACTCCACTATGGCTGACTTAGTTTTACGTTTTATTCGGGCAGGGGGATTTTATCATTTAATCTGAGTGTTTCTGTTTTATTTTTGTTTTGTGTCGACTCTGGCCTTTGGCCTATGATTTTACACTGATTTTTTAATGTGTTTCTAAGTGGTTGGCTTTTCCTTTTTTATTTCTATGGTCGGCCAACCACCGTCCATCTCTATCTGGTTTTCGTTCGTTTTGTCTTGTCTTTGTCTCAGTCTCTCCTGTTCTGTATCGTCTGTGATCTCTTCTGTTCCTCGTTTTTGTTCTCTGTGGGTGTTCTATGTCTTTGGAAAAAGGGACCGATGACCATGGCAGTCTGGTCCCTTTAATCCCCCAAACCAACCAACCAACCAACCTTTTAACAGACGACTCCACTATGGCTGACTCAGTTTTACGTTTTATTCGGGCAGGGGGATTTTATCATTTACTCTGAGTGTTTCTGTTTTCTTTTAATGATTTGTGTTGATTCTGGCCTTTGGCCTATGGTTTTACACTGATTTTTTAATGTGTTTCTCAGTGGTTGGCCTTTCCTTTTTATGTCTATGGTCGGCCAACCACCGTCACACTCTGTGTGGTTTTAGTTTGTTTTGTCTTGTCTTTGTCTCAGTATCTCTTGTTCTGTGTCGTCTGTGATCTCTTCTGTTCCTTGTTTTTATTCTCTGTGGGTGTTCTTTGTCTTTGGAAAAAGGGACCGATGACCATGGCAGTCTGGTCCCTTTAATCCCCCAAACCAACCAACCAACCAACAGCGCTAACGTTTACTGACCGCTTATGCTACACATGTTTATAGCATTATAAAGGCACATTTGCATGCCGTGCGTGAGTTTCCTCGAAAACGCGAAATCTTAATTAAATAATTAATCTCTGACAAATAAATAAAGCCTATGGCACAGAACTGCAGCGCTATGTCGCTGATAAGACAAAAAACACAATTACGATACTCTTATGTTTCATTAAGAGAGAGAGGTCTTGGATAAGTGGTGCGGGAAGCACGTATATTTCATTGACTGGCACACCGCCACATTTGATGTTATATAAGAACACTGCGAGTTGCAATCTTACTAGGCACTCGATTCTGTAAAGAATTTATATTTATGAAAGTAAGTAGAATTATTTAACTGTAGGCTTATTGGTTGAATATATCTGATTTAACTAACTGTGTAAACTTTTTATGTTTAGTAGACAGTCACCTCTGTATGACGTATTGACATGGCTGGCAAAATTTACTCTAATATTGAGAATTTAGATTTGAGTCCGCACCTACCGCAGCAGTCTTTGGAAACGATTTAAATACGAAGTCCGATTATTTGAGTCTTATTTCACGGTCAACTACGAATAACATTGCATTTACGAAAAAGCCATTGTCAAGCGTCTGATACCAAATAATTAAACGTCCACGTTCCAGATAAGCAAATATTAATTACAACCAATCACTATCATACAGATAGAAAAATTAATATTTTATTTTATTTATTTTATAGCATGCTCAGGCATCCTAATTAATGTCTCCTGTTCCCTCAGTCGGTCGTCCCTCTCCCAGAATGTCGGCCCCGATCGCGTTGTACGATCATGGTCCGCGTCTGAGAGCTTCTCTCCGGGCTTGGGGTTTTCCCTCCTTCACCTCCTTTCCGGGCCACCCTGCATACACCCACATGGTGTGTGCCCCGCAGTTGCCTTCAGCTTGAATTGGCACAGGGCCCGAAGGACTCACTGCCCCCGGAGTTCCTCTGCCGCCATGTTCTTTCCATCCTTGCCATGTATCAGGACTCTGGCGTTGTTTACACTGACAGTTGGATGGTTGCTGGTCATGTTGGTTATGCTCTAACTCTAGGGGACCATTACAAACAACATTCACTGCCGGCTGGCTGCAGCATTTTCATTGCTGAGCTGGTCGCCATCTTTCATGCCCTAGAGTATATCCGCTCCTGCTCAGGTGAGTCCTTCGTTATCTGTAGTGACTCCCTGAGCAGTTTACGAGCTATCGACTAGTGCTTCCCTCGCCCTCGTCTGGTGATGGTTGCCCAGGCCTTTGTCCATACTACTGCCTGTTGCGGCCGCTCTGTGGCCTTTGTGTGGACCCCTGGTCATGTAGGCATCCCAGACAATGAACATGTTGATCGCCTGGCCAAACAGGCCACCAGTGAACCACCTCTGGACATTGGCCTCCTGGAGACTGATTTGCGAGCAGTCTTACACAGCAAAGTTTTCGCACTGTGGGACGCTGAATGGCGCGATCTGACCACACGCAATAAACTCCGTGCTATCAAGGAGACGACGACTGTGTGGCGGTCATCCATGTGGGTCTCTCACAAGGAGTCTGTTGTCCACTGCTGGCTGCACATTGGGCACACATGGATGACGCACGACCACTTAATGCGCCGCGAGGACCCACCTCTATGTCGCTGCAGATCCGTTTTGACGGTGGTCCACATTTTGTTGGAGTGTCCCCTTTTAGCTGTGCTCAGGCAGACGTTCGCGCTGCCTGACACGCTCCCTGCCCTTTTAACTAATGACACTGCCATGGCCGGCTTAGTTTTGCGTTTTATTCGGGCAGGGGATTTTTATCAGTTAATCTGAATGTTTGTTATGTTTTGTTTGATTTGAGTCTAACCTTTGGCCTACGATTTTAGACTGAGTTTTAGTGTGTTTTTCGGTGGTTGGCTTTTCGTTTTTTGTCTCTATGGTCGGCCAACCACTGGCACACTCTGTGTGATTTTAATTCGTTTTGTCTGATCTCTGTCTGCATCTTTCTTGTCCTGTGTCGTCTGTTGTCGGTTCCATTCTTCATTTTTATTCTGTGTGAGTGTTTGCAGTTCTGGAAAAAGGGGCCGATGACCATCGCAGTCTGGTCCCTTATCTCACAAACCAACCAACCAACTGAAATCTAAGTGAGTAGTATTTTACTAATTCGTGCCGATAGATGCCCGCTTGTGTACAGATACTCAGTTGTATTAAAACAGACTTTCGTCGTAAGGTTATCGTGGTTAGTTTTATTTCATTTCTTATAATACAGTGCACAATTTTTGTAAAGTTTCTTTTAGTGTTGTTAAAACATGAGAAAGTAATCATCAACGATACATGGGAATTCTCTGATGTTATCTATAACAGTCTGACAAAGCACATGCAGTTTATTGATTACATGCATGTAGAAAACTTATTCTGAGTTAAACCTGTCAAACAAAGTTTGAAGAAGAATAAAATGCCACTACCACTCGACAGCTAATGTAGAAAATGCTTTTGTGACGTATTTTGGCACGATGCGCTCTCCCAATACATAATACAAGAGTTTTGAGGTGCATCTGCTGCCTGGCCGTCTATTAAACCTGAAAAGAACAAAATGTGGCGGAAGTTAGCCCTTTTTCCACAAGCGACTCTTTTGGTTTGAGAAGCGAAGGGAATTATGTTGAAAGTTCCATTAGATTGACAACTTCAGCAGACAGAAAAATTGCGTTTAAAAAAAATGTAGCACTGAATGTACTCGAACTCACGACGCTTACCACTACACTAATAGGTCACACATAGCTACAGCAGCTCCAGAAGTTAATAACAATTCCTCCAGAACTTCCGCATTCCACAGTGCTATGAGATAATGCATATGGCCGGATCTAGACTTCTGAGAGACAGACAGTTACAGCCTTTCTTTTGCACTGCACGACGTTTTCAACAAACAGATAACGCAATAGAGTAGCTCAAGTGGAAAGGAACACTTCCTGTTTAAATTTCTGCATCCTACACTGTTGGCAGTTCGGTGTAGGTGGCAGTTACGTGATTTTATTTCGGTGATTACAAAAAAGAGTCGATTGTATGTACTGGATAGCCAAAGCAGCTAGTTCATGACGATTCGATCAGCCAAGTGAATGAATGTACTGCACATGCTGCAAACCACTACAGGGAGCCTGCGTCTCAGAATTCTCGCCCAGTGTGGCGCAACGGCGTTACGATAGAAAAATGAGTAACAGAGAAGAGGGTTTAGTGGTATGTTGGATTGATGATAGGTTCATATATGTGTGGTGTGGGGGTCGATTCTAACTTCTGCTGAGGGTTTTTGATAGGGAGAGACGGATTCTATTCTCTTCTGGCTACGCCAAGTGAAGAATGTATAATGGCATTGTGGTCTGAAATTCACGTTAAACATAATATTTCTTCTCTACCAAGTAGACGTTAGGTTGAACCACAATAAAGTCAGGAGTGGCGACATGTAGAAACACTATCACCAGTAACCTTTTTATACTAGTTTTTTATTTCTAGTGACGAAACAATCGCTATGTAAGGTCACAGGACACTTATTCCATCTTTTATTTGGGCTTCTGTATGCCGATAAATTTAGTTCTGAACTGGGAATGCAACTCAGACCGCCATTAACATGGAAATTGATCTCTTCGTGACAATACAGCTCGACTACAATTTGTTGTTTGTTCAAAACTGCAGATTCCACAACATATCCAGATATTGCGCGTGAATGGGTTCGAATCCTGGCCTGGCACTACAGTTTTCATTATGTATTATCAAGATCTAGCATGAGAACAGATATCTGCTGGTGGATAATAATTTTGATTTTTAATGTATTTTCATTCGTTGTCAACACTAACGATATCTGACGTTTTCAACTCCCAGTGAAACACAGAACTACACTCCTGGAAATTGAAATAAGAACACCGTGAATTCATTGTCCCAGGAAGGGGAAACTTTATTGACACATTCCTGGGGTCAGATACATCACATGATCACACTGACAGAACCACAGGCACATAGACACAGGCAACAGAGCATGCACAATGTCGGCACTAGTACAGTGTATATCCACCTTTTGCAGCAATGCAGGCTGCTATTCTCCCATGGAGACGATCGTAGAGATGCTGGATGTAGTCCTGTGGAACGGCTTGCCATGCCATTTCCACCTGGCGCCTCAGTTGGACCAGCGTTCGTGCTGGACGTGCAGACCGCGTGAGACGACGCTTCATCCAGTCCCAAACATGCTCAATGGGGGACAGATCCGGAGATCTTGCTGGCCAGGGTAGTTGACTTACACCTTCTAGAGCACGTTGGGTGGCACGGGATACATGCGGACGTGCATTGTCCTGTTGGAACAGCACGTTCCCTTGCCGGTCTAGGAATGGTAGAACGATGGGTTCGATGACGGTATGGATGTACCGTGCACTATTCAGTGTCCCCTCGACGATCACCAGTGGTGTACGGCCAGTGTAGGAGATCGCTCCCCACACCATGATGCCGGGTGTTGGCCCTGTGTGCCTCGGTCGTATGCAGTCCTGATTGTGGCGCTCACCTGCACGGCGCCAAACACGCATACGACCATCATTGGCACCAACGCAGAAGCGACTCTCATCGCTGACGACGACACGTCTCCATTCGTCCCTCCATTCACGCCTGTCGCGACACCACTGGAGGCGGGCTGCACGATGTTGGGGCGTGAGCGGAAGACGGCCTAACGGTGTGCGGGACCGTAGCCCAGCTTCATGGAGACGGTTGCGAATGGTCCTCGCCGATACCCCAGGAGCAACAGTGTCCCTAATTTGCTGGGAAGTGGCGGTGCGGTCCCCTACGGCACTGCGTAGGATCCTACGGTCTTGGCGTGCATCCGTGCGTCGCTGCGGTCCGGTCCCAGGTCGACGGGCACGTGCACCTTCCGCCGACCACTGGCGACAACATCGATGTACTGTGGAGACCTCACGCCCCACGTGTTGAGCAATTCGGCGGTACGTCCACCTGGCCTCCCGCATGTCCACTATACGCCCTCGCTCAAAGTCTGTCAACTGCGCATACGGTTCACGTCCACGCTGTCGCGGCATGCTACCAGTGTTAAAGACTGCGATGGAGCTCCGTATGCCACGGCAAACTGGCTGACACTGACGGCGGCGTTGCACAAATGCTGCGCAGCTAGCGCCATTCGACGGCCAACACCGCGGTTCCTGGTGTGTCTGCTGTGCCGTGCGTGTGATCATTGCTTGTACAGCCCTCCCGCAGTGTCCGGAGCAAGTATGGTGGGTCTGACACACCGGTGTCAATGTGTTCTTTTTTCCATTTCCAGGAGTGTATTTGCGAGATCACTGTAAATTAAAGGATGTTATTCCGAGCTGCTGGTGGAGAAAAATTCGGTAGCTGGCGTCTCTTTGTGTGTGGTCAACAACAATATGAATGGGGTTCGATTCCCAGTCAGCATTGAACTCTTCGTCATATTATTTTTAGTTCAAACATGCTCATAGGTCGCTGCTGGTGTAACAAACCCATAGTTATCGTTCGTTTTCTCTAGAATATAACAGCGATAGGTGACGGGTTGGGGTCTTGGGAAGGAAAAAATTAATGTTTCTTCTCGTCATTTCAGTTAAAACATCTAGCTACTGCCGAGAAAATCCGATATGTCACAGATGATTGTGCTTCGATAACAATCCAGTTATTAATGTGTGTCAAGGTGCTGAAGACCTCGACGTTGAGCGCCCATAAGCCCCAACACAGACACACACACACACACACACACACACACACACACACACACACACACAAAATCCAATTAGGTTCTGGGTTCGAATCCTTGTCCAACACAAAGCTTTACCTCAACGGCATTTCAAGTAAGCAATATTTACCATCTCTCGTAGTTTGTTAACAGGGACTATAGATGCTGTGTAGGAATTCGCGTCCGTTAAAAATGTTTACGTTATGTAATTTAAAGTTGATATTTGCTAACTGATACTGCCTAAAATAGAAGTATATCACTCTCTGTGTACCTAGTCAGGAATGACTGTTAGTTTCCGTCAGTCACGAAATCTTTGCTTAGTCTGCATGACCTGGGTTTGAATCCATATGCTGAACTAGACGGTTCGTTGTGTCATTTGAAGTTCATACGTATTCTCAACTAGCTGCTCGTAAATAACTTAAATTTTCAATGTCGTTTTGTGGTAAATAATAACTACGTTATGTTACTTTGAAGAGGAAACCATGAATATGACGAACTTACTACGTGCATTGCCCATCTGACGTAATAATGAGAGAGGTAACATTTCAGGTATGTCATTTATTGTAATAAATGTGAGCTTTCAAGCCTTAATGACAGTCTTATATGTGATAAGGTGTTCCTTGATATTTGCAGTATCGTGGTATTACTTTACATCTTGAGTTATTGCGATACAGAGCAGTGTTTCCTAGTGTTCACTTGTTGGAATCATATTCAATAGTCAAACGACTGTACCGAGAAGCGATTAGAGGAGCTGCTAGACAGCTGCATTATGCGGGTTACATGCAAATCAGGCGAAATGCAATTCCGAACGTTCGGATACTTTTGAGCATGACTGTACATCAGCTGCACAGCCCCGTAGTTCAATTTCGTAATTGAAAAAGGGGTAAAGTGTTCCATAATATATTAATTTCAGTGCTTGGCTAGGAACTATCTTTGCGAGTTGGTGGAGAAGATATATGGCACTACCGACTTTTCCGCATACGGATTTAATATGGTATGTCGACTGCAAATTTTCATCACCATACACATCCAGGAATTTACAGTTATCATTTTCTGTTACAGGGATATTACATACACTATTCATATTGTTGTGGTGAGTACTGCATGTTTTAAATGTCAGTAGCTGAGATTTGGTGACATTCACCTTGAGTCCCTGATCATTAAAGTATTTTGTCACTTCTGTTACATCGCTAGTAGCAAGAGATTCTAGCTCATTCGATTCACTCCCATAGAATAAGTTAGATGTGTCATCTGCATAGCTTACAATATGGGAGTTAATGGGTTGTGTAATGTCGTTAATAAATATGAGGAAGAGAAAGGGTCCAATGATTGAGCCCTGTGGTACACCTTGTAATACAGGTTCACTTGTGTACTGTGAGTTCATGATTTTATTATCTAGTTTGTATGACAATTTAGTGCTTTGCTTACGATTCAGCAGGTATTTGGTCAGAAGGTTTACAGTTTGATCTGCAATACTATAAGATTTTAGCTTTTTAAGAAGTACCCTATGGTTTACCGTATCAGATGCTCTTGTCAGGTATAAAAATATACCTGCAGTCTGCATCTTCTGGTCCAAGAGACAATAAACTTCATGGATTAACTGTCTAACTGCTGTGGTTGTACTCAGCTCTTTTCTGAAGCCATGCTGCGAATCTACAAGCAGTTTATGTTTTGTGAAAAAGGCACTTAGCTGAGAAAGGATAATGCTTTCGAATATCTTACTAAAAGTGGGAATTAATGATATTGGTCTATAGTTGGAGACATCTTCCTTACTTCCCTTTTTATACACTGGTTTCACTACACTCATTTTTAGAACAATTGGGTACATGTGTTCTATAATGCTGCAATTAATCAGGTGAGTAAGAGGTTTAGAGATTTCTTTTAAGCACCCTTTAGTAATACCACTGGATACGCCATCTCATCGAGATGAAAATTTTTTCTTTAGCATGGATATTGCTCTGCACACCTCCTGTTCATTCACTTTCAGAAATTCAAATTCGGCACACTGGGTGAGATGGCATCGGGTCTTTACCTGTGAATCTATAATATGGGTCGACTGCTCGCCACAAATGTAGTATTTATTAAAAATATTACATATAGTATCTGGGTTTTTTATAATGTTATCATCACGTCTTATGCTAAGTGGTTCCATGTTCATCTTGTTGGGACCTTTTCGGTATTTGTCAATCATCTTACAAGATGCTTTGCTTATGTTGTCAGACTGTTCTATTGTTTTGCTGTTAATCTGCTTCCTTAGGTCAACACTTTCAGTTTTAAAAGTTTGCTTGGCCCTATTGTATTTTTCCTTGAAAACCTGCATAGTAATAGCTTTATAAAGCTGGTTTAGATCATGTACTTGCTGGCTGAGCCTAATCGGATTTGGTGGGAGTTTTGTTCAAGGATTACTTCCATTTTGACAGTGATTAACGACCTTCTGGATTTCTCTGACTGGACAACTATATTCATAATTATGCAGTAGGGTTGAGTAGAATTCATTCCATTTCTCATCCGACCCTTTTACCTGGTACACCGAATCCCATTTCTCATTCTCTAGTTTGTCTTTAAGAGCATTAAATTTGAGGTATTCAGCAATTGTTTCTGTAGCACAATTTTTGTTATTTTAGGCACAACTGAATTTATGTATTCTATCACCTGACAGAAGTGGTCGGAATAAAGGAAATCTAAGTTACTGTAATTTACCTTATCTATAACATCTTTGTTGATTATAGCATAATCTATTCTAGTGGAACATGTGTCCGTTACTCTGGTGCCAGAGCTCACTATATTTACAAGATTGTATAAGGTCAGTACATCACTGAGTTTCAAGTTTACTATACTATTTGAGTTTGCATCTATATTAAAGTCACCTAATATGGTAAGGTCATTAGAAGTGGCCTGACCAACAAAACTACTAAGTTTATCCATAAACTGCATTACATCAGCATTTGGTGGCCTATATCCCTGTGGTGCATAGTGTCCACTACAGTGGACAGCTGTTAATGGTCGGTTCTTTGGCATTTTCAATCAGTCCTGAGGCTGCAAATGCACACAGTTCACTGCAGTGGGCACTCCCTAGTGGTGTTGTGTCCTACATTCATTTGCAGCCTCATGACTGATTGAAAACGTCAGAGAATTGACCATTATAAGTTGTCCACTGCAGTGAAATTCGTGCAACATCGGGATATACTCAAATCACTTTATGCTTTGGTAGCTTAAGATCATTACTGTGGAGTACAATACCTGTCATTTCAATTGATCTTTCTTTGGTGTGGTGTTCAAGAAAAAAAAAATTTTTTTTAGCTTCTATATCCTTATTAACTCAAACTGCCACACCACCACCTTTATGATTTTGCCTACAATAACAATTTGCTAATATGTAACCTTATGATCTACAATACATTATTTCACTGCATTTTAGCCCTGTTCCTCTATGAGTATTTGTAGTATGTCTTGTTTGTTTCTGAGGTATTGCACATTTAAGAGTTTTAACTTTAAGGGTGTTATCCCTTCTTGTTTATTTACCATCTTGCACGAATCAAAATTGTTTAAGTTACACTTTTTACGACATTTTGCATACTCTGTTTTTTTAAAACTGTCCTGTTATGACTGATCACTTATTTCACAGCCTGGCTTTTCTTTGCTTGAGCGGGACTCTATCATAACCGAAATACATCCCTGAAAACTATTATTATGGTCCGTTGTTCTAAAAAAGTCTGGTGGTTGTAGCCCAGAGCAATTGGAGCTTTCTCCACATTGTCTTACTCGCACAATTTGCTTATGTCGGAAACTAGCTTGGTCTTCCCTTTCCTGTTTAACTGGAATCCGTATTTTGTGTGTTCATCACGACTCATCTTACTTAAGTCTATCAAATGTACTTGGCTAAATTTATCACACAGTTTCTTTAGCTCGGAATTGTAGTGTCGAATCTCTTTGTTTACATATTACCACAGTGGTAAATCATGTCGCACTGGCACGTTTGTGATGACAATGTTCGTTTCAAATTGTTTTGGTAATATGTTATGGAAGCATAGCAGGGCAGTCTTGCTTTCGTTTTTGTATACGTCGTTGCCGCCGCCAATAATCAAAACGTGAGCATCTTTGTTGAAGTGACTTGTTTCTGTAGTAATATTCTCCACCACTGCATTTAACATTGCAACGGGCTTGATTTTCGCGAATACTGAATGCTTTGAACGCATACTTTCGCGAAAACGTTTGGATAGATCTTTTCCATGACTATCGGCATACAGAAGGAGCCCTTTGGCGCATCTTAAGGTTGGCAAGTTCTTTTTTGGTTCTTTAGCGGGAGTTTTGTGATTACTTTCTGGTTCGTTTATGTCTGTTGTGTTACCACAATCCGCTACTAGTGCTGAGAATTTGTTTGATAATGGTATCACTGGGGTTGTACTTACATGTAGTTCTTGCTTGTTTGTTTTTTTTCGGCACGCGCCACTGTTTCTGCGCGGAATGACCATTAACAACGGCGTTGTCTTGAGTTAGGCGATAATTACGATCCACTGCTTTATATTTCGTTTCCAGCTCTTGACATTTCCTCAGAAGTTCTTGATATTTTGTATTGGTTGACACTAAATCATTTGTTAACCCGTTCATTATTTTTTCTTTTGTCTATAGCGTGTTCGTTATTTCTTTTTCCGCGGCACTTACGAAGCACTATCGGCATCTCCAGTCATGTTCGTCTTTCTTATATTTCAAACTAACTTTGACACGTTTGTCGTGGTACCAGTACTTGCAGTCGACACACAGAACACCTCTTTTGACCTTCTTCACGCAAACGGTAGGCCAAAGGCCAGACTCAACACAAAAAAGGACAAACACTTAGATTAAGCGATAAAACCCCCTGCACGAATATAACTCAAAACTAAGTCTGCCATTCCTGGTCATCCGATAAAAGTGCAGGAAGCGTATCAGGCAGCAAAAACGTCTGCCTGAGCGGAGTTAAAAGTGGGCAGTCCAACAAAACGTGGCCCACCGTCAAAGCTGACCCGCAGTGACATAAAGATGGGTCCTCATGGCGCAAAAGTAACTGTCATCCAGGTGTGGCCAATGTGCAGCCGGCAGAGGACAGCAAAGTCCTTGCAAGAGACTGGCAAGGAGAAGCGCCACACAACAGTAGAGCGAACAGCTCTGCAGTGAAAACACTGCAGCCAGCCGGCCATGAGCGTTCTTCATAATGATCCCCCAGAGTAAGAGCATTACCGACACCACCAGCAACCATCGAACCATTGGTATGGACCACAACAGAGCCTTGAAATGCGGCAAGGATTGAAAGAAAGAGGCAGCGGAGGGATTCAGGATGGACTGAGTTTTTGGGCCCTGTGCAGGATTGAGCAGAAAGTATGCGCAGGCTCACACCACGGGGGTATACATAGAGTGTCCCGGAAAAGAGGTGGAAGAGGGGAAAACCTCAAGCCCAGAGGGAAGAGCCAAGATGCGAACCGTGAGCGTACACCCTGACTGGGACCACCACTCTGGAAGATGAAAGCAGAATAAGGCAGCCTATTGATAAAAACGTCATTTATTGCTTGCTGTTATTTACTATCATTCAGTCTTCTTTGTCACAGGTGTGGCTGGGACTTCAGCGAGTGTGACAAACTTGCCACCACCACGTCTCACATTGCACCTGTCCTCACAGTGCCGAACCTATACAAGACAGAACATACCATGCTCCAACTTATGCTGCACCACACCCAATGGACGTCTTGTACAGTTGAGTTCCTAGCAGTCCTAGCAGCACTGTCTTTTGTACTGGGGAAGGCAGCTAAGTGATGGTAGGATGATCCAGTTCCCGAACTCTACACTTGAGGATGGATGGCTGTCTATGGCTGGCCGTGCCAGGCAATAGCCGCTAGCCGCTCATGGTGGTGGTGGTGGTGGTGGGGTGGGGGGGCTTACTTCAAGCCCTGTAACAAGCGGCTGGATCTCGCCAAGTAGACCCACAATGGTGTCAGACCTCATTGCTGCCAAGGGCCTGGGTGTAAGGCAACAATTGGGGTTTGAAGGCCAGTGAGGGTGCTGCAGCTGTGTCATAGATACTTCGTTGTCTTCACAGCTGCCCAATGATGACTGGTTAAATTGGAGGTTAATACTGCTCTTAGGCGGCAGATAATGCAGAAGAGGAGGCACTGCCACGTCCTTCCATCGTGCAGAAGCTTCTCGAAGGGCAGTGTCAGTGGACTTGGTTCTTGCTTTGTGGAAGTAGTTTGGAGGGTGGTCATGGCTCACTGCTGAGGCTGCTGTGTCAGCATGAGTCGCTGACTTCGGCAGTCAGTGCCCAGAATACAGCTCTGCAGTTACAGGTTCCGTTTCATTAAGTACAGAACATGGGAAATGGCAAACAGAGTTATTACTTAATAAGCAGAGTGAGTTTATATTGAATGCCTATTTCAGTTACTTAGGAACTTACTGGTGAGGTCGGCGGTACACATCACAGCAGCTTGACATGACTCTCGCACATGGAAAGTGGGTGTCTTCCTTCAGACACCGCCACAGGAAAACAAAATTGTTCATTGGTCTAACGCAGCGCCAAAAGGACTGCCTTCTGAATGTGCTGTGGACACCTGAGGCGTTTAATTAGTTAATGTGTCTTTTAATCAGTTTACCACAATGTACTGATTTATCTACTTTGTAATGCTAAAAGGTTTTTAAGTGTCTAATTTTGATTTTAACTACCATTTTTGTTCATACATATTGTGTTATATTCCACAATTAGACATACATTTCAGTCATGTGAAACTATTTTAATTAATTAATGCGAATATCCTACTTTAAACTATGAATCTAGACAATTATGTTAACTCATCACTAGCGACTTCTACCGCTATGACTCGCTTTGCATAATTACATAATGCCCTCAGGACATCACTATCACTAGCACTTTTTCAGGTAGCGGCATGTGCAATGCATTTGACATTGATATGCATGCCAATGCTCGTAGTGGTATGTTATGGCTGACAGCCTTAGTAGGCAGGGTTAGAATTTTCTGTTATCTTAGTCTTGACCCAACTGAACCTAAGGTTGTTGCATTAGTGTTTTTCCCCTTCTTTTTAACAGATCTGATGATGGCAGCAAGCTGAAGCGTGTCATATTGGAATTATACAGGGCGATTCATCTATTCTTACCTACAGGCTTTACGCATTATGCAACACCTTCAAATTCCTTGCACAGGGTTTCATTTCCTCTCCGTCGCTACATCCGAACTATTACCCATACAGAAAAAATGAACAGGATCCTTATTTAGGAAATTTAATGTAGTAAAATTAGTTTTAGAATTATTCAAGGAAAACATGCGTTTTTCTGGAATACCTCGAAAAGTGTGGCCTCCATCAGAAGTCTCCCGCAAGATTTCTTTAAGGCGTTGCAGGTAGCTTCAAGCCTATTGGTAGGGGTAGCTGACTCACCCTTTATACACTGAGTACCCCGAAGGGCTCCTGAGGCCCTCCGCCACTGCTTTCTTTGGCTGCCTAATATCTTGTAGGCCCCCCACGAGCACGCAGAAGTGCTGCAACGCGATGTGGCTTGGACTCTGTTAATGTCTGATGTAGTGCTGGAAGGAACTGACACCATTAATCCGTAAGAGTACGAGGGGGTTGAGATCTCTTCTGAACAACACGTTGCAAGGTATCCAAGATATGCTCAAAATGTTCGTATCTGGGAAGTTTGATGGCCAGTGGAAGAGTTTAAACTCAGAAGAGTGTTGCTAGAGCCACTCTGTAGCAATTCTGGACATGCGTGACGTCGCACTGTCCTGCTGGAATTGACCAAGTCCGTCGGAACGCACACTGAGCATGAATGGATGCAGGTGATCAGACAGGATGCTTACGTATGTGGCACCTGTCAGAATCATATATAGACGTGTCAGGTGTCCCATGTCACTCCAGCTGCACATGCCCACACCATTACAGAACCTCCTGTAGCTTGAACAATTCCCCACTGACACGCAGGGTCCATGGGTTCATGATGTTGTCTCCATAACCGTACACGTCCATCCACTCGATAAAATTTGAAAAGAGGCTAGTTAGATCAGGCAACATGTTTATGGTCCTCAACAGTCCAATGTCGGTGTTGACGAGCCCAGGCGAGGTGTAAAGCTTTGTATCGTGCACTCATCATGAGTACACGAGTGGGCCTTTGGCTACATAAGCCCATAACGATGACACTTATTGATGGCCCAGCATTGAAATCTGCAGCAATTTGCGGAAGGGCTGAACTTCCATCTCGTTGAATGATTCTCTTCAGTCGTCATTGATCCCGTTGTTGCAGGATCTTTTTCCAGCCACAGCAATGTCGCAGATTTGACGCTTTACTGGATTCCTGATGTTCACGGTACACTCGTGAAATGGTCATTCAGGAAAATCCCCATTTCATTAGTACCTCGGAGTTGCTGTGTCCACCCCTGCGGGTCTGGGGGTAAGGATAGGCCCGCAGTATTCCTAACTGTCGTAAGACGCAACTAAAAGGCGTCTCCAACGTTTCGGAATTAATGTGATGGTCCCCTAAGGAGTTTGACCTCTACTTTTCCAAAAATTTCTCTTATTGCATATCATTTGGGGAAGGATGCCTTACGTGGTGCATGATAAATCCATCTTGCTCTAAGACCTGGCACACTCGATATCGTCATGGACTTGCAGCGAATTTCTGGCCACTTTGGCTGCAGTGTGTAGCATACATTCCCTCCATTGTACGTTTCCATTTTCGCCCTCACGATACAAATTGATTTTCAACTCCTGAAATCCAGCACGGTAGCCAGTCCATTGTGGTGGGGTCGTCATGTACCGTCTTGGTGGTAGCCCCCTGACTACATAGGGATCGCACTGCTGATGCCTGAGCTGCTACCTCCCCACGTATGCCAAGGAGTAGATGCTTATCTCCCTGGGGCATCGGGACTCCCAGCAAAGGCCATCCTGCCAGGTGGTCTTTGCTAAGGCTCGGTGGTGCCCATGGCGAGAGTCCCTGGTTGGAGTGGGTGGCATCAGGGTGGATGACCCGAAATGAAGCCTGGTACACCATCTCCCGGTGGTGGGCCTCCACCAGCAGTCTCTAAGCGATCGAGGTCTAACCTCAATGGCAAGAAATACAATCTGAGATCATTTTCCTTCCTGGCCACTTCATGGGAGAAACGCATGGCTAAAGAAGGCAGTGAAGTTTATTCAGCCTGGTACCTCATCTGCACGTGATTTCATGGCAAATCATTCATGTCGACGAAGCCTCATTTTTTTGTGGAGCATTTAGAGGACAAGTTTGGGGAGGAGGAGAGCTTGTCCAAAACGTGCTCTGGGTCAGTTTTGATCAAAACAACATCCTCTGTCCAGTCATGGAGATTACTCGCTTGTGAAAGTTGGGGAATGTTTCAGTTACCATCACGCCCCATAAGAGTTTAAACATGGTCCACGGTATTATATTCCACAGGATCTTCTTTTGCAGTCAGACAATGAACTGCACGCTAACCTGATAACCAGGTACCCACTGGTGCCTTCATCTTAACCTTCGAGGGTGACGCCGAACCCAAAAAGGTCAAGGTGATGGTTTACCACTGTGATGTGAACGCATATATCCCTCCCCAATTCGGTGTTTTAAATGCTGGAAGTTTGGGGCATAGGTCATCCTGATGTACTTCTGGAGTCAAATGTCGAGATTGTGGACATCCTTCACATCCCAATACTCCATGTGTCCCACCTCCCATCTGTGTTAACTGCGGAGAACACCATACCCCTTGCACGCCGGACTGTAGGATTTTACTGAAAGAAGGAAAGATAATGGAACATAAGACCCTGGACCACCTGACCTACACTGAGGCTAAGAGGAAATATGAGAGACTCCATCCTGTGCCAATGACATCCACCTATGCCGCAGCTGCGACAGCGGTTCTACCATCTCGCATACAGTTGACTCTGTGATCAGTCAGACTCCACCTGCCCCTTGATGGTGGGGGGCACTTCACTCGCCGCCCTCCTTGGCTATCGGGTTTATTATAAGAACCAGGCAGTTTATGAGAGGGTATCTGGTGGCATCTGCGTCTACATCCTTCACTCCCTTTACAACGAGTCTGTCCCTCTACAAACACCTTTAGAGGCAGTTGCTGCTCGGGTGTGACGCCTCAGACCATTACTGTCTGCAGTCTCTATCTTCCACTGGATGGTGATGTCCCGCAGCATGTCCTGGCTGCGCTGATAGCGAATTTATGGCTATCGGACCCCCGTCAGCGTCCCTGCGCTTTCGCTGAATGGAGCGGTCTCTACTGACTCCGACACACTTGCAAACCACTTAGCGGAGAATTTTGTTCAGCATTTCGCTTCTGCGAATTACCCACTGGCCTTCCGCTCCCCCCCCTGCGGGTTCGGGGGTTAGAATAGGCCCGCGGTATTCCTGCCTGTCGTAAGAGGCGACTAAAAGGAGTCTCAAACGTTTCGGCGTTATGTGATGGTCCCCTCTCGGGTTTGACCTCCATCTATCTAAATTATTCCGAAGAGCGAGCCAATTGGGGAAGGGCACCTTACATGGTGCACTGTATCCTTCGTGCAATTAGACCTATAGCCGTCTTTCTCGTCGTTGCAATGGTGTCCCGCTCGTTTTCGATCTCTTGGGCGATTACCACGCTGCACTCTGCAGTGTTTCTTTTAACTGTGACGACGACCTTGGCCATTTTTGCACCTAAGATCCAGCACGGTAGCCAGTCCGTTGTGGTGGGGTCGCCATGTACCCTCTTGGTTGTAGCCCCCTGACAACACAGGGATCGCTCTACTGATGCCTGCGCCGTTCACTCCCCACGTATGCCAAGGAGTAGATGCCCATCTCCCTGGGGCATCGGGACTCCCGGCAACGGCCATCCTGCCAGGTGGCCTTTGCTGTGGCTGGGTGGCGCCCGTGGGGAGGGCCCTTGGTCGGAGTAGGTGGCATCAGGGCGGATGACCCGCAATGAAGCGTGGTACATCATCTATCGCTGGTGGGCCTCCACCAGCAGTCTCTAAGCGATCGAGGTCTAACCTCAACGGGAAGAAATTGGATCAGAGATCGTTTCCCTCCCTAGCTACTCCATGGGAGGAACGTCTTGCTAAAGAAGGCAGTGGCGAATATTCACCCCGGTACCTTGAGTGTATGCGGGTTGATGGAGAATCGTTCGTGTCGACCAAGCCCCAGTTTTTTGTGGAGCATTTAGAGGACAAGTTCGGGGAGCTGGAGGGCTTGTCCAAGATGCGCTCTGGCTCTGTGCTCATCAAAACGGCATCCTCTGCCCAGTCACGGAGGTTGCTCAATTGTGACAAGTTGGGGAATGTTTCAGTTACCATCACGCCGCATAAGAGTCTCAACATGGTCCAGGGTATTATATTCCATAGGGATCTTCTTCTGCAGTCCGACGATGAATTACGCGCCAACCTCGAACGACGAGGTGTTCACTTCGTCCGGCGCGTCCATCGGGGTCCGAGGGATAATCAGGTAGCCACCGGTGCCTTCATCTTGGCCTTTGAGGGTGATGTCTTACCCGAAAAGGTTAAGGTGATGGTTTAACGTTGTGATGTGAAACCATATATCCCTCCTCCGATGCGGTGTTTTAAATGCTGGAAGTTCGGGCACATGTCATCTCGCTGTACTTCGAGCATCACGTGTCGGGATTGCGGACGTCCTTCGCATCCTGATACTCCATGTGCTCCGCCTCCCGTCTGTGTTAACTGTGGAGAACACCATTCCCCCTGCTCACCGGACTGTCGGATCTTCCAGAAGGAAAGGAAGATAATGGAATATAAGACCCTGGACCGCCTGACCTACACAGAGGCACGGCGGAAATATGAGCGGCTACATCCTGTGCCCATGACATCCACCTATGCCGCTGCTGCAACAGCGGTCCGATCCTCTCCCGTGTCGTCACGTACTGTTGCCTCTCAGCTATGTCAAAATGACCCGGCCCCCTTGGTTGTGGGGAGCACTTCGCCCTCTGTGGCTCCATCTACTCCAGGAGCGACACCACCCCAACCATCGGGGACATTCGTCCCCCCTTCCCAGCCGGAGAAGCGTAGGGCTTCTTTGGCTACTCTAGCCAGGAAGGGGTCCCTTGGGGCCCTCCCTTCCCAGGCTTTGCCCAGTGTCAAAGCGGATACCCGCAAATTTTTGAAGCAACAACCGGTCGCTGGTCATAGGGCTTCACGGTCGTCGTCCGTCCCTGAGACTGACCCAGTGGGGCCCTCCCAGCCAGACCCTCCCAAGGCACAGCGTGCGAAGCCGTTGAAGAAAAAGGCTCCCAAGCATCCTGACATTGCGGTGGCACCTGTCCCACCGCAACCTTCAACCTCTGCGTCTGAGGACGAGGTGGAGATCCTGCCGTCCGCTGAGGACCTCGATCTCGCCAGTCCCTCCGACGCCATGGAAAGCATGGCACAGGTGCTCACTTGGAGGCAGCGGGTGACCCAGTGGCGTAATCTGCCTTCCCCGTCCCGTCACGCCTTTCCCAGCAATGGCCAGTACCATCCTCCAGTGGAACTGCAGCGGTTTCTTCCACCATTTAGCTGAGCTCCGCCAACTTATCAGCCGTCATCCTTTCCTTTGCATTGCTCTGCAGGAAACTTGGTTTCCAGCAATGCGAACCCCCGCCCTCCGTGGCTATCGGGGTTATTTTAAGAACCGGGCAACTTACGAAAGGGTGTCTGGTGGCGTCTGCATATATGTCCTGAACTCTCTTCACAGCGAGTTTGTACCTCTACAAACAGCTTTAGAGGCTGTCGCTGTTCGGGTGTGGACGCCACAGGCTATCACCGTCTGCAGTATTTACCTTCCACCTGATGGTACTGTCGCGCAGCATGTCCTGGCTGCTCTGATAGCACAACTGCCGCCACCTTTTTTGCTGCTGGGCGATTTCAATGCCCACAACCCTCTATGGGGTGGGACTATCTCCGATGATCGTGGTCGGGCCGTGGAGCATGTGTTGGCTCAGCTCGACCTTAGCCTCTTGAACACCGGTGCTCCCACGCATTTCAGTGTGGCCCATGGCTCGTTCTCGGCCATCGATCTCTCTATTTGCAGCCCTGGACTTGTCCCATCCCTCCACTGGAGGGTGCATCCTGACCTGTGTGGTAGTGACCATTTTCCCATCTATTTGTCACTGCCACAGTGTCATTCTTCTGGGCGCTTGCCCCGCTGGGCTTTCCACAGGGCTGACTGGCCAGCTTTTACTTCCGCTGTAACCATTGCGTCTCCCCCACAGGGTGACATTGACGAGGTGGTCCGTGTTTTAACCACGTCCATCGTTTCAGCGGCCGAGGCTACCATCCCCCGTTCCTCTGGCCTCCCTCGGCGGAAGGCTGTCCCCTGGTGGTCGCCGGAGATTGCTGAGGCTATTCGCGACCGTAGGCGGGCTCTCCAGCGTCATAGGCGGCACCCGTCTCTGGAGACCCTCATCGCCTTTAAGAGGCTCCGTGCCTTCGCCCGTCGACTTATTGCACGGCGTAAGCAGGAGTGCTGGGAGAGGTACGTCTCCTCCCTGGGCTTCCGTGTCTCGTCCTCGCACGTGTGGTCCCGTATCCGGCGGATTTATGGCTCCCAGACCCCTGTGGGTGTCCCTGGGCTCTCCTTGGACGGCGCTGTCTGCACGGACGCTGCCGCCATTGCTGAACGGCTAGCCGCGCACTTTGCTCAGAGCTCTGCGACTGCATCCTATCCCCCCGCCTTTCGCTCTCTAAAGGAGCGAGCCGAGCGGACGCCGTTCTCATTCCACACGCGTCATTATGAAACATACAATGCTCCTTTCAGCGAGAGGGAACTCCTCGCTGCCCTCGCCGATTGCCCTGATACAGCACCAGGACCGGACTGCATCCATGCGCAGATGCTGAAGCATCTCTCCAGGGACTGCCAGAGACACATCCTCGCCATCTTTAACCGCATTTGGAACGAGGGCGTGTTCCCGTCGCAATGGCGAGAGGGTCTTATTGTCCCCATCGTGAAGCCCGGTGCGGACCCACTGGCGGTGGACAGCTATCGTCCCATTACCCTCACCAACGTTTTGTGCAAATTGCTCGAACGTATGGTGGGGCGGCGTTTGTGTTGGGTCCTTGAGTCGCGCGGTCTCCTCGCTCCATCCCAGGGTGGCTTCCGTCGGGGCCGGTCTGCAGTGGACAATTTGGTGCGGCTGGAATCTGCTGTCCGTACGGCTTTTGCCCGTCGTCAGCACCTTGTTGCTGTATTTTTCGATCTGCGGAAGGCATATGACACCACATGGAGGCATCACATCCTCGCCACGTTGCATGGGTGGGGTCTTCGTGGTCGGCTCCCGGCTTTTCTTCAAAGCTTTTTATTGCGCCGCTCTTTCCGGGTGCAAGTCGGTGCCACCTCTAGTTCCTCTTATATACAGGAAAATGGGGTCCCGCAGGGCTCGGTGTTGAGCGTCTCGTTATTTCTAGTGGCCATTAATGGTCTGGCTGCAGCAGTGGGGTCGTCGGTGTCTCCTTCTTTGTATGCCGACGACTTCTGCATCTCATTTAGCTCCACGACTACGGGAGTCGCCGAACGCAGGTTGCAAGTCGCCATTCGCAAGGCAGCATCATGGGCTCTGGCTCATGGTTTTCAGTTCTCTGCTGCCAAGACTCGGGTTATGCACTTCTGCAGGCGTCGGACGGTCCACCCTCATCCTGAACTTTACCTCGACGGCCACCTGCTTGACGTGGTGGACACTTGCCGCTTCTTGGGACTCGTGTTTGATGCCCGGCTCACATGGGTTCCTCATGTTACTCAGCTGAAGCAAAAATGCTGGCGGCACCTCAACGCCCTCCGCTGCCTTAGCCACACGTCTTGGGGTGCAGATCGCCGCACGCTGCTGCGGTTGTACAGAGCCCTTGTGCAGTCCCGGCTTGATTATGGGAGCCTGGCCTATGGGTCTGCGTCCCCCTCAGTGTTGAAGTTGTTAGACCCCATACACCACTGTGGGGTTAGGCTTGCCACTGGCGCTTTTCGCACCAGCCCCGTGGATAGTCTACTGGTGGAAGCCGGGGTTCCCCCACTGCGGATTCGCCGCCATCGTCTGCTTGTCGACTATGCTGTCCACGTTCATTGCTCGCCAGATCATCCCAATCGTCGCCTGCTTTTCCCTGCTATGGTCCTCCATCTGCCCGAACGGCGCCCTAGGTCTGGGCTTTCCATAGCTGTCCGTGTCCAGTCCCTGCTGTCAGAACTGGGGTCATTCCCTCTTCTGCCTCCCTTCCGGGTCCATACACCTACGCCTCCCTGGTGTTTGTCCCGGCCGTCCGTCCGTCTGGACTTGGCACAGGGACCCAAGGACTCGGTTCCGCCTGTGGCCCTCCGTCGCCGTTTTCTTGCTCTCCTCGCCTCATTTTCGGACTGTGAGACTGTCTACACTGATGGTTCCCTGGTTGATGGTCGCACTGCCTACGCCTTTGCTCACTCTGACCATGTTGAGCAACGCTGCTTGCCGGCTGGCTGCAGTATTTTTACTGCAGAGCTGGTGGCCATCTTGCGCGCTCTTGAGCACATGCGTTTCTGCTCCGGTAGGTCCGTTGTCATCTGCAGTGACTCCCTGAGCAGCCTTCAGGCCATCGACCGCTGCTATCCCTCCTCTCCTCTGGTGTCCTCCATTCAGGAGGCTGTTTCCGCCATTGCCCATTCTGGTGGTTCAGTGGTCCTGGTTTGGACGCCCGGTCATGTTGGCATCCCAGGGAACGAACGTGTAGACAGGCTGGCCAAAGGGGCGATAGACGCCCCAGTTTTGGAGATCGGCCTTACGGCTCGCGACCAGCAGCTGGTGTTGCGCCGTAAGGTACTTGGGATGTGGGCTGCTGAGTGGCGTGGCATGACAGCCCCGAATAAACTGCGGGCTGTCAAGGAGACGACCGATGTGTGGCGTTCCTCCCTGCGGGCTTCTCGCAGGGACTCGGTAGTCCTGTGTCGGCTGCGCATCGGCCATACGTACCTGACGCACGGCCATCTCTTGCGTCAGGAGGATCCCCCCTTGTGTCAGTGTGGGTCCCGGCTGACGGTCGGCCACATTTTGCTGGAGTGTCCTCGACTGCGCACACTCCGGCAATCTTTTAATCTCCCGGGCACTTTGGCTTTGGTTTTATCTGACGATGCCTCCATGGCTGATGACGTTTTAAATTTTATCCGTGGTAGTCCTTTTTATGGTTCGATTTAGGGAGGTCCTGCGCCTTTCCCTTTCTGTGTCTTTTGTCCTCGTGTCTGTTGCTGTTCTGGTAGGCCGTGAGATGGTTGACTCTTTCCCTTTTTTGATCTCGTGGTCAGTCAACCAGTCTCCGGCCCTCTTCCTTTCTTCTGTTTCTTTCTGTCTGGTGTTCCTCTGTCCTGTTCTTGTCTGTAGTGTTCGTTGCTGCATTTGTGTTCTTTTAGCGCCTGGGGGGACGTCTCCTCCCCTTTGGTTTTTATCTGCTCTGTAGATTTCCGGCTCGCCTGATTTTGGAATGGGGGACTGATGACCTTCGCTGTTTAGTCCCCCTTAAACATCCAACAACCACCACCACCACCACCGCACCTCAACGCCCTCCGCTGCCTTAGCCACACGTCTTGGGGTGCAGATCGCTGCACGCTACTGCAATTGTACAGAGCCCTTGTGCAGTCCCGGCTTGATTATGGGAGCCTGGCCTATGGGTCTGCGTCACCCTCAGTGTTGAAGTTGTTAGACCCCATACACCACTGTGGGGTCCGGCTTGCAACTGGCGCTTTTCGTACGAGCCCCGTGGATAGTTTACTGGTGGAGGCCGGGGTTCCCCCGCTGCGGTTTCGCCGCCATCGACTGCTCGCCGACTATGCTGTCCACGTGCATTGCTCGCCAGGCCATCCCAATCGTCGCCTGCTTTTCCCTGCCATGGTCCTCCATCTGCCCGAACGGCGACCTAGGTCTGGGCTTTCCGTAGCTGTCCGTGTCCAGTCCCTGCTGTCAGAACTGGGGTCATTCCCTCTTCTGCCTCCCTTCCGGGTCCATACACCTACGCCTCCCTGGTGTTTGTCCCGGCCGTCTGTCCGTCTGGATTTGGCACAGGGCCCTAAGGACTCGGTTCCGCCTGTGGCCCTCCGTCGCCGTTTTCTTGCGCTCCTCGAATCATTTCCGGGCTGTGAGCCTGTCTACACTGATGGTTCCCTGGTTGATGGTCGCACTGCCTACGCCTTTGCTCACTCTGACCATATTGAGCAACGCTCCTTGCCGGCTGGCTGCAGTATTTTTACTGCAGAGCTGGTGGCCATCTTGCGCGCTCTTGAGCACATGCGTTTCTGCTCAGGTAGGTCCGTTGTCATCTGCAGTGACTCCCTGAGCAGCCTTCAGGCCATCGACCGCTGCTATCCCTCCTCTCCTCTGGTGTCCTCCATTCAGGAGGCTGTTTCCGCCATTGCCCGTTCTGGTGGTTCAGTGGTCCTGGTTTGGACGCCCGGTCATGTTGGCATCCCAGGGAACGAACGTGTAGACAGGCTGGCCAAAGGGGCGATAGACGCCCCAGCTTTGGAGATCGGCCTTACGGCTCGCGACCAGCAGCTGGTGTTGCGCCGTAAGGTACTTGGGATGTGGGCTGCTGAGTGGCGTGGCATGACAGCCCCGAATAAACTGCGGGCTGTCAAGGAGACGACCGATGTGTGGCGTTCCTCCCTGCGGGCTTCTCGCAGGGACTCGGTAGTCCTGTGTCGGCTGCGCATCGGCCATACGTACCTGACGCACGGCCATCTCTTGCGTCGGGAGGATCCCCCCTTGTGTCAGTGTGGGTCCCGGCTGACGGTCGGCCACATTTTGCTGGAGTGTCCTCGACTGCGCACACTCCGGCAATCTTTTAATCTCTCGGGCACTTTGGCTTTGGTTTTATCTGACGATGCCTCCATGGCTGATGACGTTTTAAATTTTATCCGTGGTAGTCCTTTTTATGGTTCGATTTAGGGAGGTCCTGCGCCTTTCCCTTTCTGTGTCTTTTGTCCTCGTGTCTGTTGCTGTTCTGGTAGGCCGTGAGATGGTTGACTCTTTCCCTTTTTTGATCTCGTGGTCAGTCAACCAGTCTCCGGCCCTCTTCCTTTCTTCTGTTTCTTTCTGTCTGGTGTTCCTCTGTTCTGTTCTTGTCTGTAGTGTTCGTTGTTGCATTTGTGTTCTTTTAGCGCCTGGGGGGACGTCTCCTCCCCCTTTGGTTTTTCTCTGCTTCGTAGATTTTCGGCTCGCCTGATTTTGGAATGGGGGACTGATGACCTTCGCTGTTTAGTCCCCCCTTAAACATCCAACAACCACCACCACCACCTTCCGCTCCCTGAAAGAGCGGTTGGAATGTCAGAGCCTTTCATTTCACACTCGCCACTCGGAATTGGACAATGTTCCGTTCAGTGAATGGGAATTTCAAAGTACTCACCTGCTTGCCCTGATATGGCTCCCAGGCCCAAGCATACACTGTCAGATGCTCAGACACCTCTCAGTGGCCTGTCAGCGACGCCTCCTAGGCCTTTACAAACCTATCTGGGTTAAGGGTGAGTTCCCGTCGCAATGGCGGGAAACCATCGTAACCTCCGTTAAGAAACAGCTACCGCCCCATTAGCCTCACCAACGTTCTTTGCAAGTTGCTCGAATGCATGGTGAGCCATTGGTCGAGTTGGCTCCTTGAGTCTCGGGACCTTCTGGCTCCATCCCAGGGCGGTTTTCGCCAAGGACGCTCCACCATTGACAACTTGGTGTACCTGGAGTCTGCCATTTGGTTAGCCTTTCCCCGGTGACAACACCTCATCACCGTCTTTTTCGATCTCACAAAGGCCTACGATACCACTTGGCGACGGCATTTCCTCGCTACGCTGCATGAGTAGGGTCTTCGGGGCCCACTCCAGATTTTTGTACAGATCTTTTTATCCTACTGCACTTTCAGAGTTCGCGTTGGTGCTTTCTGTGGTGTCACCGCCAGACACCACACTTGCTAGGTGGTAGCCTTTAAATCGGCCGCGGTCCGTTAGTATACGTCGGACCCGCGTGTCGCCACTGTCAGTGATTGCAGACCGAGCGCCACCACGCGGCAGGTCTAAAGAGTCGTCCTAGACTCGCCCCAGTTGTACAGCCGACTTTGCTAGCGATGCTACACTGACAAATACGCTCTCATTTGCCGAGACGATAGTTAGCATAGCCTTCAGCTACGTCATCTGCTACGACCTAGCAAGGTGCCATTATCAATAGATATTTAACTTGTGATGCCTGTACCGTCAGACCGATGTACACCACTTATGGATTAAACTTAAGTATTACATCAACTACGTACTTTATTTGCTACTATTAATTCCCTTAACTGTTCCAGACCTCGCGCCAGCCTGCGTGAGCTTAAGCGCGTGCCTTTCGGCTTCCTCTCATAGTGACTTGGCTGTCATGCCAAGTCACAACACTTTCCATAGTGCACCCCACACACAGGAGAATGGGTTCCCACAGTGCTCTGTCCTGAGCGTCCCCCTCTTTCTAATAGCCGTCAATGGCCTTGCACTAGCAGTAGGACCGTCAGTCTCTCCCCTCCTCTATGCTGATGGTTTTTGTATTCTGTCTGTTCCTCTTCTACTGTTGTGCTGAACGCCGTCTGCAAGGAGCTATATGGAAGGCGCAGTCATAGGCCCTCAATCATGGCTTCCAGTTTTCGGCCGTCAAAACCCCGCACTTTACCTCAATGACCAACTACTAGACGTGGTGAAGACTTACCACTTCCAGGGACTGGTCTTTGATGCACGCATAAGTTGGCTTCTCCATATTAGTCAGCTTAAAGACAAGTGCCGGCAGCATCTCAATTTCCTTCGAGGAGGAGGAGGAGATTAGTGTTTAACGTCCCGTCGACAACGAGGTCATTAGAGACGGAGCGCAAGCTCGGGTGAGGGAAGGATGGGGAAGGAAATCGGCCGTGCCCTTTCAAAGGAACCATCCCGGCATTTGCCTGAAGCGATTTAGAAAATCACGGAAAACCTAAATCAGGATAGCCGGAGACGGGATTGAACCATCATCCTCCCGAATGCGAGTCCAGTGTGCTAACCACTGCGCCACCTCGCTCGGTAATTTCCTTCGATGCCTGAGCCACACCGACTGGGGTACTGATCGTCATGCACTACTGCACTGTACCACGCTGTTGTACATTCCCGTCTCGATTACGGAAGTGTGGTATATGGTTCAGCTGTCCCTTCTGTACCGCATCTACTAGACCCTGCCCACCACTGTGGAGTTCGCCTCACTACGGGTGCCTTTCAATCTAGCCCCGTAAACAGCCTCCTTGTAGAAGCAGGCGTTCCTCCATTGCAGCTCCGGCGGCAACTATTGCTCACAAACTATACCACACACATCCGTAGTTCACCTCGCCACCCAAATTACCATCTTCTTTTCCCCAACACAGCAGTCCATCTCCCGCAATGGCGGCCCAGAGTTGGGAATCCCTTCACTGTCCATGTCCGGTCACTTCTTCATGACCTTGACGCTTCCCTCCTACTACCTTTCATGTAGACTCGTTTCTGTACCCCTCCGTGGTCAATACCTCGGCCGCAGCTTCGGCTGGACTTATTGCTTGGCCCCAAAGGCTCCGTTCCACCTGAGGTCCTCCACCGCAATTTTCTCTCTGTTCTTGTCGAGTTTGGGGGCTCAGACATCATCTACACTGATAGCTCACTGGTTGATGGTCTTGTTGACTTTGCTTACGCTCCTTGCTGGCTGGCTGCAGTGTATTCACTGCAGAACTGGTTTCCGTCTATCGCACTCTTCAACATACCCGCTCCTGCTCTGGTGACTCCTGCATCATTTGTAGTGACTCCTTAAGCAGCCTACAAGCCCTCGACCAGTGCTTCCCTAAGCATCCTTTGGTATTACTAATCCAGGAGTCTCTTTATGCCCTCTACCAGAGTGGACGCTCAGTGACCTTCATTTGGAACCCAGGCCATGTTGCCCCCAGGGGCTCAGCATTCATTTGCTGAGTACGGGCTTGGCGACCCCGGGGTCCTGAGTTGAGGACTGGTCAGCGCCGCCAGTCTCCTGTCACCGTAACCCCCGGACATGCTTCAGTGACCACCGTATGGCGCGGCAGTGGAATGTTGTGTGCTGTGGGGAATGGTAATCTTGGCTTGACCGCCTGGATTGCGAGGTAGGCCAACCTCTATGAAAACCCCTCAATCTTACTGTGTGCTCTGTGCCTATAAGATGCATGGCTGTTGGGGTGGAACAGTCGCAAGCGGGCAACCTCTGGGGCACCTGCCGCACCCCAGTTGTATAAGGCTTACTCAGGCACGCGGGGCTCTGTCCGAGCGGACCTTTAGTTCCCTAGCTGCTCGTGGGACCGTAATTGACCCTTCTACCTCTACATTTCCCCCTACCAGTGGATTGGGTGGGCCACTGGTAGGAAAACACACCCCATCGAAAAAGCGACTTCGTGCTACGAGTCCTCCAGTGCCTGGTGTTGCTAGAGATTTATCAGACTGTCGTAACAGAGCACATGCTGATAATCAGAATGTGTTTTTGATTATTAAATGGAAGGAGGGTAGCTTTGAGAGGGTTTCTCCCTTTTACATTCACAAGGGTCTTGAGGGAATTGCAGGAACACTGAAATCCGTGAAGCGATTGCGCAATGGGACTATGTTCGTTGAGACTTTTCATTCCCGTCACGTCATTTCTCTTCGGAAAGCAACCTGTCTCGGAGAGTACGCGACCGAGACCGAGCTCCACTCCACTTTGAATTATAGTAAGGGTGTTGTGACCTGTAGGGACTTGGTGGATATCCCCACAGACGAGTTAAAATCTGAGTGGGCTGACGAAGGTATTGTTGATGTGCAGCTTATTATGAAACGAGTCGATGGGGACCTCGTCAAATCCGACTCGTTTATTCTCACGTTCAGTTGTCCGAGACTCCCAGAGCATGTTAAAGCGGGGTGCTTACGTTTGCCAGTACGGCCATATTTCTCTAACCCAATGCGCTGTTTTAAATGTCAGCGCTTTGGGCATACTATGTTGGGGTGCAATGGGATAGCCACTTGTGGTAAATGTGGTCAGCCTGCCCATGAAGGAGCCGATTGTTCATCGCCTGTGAAGTGCGTGAATTGCTCTGGGAGTCACCCTGTCTGGAGCCGGGTCTGCCCCATCTATCTCGAAGAACGGAAGATACAGGAGATTAAAACATCTAAGCGCATCCCCTATGGTGAGGCCAAGAAGCTCTTTAAGGCCATGCAACCTCCTGTGTTTTCAACATCTTTCGCTTCCGCTCTGAAAAAACTGGTACAAATGGCCACTGTTGCTACGCAAACGGAGGTTGCTAGTGTTAGCACTAATACCTGCGTTTGCCAGTGCACTTGTGCTGTTGCGGTTGTTTTGCAACCTGCAGCTCTCCCCGCAACGTCGGACAAGGCCGTGGTTGCTGACTTGGGGTACTTCCTGCCTCTCCCAATATGGCGCCTTCTGCCCAGGCGAGTACAGCTCCTGCTGTTGACAAGGCTCTGCATTCAAAGCCCCCCAAGACAAAGACGCCGAAGGTGAAGGTTTTGCCACGTTGCATGGCTGTGTTGAATCGGCCATGTTGTTGCGCAATAGTGTGCAAAGGCGGGTGACCTTGAATGAGCTTCGCTCGGCCGCCGCCAGGGGGACAGGATCGCGCTCTGGTTCTAACAGAGCACGATCCACAGTTAATGCGGTTTACTTCCGGCCGCGCCCATCCGCTTCAGCTCTTATCAGTGACGTAGCAGTAGGGGCCCCTCTCTCTCTTGTGAGGCAACAGCATGCTCATTTGAATCGTGGCTGCCGCACAGTACACACAGCCATGCCTTACCGACGCAGAAGATATTCTAAAAGGAGCAGGATGACTGTTTATAAAACAGTTGACAGCTTCAAGATGACTCCAAATGCAGTTGCACAACAAGAGCTTCTTACAGGACCTATTTCATTTGTAGGATGCAAGATTAATTTTACCTGCACTACTACTGAGGTAGTTAGTGGTAATGGTCGGTCCGATGACGAGGCCATCATACTGTCTGACATCTCAGCGACCACCGTATGGTGCGGCGGTGGAATGTTGTGTGCTGTGGGGAATGGTAATCTTGGCTTGACCGCCTGGATTGCGAGGAAGGTAAACCTCTATAAAAACCCCTCAATCTTACGGTGTGCTCCGCGCTTATAAGATGCATGGCTGTTGGGGTGGAACAGTCGCTAGCGGGCAACCTCTGGGGCACCTGCCGCACCCCAGTTGTATACGGCTTACTCAGGCACGCGGGGCTCTGTCTGAGCGGACCTTTAGTTCCCTAGCTGCTCGTGGGACCGCAATGGACCCTTCGACCTCTACATTTCCCCCTACCAGTGGATTGGGTGGGCCGCTGGTAGGCAAACACACCCCTTCGAAAAAGCGGCTTCGTGCTGCGAGTCCTCCAGCTCTTGGTGTTGCTAGACATTTATCAGACTGTCGTAACAGAGCACATGCTGAAAATCAGAATGTGTTTTTGATTATTAACTGGAAGGAGGGTAGTTTTGAGAGGGTTTCTCCCTTTTACATCCACAAGGGTCTTGAAGGAATTGCAGGTACCCTGAAATCTGTTAAGCGACTGCGCAATGGTACTCTCTTAGTTGAGACATCTAGTTCCCGTCAAGTCGCTTCTCTTCGGAAAGCACCCAGTCTCGGAGAGTACGCTATCGAGACCGAGCTTCACTCCACACTCAACTATAGTAAGGGTGTTGTGACATGTAGGGACTTGGTGGATATCTCCACAGACGAGTTGAAATCTGAGTGGGCTGCCGAAGGTATTGCTGACGTGCAGAATATTATGAGGCGAGTCGATGGGGACCTCGTAAAATCCGACTCGTTTATTCTCACGTTCAGTTGCCCGAGACTTCCAGAGCATGTTAAAGCGGGGTTCTTACGTTTGCCAGTACGGCCATATTTCCCCAACCCAATGCGCTGCTTTAAATGTCAGCACTTTGGGCATACTACATTGGGGTGCAATGGGATAGCCACTTGCGGTAAATGTGGTCAGCCTGCCCATGAAGGAGCCGATTGTTCATCGCCTGTGAAGTGCGTGAATTGCTTTGGGAGTCACCCTGTCTGGAGCCGGGTCTGCCCCATCTATCTCGAGGAACGGAAGATACACGAAATCAAAACATCTAAGCGCATCCCATATGGTGAGGCCAAGAAGCTCTTTAAGGCCATGCAACCTCCTGTGTTTACTACATCTTTCGCTTCTGCCCTGAAAAAACCGGTACAAATGGCCACTGTTGCTACGCAAACGGAGGTTGCTAGTGTGAGCACTAATACCTGCGTTTGCCAGTGCACTTGTGCTGCTGCGGTTGTTTTGCAACCTGCAGCTCTCCCCGCAACGTCGGACAAGGCCGTGGTTGCTGACATTGGGGTACTTCCTGCCTCTCCCCATATGGCGCCTTCTGCCCAGGCGAGTAAAGCTCCAACTGCTGACAAGGCTCTGCATTCAAAGCCCCCTAAGACAATGACGCCGAAGGTGAAGATTTTGCCACCTGCGGAGACTGATCAGGGTCGGTCCGATGACGAGGCCATCGTACTGTCTGACATCTCCCGTGGGTCGTCATCGGAGCTGATGGACATTGATGTCGACCGGGGGCGATCTTCTCGCCCCAGGAATAAATCTCCGGCCAGTACGGGCTCTCCTCAAAAGCACTGATGCTCCTTCTTTACGGGGCTATACCGTCTATCGGAATGATGATCTGACGGGGGAAAGGGCAAAGGGTGGTGTTGCGGTTTTTGTCCGTGACATGCACCCCTCATCTGTGCTCCCTCTCGTTACAGACTTGCAAGCAGTTGCAGTTGACCTTCTTGTGGGTCGGAGGCTCACAGTCTGTTCCCTTTACTTACCTCCTCAGGATGCGATAGACTCTGAGGCTCTCACGGACCTTATTGGCCAACTTCCCCGCCCATTTCTTCTTCTGGGGGACTTCAATGCTTATAATGTCTTATGGGGCTCTTCGACTACTTGCCCCAGGGGTCGCATTCTGGAACGCCTCATGGTGTCTGAAGAACTGTGCATCCTCAACTCTGGTGCCCCCACTCATTTCTGTACTGCTTCTGGGTCGTCGTCAGCTATTGACCTTTCCTTTTGCTCTCCAGCACTAGCGGATTCTGCTCTATGGGAGGTTGATACTGACCTCCATTCTAGTGACCATTTCCCCCTTTGGATTCGCCTCCTGGATGAGGCTATGGCATTTCCGGTACCGCCCCGGTGGCACCTCTGCAGGGCTGACTGGACACTTTTCAGCCACCTGGCCGTTTTGGAACACCGTGACAGCGTCCACGAATGGGTAGACCATGTTACAGCTGTGATCTCCCATGCTGCTGAATTGTCAATCCCACGGTCATCCGGTCATCCCAAGAGGCGTCCTGTCCCTTGGTGGACCCCTGAGTGCCGCTCAGCCATCCGAGCCCGCCGTGCCGCTCTGCGCCGCTTCAAGTGCCGTCCCACAGCTGACAATCTTACAGCCTTTCGGGTGGCAAGGGCCAAAGCGCGGCGCGTGATTAAAGAGAGCAAACGACGGTCATGGCAATCGTTCTTGAACTCCATCTCCCGCTCCACTAGTTCTACGAAAGTATGGGAAGCCATCAGGAGGATTTCCGGGAAACTCGGCCAGCTACCTGTCACGGCCTTGCTGCACCAGGGAAGTCTCCTCACGGCGCCGAGAGACATTGCCCAGACACTGGCCTTGCGTTTTGCGGAATCTACCGCCACTATTAACTGTGATCCAGATTTCTGCCGCTCCCGCACTGCCATCGAGAGGGGTCACTTGAACTTCCGGTCTCCAAATTCTGAACCCTACAACTGCCCCTTCACAATGTGGGAACTGGATTCGGCGCTGTCTGTGGCTCATGATACTGCGCCTGGTCATGATCAAATCCGGTATAGCATGCTGCGGCACTTGTTACTGCCTTCCAAGGAAGTTCTCCTGAATTGTTTTAATATGATATGGTTATCTGGCACGTACCCTGACTCCTGGAGGGAAGCGATTTTGATACCCCTCCTCAAACCAGGGAAGGACCGTACGCACCCCAGTAGTTATCGAAGTATCGCCTTGACGAGCTGTGTCGGGAAGACGTTGGAACGCATGGTCAATCGTCGCCTGGTTTGGCTGCTCGAGACCAGGCAGCTCCTTAGCCCCTCTCCCCCCTGCGGGTTCGGGGGTAAGAATAGGCCCGCGGTATTCCTGCCTGTCGTAAGAGGCGACTAAAAGGAGTCTCAAACGTTTCGGCCTTATGTGATGGTCCCCTCTCGGGTTTGACCTCCATCTATCTAAATTATTCCGAAGAGCGAGCCAATTGGGGAAGGGCACCTTACATGGTGCACTGTATCCTTCGTGCAATTAGACCTATAGCCGTCTTTCTCGTCGTTGCCACGGTGTCCCGCTCGTTTTCAATCTCTTGGGCGATTACCACGCTGCACTCTGCAGTGTTTCTTTTAACTGTGACGACGACCTTGGCCATTTTTGCACCTAAGATCCAGCACGGTAGCCAGTCCGTTGTGGTGGGGTCGCCATGTACCCTCTTGGTTGTAGCCCCCTGACAACACAGGGATCGCTCTACTGATGCCTGCGCCGTTCACTCCCCACGTATGCCAAGGAGTAGATGCCCATCTCCCTGGGGCATCGGGACTCCCGGCAATGGCCATCCTGCCAGGTGGCCTTTGCTGCGGCTGGGTGGCGCCCGTGGGGAGGGCCCTTGGTCGGAGTAGGTGGCATCAGGGCGGATGACCCGCAATGAAGCGTGGTACATCATCTGTCGCTGGCGGCCAGCCGTCAGCAGTCTCTAAGCGTTCGAGAGCCCATTTTAAAGGTAACGTTTATGACCCCAAATCGTTCCCCTCCCTCGCCACACCATGGGAGGAACGACAGGCATTGCGTGACACTGAGACGTATTCGCCCAGATATCTTGTCTGTACCAGAGCTGATGGGGAATCTTTTCTATCCGTGAAGCCTCAGTTCTTTGTAGAGCATTTAGAGGACAAGTTCGGTGAGGTGGAGGGCTTGTCCAAGATGCGGTCTGGATCGGTGTTGATAAAAACGGCATCCTCTGCCCAGTCACGGAGGTTGCTCAATTGTGACAAGTTGGGGGATGTTTCCGTTAGCATCACGCCGCATAAGAGTCTGAACATGGTCCAGGGTATTGTATTCCACAGGGATCTTCTTCTGCAGTCCGACGATGAATTACGCGCCAACCTCGAACGACGAGGTGTTCATTTCGTCCGGCGCGTCCATCGGGGTCCGAGGGATAATCAGGTCGCCACCGGTGCCTTCATCTTGGCCTTTGAGGGTGATGTCTTACCCGAAAAGGTTAAGGTGATGGTTTACCGTTGTGATGTGAAACCATATATCCCTCCTCCGATGCGGTGTTTTAAATGCTGGAAGTTCGGGCACATGTCATCGCGCTGTACTTCCAGCATGACGTGTCGGGATTGCGGGCGTCCTTCGCATCCCGATACTCCATGTGCCCCGCCTCCTATCTGTGTTAACTGCGGAGAACACCATTCCCCCTGCTCGCCGGACTGTAGGATATTGCAGAAAGAACGGAAGATAATGGAATATAAGACCTTGGACCGGCTGACCTACCCCGAGGCTAGACGGAAATATGAGAGGCTCCATCCTGTGGCAATGCCGTCAACTTACGCCGCTGCTGCAACGACGGTTCTCCCGTCATCACGAATCGGCTCTAAGATCGGTCAGCATCCACCGGCCCCCTTGCTTGTGGGGGGCACTTCACACCCTGTTGCTCCTGCTCCATCTTCTCCAGGAGCAACACCCTCCCAACCATCGGGGACATCAGTTCCCCCTTCCCGGCTGGAGAAGCGTAAGACTTCTTCGGCTGCTCTCGCCAGGAAGGGATCCCTTGGGGCTCTCCCTTCACCAGTTCCGACCAGTGGAAAAGCGGACGCCCGCAAGTGGTTGAAACAACCACCAGTGCCTGGTCGTCGGGCCTCGCGGTCGTCGTCTGTCCCTGAGACTGACCCGGTGAAGCCCATGCCGCCTGAACCGCCGAAGGCGCAGCGTGACAAGCAGACAAAGAAGAAAGTCCCCAAGACCAACGGTATTGCGGTGGCACCGATCCCACCGCTTCCTACAAGCTCTGCCTCTGAGGACGAGGTGGAGATTCTGGCGTCCGCTGAGGACCTCGCTCTTGCCGGTCCCTCGGACGCAATGGATGGCATTTGTACAGATGCTCCATCGGAGGCAGCAGGTGACCCAGTGGCGTAATCTGCCTTCCCAGTCTCGTCACGCCTTTCCCAGCCATGGACAACACCATCCTCCAGTGGAACTGCAGCGGTTTCTTCCACCATCTAGCCGAGCTCCGTCAACTTATCGGCCTTCACCCTTTCTTCTGCATTGCTCTCCAGGAAACTTGGTTTCCAGCGATGCGAACCCCCGCCCTCCGTGGCTATCGGGGTTATTACAAGAACCGAGCAGCTTATGAAAGGGTGTCTGGTGGCGTCTGCATATATGTCCTTCACACTCTGCATAGCGAGTCTGTCCCTCTCCAGACGCCTTTAGAGGCTGTTGCTGTACGCGTGTGGACGCCACAGGCTGCTACCGTCTGCAGTCTTTACATTCCACCGGATGGTGATGTCTCGCAGCATGTCCTGGCTGCACTGGTCGCCCAATTGCCGCCACCTTTCTTGCTATTGGGCGACTTCAACGCCCATAACCCTCTGTGGGGTGGGTCAGTGGCAACAGGTCGAGGCACCATCGTTGAGCATTTATTGTCGCAGCTCGATCTCTCGCTGTTAAATGATGGTGCCTTCACACACTTCAGTGTGGCGCATGGCACCTACTCCGCCATTGATCTTTCAATCTGTAGCCATAGCCTCTTACCGTCTGTCCAATGGAGTGTGCATGACGACCTGTGTGGTAGTGACCACTTTCCGATCATTTTGTCACTACCACAGCGCCACTCTTCTGGGCGCCCTCGCAGATGGGCTCTGAATAAGGCTGACTGGGACTTGTTCTCCTCCACTGCCGCTTTTGAGCCTCTCTCTACCGATGACATTGATGCGGTGGTTCAATCGGTCACCACCGGCATCGTTACTGCCGCCGAATCTGCCATTCCCCATTCCTGTGGGTCCCCTCGGCGGAAGGCTGTGCCTTGGTGGTCGCCTGAGATCGCTGAAGCGATTAAAGATCGCCGGCGGGCGCTCCAGCGTCACAAGCGACACCCCTCCCTCGACCACCTTATCACCTTCAAACGGCTGCGCCCCCCTGCGGGTTCGGGGGTAAGAATAGGCCCGCGGTATTCCTGCCTGTCGTAAGAGGCGACTAAAAGGAGTCTCAAACGTTTCGGCCTTATGTGATGGTCCCCTCTCGGGTTTGACCTCCATCTATCTAAATTATTCCGAAGAGCGAGCCAATTGGGGAAGGGCACCTTACATGGTGCACTGTATCCTTCGTGCAATTAGACCTATAGCCGTCTTTCTCGTCGTTGCCATGGTGTCCCGCTCGTTTTCAATCTCTTGGGCGATTACCACGCTGCACTCTGCAGTGTTTCTTTTAACTGTGACGACGACCTTGGCCATTTTTGCACCTAAGATCCAGCACGGTAGCCAGTCCGTTGTGGTGGGGTCGCCATGTACCCTCTTGGTTGTAGCCCCCTGACAACACAGGGATCGCTCTACTGATGCCTGCGCCGTTCACTCCCCACGTATGCCAAGGAGTAGATGCCCATCTCCCTGGGGCATCGGGACTCCCGGCAATGGCCATCCTGCCAGGTGGCCTTTGCTGTGGCTGGGTGGCGCCCGTGGGGAGGGCCCTTGGTCGGAGTAGGTGGCATCAGGGCGGATGACCCGCAATGAAGCGTGGTACATCATCTGTCGCTGGCGGCCAGCCGCCAGCAGTCTCTAAGCGTTCTCGGGCTCAATTTAATGCTGAAAAGTACAATCCGAAAACGTTCCCCTCTCTGGCCACGCCGTGGGAGGAACGTAAATCTCAGGATGGCAGTAGCACTTATTCGCCCCGATTCTTAGTTTGTACGAGAGCTGATGGGGAGTCTTTTCTCTCAACCAAGCCTCAGTTCTTCGTCGAGCATTTAGAGGACAAGTTTGGGGAGGTGGAGGGCTTGTCAAAAATGCGCTCTGGATCGGTCCTGATCCAAACGGCATCCTCTGCCCAGTCACGACGGTTGCTTGCTTGTGATAAGTTGGGGGATGTTGCTGTTACGATCACACCGCATAAGAGTTTAAATATGGTCCAGGGAGTTATTTACCATAAGGACCTTCTTTTGCAGTCTGATGACGAGCTGCGCGCCAACTTAGAGCGCAGAGGTGTACATTTCGTCCGGCGCGTTCATCGGGGTCCGAAGGAAAATCAGATAGCTACCGGTGCCTTCATCTTGGCCTTCGAGGGTGATACGTTACCGGAAAAGGTCAAGGTGATGGTCTACCGATGTGACGTCAGGCCCTATATTCCTCCCCCGATGCGGTGCTTCAAGTGCTGGAAGTTTGGCCATATGTCTTCCCGCTGCACTTCCAGCCTCACATGTCGAGATTGCGGACGCCCGTCTCATCCCGATACTCCATGTGCCCCGCCTCCCATCTGTGTCAACTGCGGGGAGCACCATTCACCTTGCTCGCCAGACTGCAGAATCTTCCAGAAAGAACGCAAAATCATGGAATATAAGACCCTGGACCGACTGACTTATACTGAAGCCAAGCGGAAATACGACCGATTACATCCCGTGCGAATGACGTCATCCTACGCCGCCGCTACGACACCTGTGCCCGCCCCATCAGTTTCACGACTTCCAGCCAGCTCGATAACCAGTAAGACTCCTCCTGCCCCCTTGCCAGTGGGGGGCTCTACCCACCGGGTTGCTCCTGCGCCACCTACCTCAGGGGCAACACCATCCCCCCCATCAGGGACGTCCGTCCCTGCTTCTAAGCCGGAGAAGTGTCCAACTTCTTCGGCTTCTCACGCTCGCAAGGGGTCCCTCGAGTCCCTCCCTTCCCAGGGTTCCACCAGTGGGAAGGCTGACGACCGCCAGTGGCGTAAGTGCCCGCATTCAGCTGGTCGACGGGCTTCACGATCCTCCTCAGTCCCGGAGACTGAATCGGTGAAGCCCTCCCAGCCAGTTAAACCCAAGGAGCAGCGTGAGAAATCAAAGAAGAAGAGCTCTAAGCCCAAGGAACTCGCGGTGGCAGCCACCCCACCGCGACCTTACAGCTCTGCGTCTGAGGACGAGGTGGAGATCCTGGCGTCCGCTGAGGACCTAGAACTCGCCGGTCCCTCAGACGCCATGGATAACACTAGCACGGGTGCTCAATCGGAGGCAGCAGGTGACCCAGTGGCGTAATCTGCCTTCCCCGTCCTGTCACGCCTTTCTCAGCCATGGACAATACCATCCTCCAGTGGAACTGCAGCGGTTTCTTCCACCATTTAGCTGAGCTCCGCCAACTTCTCAGCCTTCGCCCTTTCTTCTGCATTGCTCTCCAGGAAACTTGGTTTCCGGCGATGCGAACCCCCGCCCTCCGTGGCTATCGGGGTTATTACAAGAACAGAGCAGCTTATGAAAGGGTGTCTGGTGGCGTCTGCATTTATGTCCTTCACACTCTGCACAGCGAATCTGTCCCTCTCCAGACGCCTTTAGAGGCTGTCGCTGTACGCGTGTGGACGCCACAGGCTGTTACCGTCTGCAGTCTTTACATTCCACCGGATGGTGATGTCTCGCAGCATGTCCTGGCTGCACTGGTCGCCCAATTGCCGCCACCTTTCTTGCTATTGGGCGACTTCAACGCTCATAACCCTCTGTGGGGTGGGTCAGTGGCAACAGGTCGAGGCGCCATCATTGAGCATTTATTGTCGCAGCTCGATCTCTCGCTGTTAAATGATGGTGCCTTCACACACTTCAGTGTGGCGCATGGCACCTACTCCGCCATTGACCTTTCAATCTGTAGCCATAGCCTCTTACCGTCTGTCCAATGGAGTGTGCATGACGACCTGTGTGGTAGTGACCATTTTCCGATCTTTTTGTCACTACCACAGCGCCACTCTTCTGGGCGCCCTAGCAGATGGGCTATGAATAAGGCTGACTGGGACTTGTTCTCCTCCACTGCCGCTTTTGAGCCTCTCTCTACCGATGACATTGATGCGGTGGTTCAATCGGTCACCACCGGCATCGTTACTGCCGCCGAATCTGCCATTCCCCATTCCTGTGGGTCCCCTCGGCGGAAGGCTGTGCCTTGGTGGTCGCCTGAGATCGCTGAAGCGATTAAAGATCGCCGGCGGGCGCTCCAGCGTCACAAGCGACACCCCTCCCTCGACCACCTTATCGCCTTCAAACGGCTGCGTGCGCGGGCCCGCCTCCTTATCCGCCAAGGCAAGAAGGAGTGCTGGGAGCGGTATGTGTCCACCATTGGCCTCCATGTCGCGCCCTCGCAGGTCTGGGCCAAGATTCGACGCGTCTACGGCTATCGGCCACCTGCCAGCGTCCCTGCGCTCTCACTGAATGGAGCAGTTTGTACTGACTCCGACGTCACTGCCAATCGCTTAGCAGAGCATTTTGGTATGAGTTCCGCTTCTGCGAATTACCCCCAGGCCTTCCGCTCCATTAAAGAGCGGATGGAACGTCGGAGCCTTTCGTTTCGCACCAACCACCCAGAATCTTACAATGCTCCATTTAGTGAGTGGGAATTTCGCAGTGCCCTCGCTGCTTGCCCTGATACCGCTCCTGGGCCAGATGGCATCCACTGTCAGATGCTGAAACACCTTTCAGTGGACTGCCAGCGGCGCCTTCTCGATCTTTACAACCGTCTTTGGGTCGAGGGGGGGTTTCCGTCGCAGTGGCGGGAAGGCATTGTCATCCCCGTTTTGAAGCCTGGACAGAACCCTCTGGAGGTGGACAGCTACCGTCCCATTAGCCTCACCAACGTTCTTTGCAAGTTGCTTGAACGGATGGTGAGCCGGCGCTTGCATTGGGTACTGGAGTCTCGGGGCCTTCTGGCTCCATCTCAGGGTGGGTTCCGTAAAGGCCGCTCCGCCGCCGACAATCTGGTGAGCCTGGAGTCGGCCATCCGTACTGCCTTTTCCCGCCGTCAGCACCTGGTCGCTGTCTTTTTCGACATGCGGAAGGCGTACGATACGACATGGCGTCATCACATTCTTTCTACGCTTCATGGATGGGGTCTTCGGGGTCCTCTGCCGATTTTTATCCGCAATTTTCTGTCGTGTCGTACCTTCCGCGTGCAAGTCGCGGCCTCGTATAGTTCCTCCCACGCCCAGGAGAACGGTGTGCCACAGGGCTCTGTTTTAAGTGTCTGTCTGTTTTTAATAGCCATTAACGGGCTTGCTGCGGCCGTGGGACATTCTGTCTCCGCTTCCCTGTATGCTGACGACTTCTGCCTTTATTACAGCTCTACTGGCATTGCAGCTGTTGAACGTCAGCTACAGGGCGCTATCCGTAAGGCGCAGTCTTGGGCTGTAGCGCATGGGTTTCAGTTTTCGGCAGCCAAGACCTGCGTTATGCATTTCTGCCGGCGCCGAACAGTCCATCCTGAGCCGCGGCTTTATCTTGCCGACGAACTCCTTGCTGTGGTGGAGACCCACAGGTTTTTGGGGGTGGTTTTCGATGCCCGGTTGACTTGGCTGCCTCATATCCGGCAGCTTAAACAGACGTGTTGGCGGCATCTAAACGCTCTGAGATGCTTGAGCAACACCCGCTGGGGCGCCGACCGCTCTACACTGTTGCGGCTCTACCAGGCGTTAATCCAGTCCCGTCTGGATTATGGGAGCCTGGCTTATGGCTCAGCATCCCCATCTGCGTTACGGGTGCTGGACCCGATTCTCCACAGCGGGATACGCCTTGCCACTGGTGCTTTCCGCACCAGCCCTGTGGACAGCGTACTAGTGGAGGCAGGTGTACCTCCACTGCGGTTCCGACGCCAACGTTTGCTGGCCGCTTATGCTGCCCATGTACTAAGCTCGCCCGGGCATCCAAACTATCGCCTCCTGTTCCCGCGGTCGGTCGTCCGTATGCCAGAACGTCGGCCGCGGTCTGGTTGTACAATAGCGGTCCGCGTCAAAGAGCTTCTCTCTGGGCTCCAGGGTTTCACTGTTCCACCTCCTTTCCGGGCTACTTTGCATACACCCCCATGGTGTGTTCGTCGCCCTAGCCTTCGGCTCGACTTGGCACAGGGCCCTAAGGACTCAGTCCCTCCTGAGGCCTTCCGCCGCCGCTTTTATTCCATCCTGGCCACGTATCAGGGCTCTGGTGTTGTTTACACTGACGGTTCGATGGTTGCTGGTCGTGTCGGATATGCGCTCACTCTAGGGGACCATTCCGAACAACGTTCCTTGCCGGATTCCCCCTGCGGGTTCGGGGGTTAGAATCGGCCCGCGGTATTCCTGCCTGTCGTAAGAGGCGACTAAAAGGAGTCTCAAACGTTTCGGCCTTATGTGATGGTCCCCTCTTGGGTTTGACCTCCATCTATCCAAATTATTCCGAAGAGCGAGCCAATTGGGGAAGGGCACCTTACATGGTGCACTGTATCCTTCGTGCAATTAGACCTATTGCCGTCTTTCTCGTCGTTGCGATGGTGTCCCGCTCGTTTTCGATCTCATGGGCGATTACCACGCTGCACTCTGCAGTGTTTCTTTTAACTGTGACGACGACCTTGGCCATTTTTGCACCTAAGATCCAGCACGGTAGCCAGTCCGTTGTGGTGGGGTCGCCATGTACCCTCTTGGTTGTAGCCCCCTGACAACACAGGGATCGCTCTACTGATGCCTGCGCCGTTCACTCCCCACGTATGCCAAGGAGTAGATGCCCATCTCCCTGGGGCATCGGGACTCCCGGCAATGGCCATCCTGCCAGGTGGCCTTTGCTGTGGCTGGGTGGCGCCCGTGGGGAGGGCCCTTGGTCGGAGTAGGTGGCATCAGGGCGGATGACCCGCAATGAAGCGTGGTACATCATCTGTCGCTGGCGGCCAGCCGTCAGCAGTCTCTAAGCGTTCGAGAGCCCATTTTAAAGGTAACGTTTATGACCCCAAATCGTTCCCCTCCCTCGCCACACCATGGGAGGAACGACAGGCATTGCGTGACACTGAGACGTATTCGCCCAGATATCTTGTCTGTACCAGAGCTGATGGGGAATCTTTTCTATCCGTGAAGCCTCAGTTCTTTGTAGAGCATTTAGAGGACAAGTTTGGGGAGGTGGAGGGCTTGTCCAAGATGCGGTCCGGGTCGGTGTTGATAAAAACGGCATCCTCCGCCCAGTCGCGGGCCTTGCTCGCTTGTACTAAGCTGGGGGATGTCTCCGTCACTATCACGCCCCATAAAAGTCTGAACATGGTCCAGGGCATTATCTTTCACAGGGATCTGCTTTTACAGTCCGACGACGAGCTGCGCGCCAACTTGGAGCGCCGAGGTGTCCATTTCGTCCGCCGCGTCCACCGGGGTCCGAGGGATCGTCAAGTTGCCACCGGTGCCTTCATCTTGGCCTTCGAGGGTGACACGTTAGCTGAGAAGGTCAAGGTGATGGTGTACCGTTGTGATGTCAAGCCGTATATCCCTCCCCCGATGCGGTGCTTCAAGTGTTGGAAGTTCGGCCACATGTCTTCCCGCTGTGCTTCCGACCTCGTCTGTCGCGATTGCGGTCGACCTTCCCATCCTGATCATCCCTGTGCGCCGCCTCCAATCTGTGTGAACTGTGGTGCGCACCATCCGCCTTGCTCGCCAGACTGTCCGATCCTGCAGAAGGAGCGGAAGATCATGGAAATAAAGACTATCGACCGCCTGACGTACACTGAGGCGAAGCGGAAATATGATCGGCTTCATCTGGTGCGCATGCCAGTTTCTTATGCCGCCACTGTCACTCCTTCTCCACTTCCATCCGCTCTGGTCACCTCTCAGAGTCGAAGTCCCACACCTGCCCCCTTGATGGTGGGGGGCACTAAACCTCCTGTTGCTCCTGCTCCATCTACTTCAGGAGCAACACCCCCCCAACCATCGGGGACATCAGTCCCCCCTTCCCAGCTGGAGAAGCGTAAGACTTCTTCGGCTCCTCTCGTAAGGAAGGGGTCCCTTGGGGACCTTCCTTCGCACGCTCCAACAGGTTCAAAAACCGACGGCCGCATGTGGCTCAAACAACCGCCAGTCCCTGGTCGTCGGGACACACGATCATCGTCTGTCCCTGAGACTGACCCAGTGACGCCCGCCAAGCCTGAACCACCAAAGGCACAGCGCGCGAAGCAGCAGAAGAAGAAACTCCCCAAGGCTACCGACGTTGCGGTGGCACCCATTCCACCGCTGCCTACAAGCTCTGCGTCTGAGGACGAGGTGGAGATCCTGGCGTCCGCTGAGGACCTCGATCTCGCCAGTCCCTCCGACGCCATGGAAAGCACTGGCACAGGTGCTCACTTGGAGGCAGCGGGTGACCCAGTGGCGTAATCTGCCTTCCCTGTCCCGTCACGCCTTTCCCAGCAATGGCCAGTACCATCCTCCAGTGGAACTGCAGCGGTTTCTTCCACCATTTAGCTGAGCTCCGCCAACTTATCAGCCGTCATCCTTTCCTTTGCATTGCTCTGCAGGAAACTTGGTTTCCAGCAATGCGAACCCCCGCCCTCCGTGGCTATCGGGGTTATTTTAAGAACCGGGCAACTTACGAAAGGGTGTCTGGTGGCGTCTGCATATATGTCCTGAACTCTCTTCACAGCGAGTTTGTACCTCTACGAACAGCTTTAGAGGCTGTCGCTGTTCGGGTGTGGACGCCACAGGCTATCACCGTCTGCAGTATTTACCTTCCACCTGCTGGTACTGTCGCGCAGCATGTCCTGGCTGCTCTGATAGCACAACTGCCGCCACCTTTTTTGCTGCTGGGCGATTTCAATGCCCACAACCCTCTATGGGGTGGGACTGTCTCCGATGATCGTGGTCGGGCCGTGGAGCATGTGTTGGCTCCGCTCGACCTTAGCCTCTTAAACACCGGTGCTCCCACGCATTTCAGTGTGGCCCATGGCTCGTTCTCGGCCATCGATCTCTCTATTTGCAGCCCTGGACTTGTCCCATCCCTCCACTGGAGAGTGCATCCTGACCTGTGTGGTAGTGACCATTTTCCCATCTATTTGTCACTGCCACAGTGTCATTCTTCTGGGCGCTTGCCCCGCTGGGCTTTCCACAGGGCTGACTGGCCAGCTTTTACTTCCGCTGTAACCATTGCGTCTCCCCCACAGGGTGACATTGACGAGGTGGTCCGTGTTTTAACCACGTCCATCGTTTCAGCGGCCGAGGCTACCATCCCCCGTTCCTCTGGCCTCCCTCGGCGGAAGGCTGTCCCCTGGTGGTCGCCGGAGATTGCTGAGGCTATTCGCGACCGTAGGCGGGCTCTCCAGCGTCATAGGCGGCACCCGTCTCTGGAGACCCTCATCGCCTTTAAGAGGCTCCGTGCCTTCGCCCGTCGACTTATTGCACGGCGTAAGCAGGAGTGCTGGGAGAGGTACGTCTCCTCCCTGGGCTCCCGTGTCTCGTCCTCGCACGTGTGGTCCCGTATCCGGCGGATTTATGGCTCCCAGACCCCTGTGGGTGTCCCTGGGCTCTCCTTGGACGGCGCTGTCTGCACGGACGCTGCCGCCATTGCTGAACGGCTAGCCGCGCACTTTGCTCAGAGCTCTGCGACTGCATCCTATCCCCCCGCCTTTCGCTCTCTAAAGGAGCGAGCCGAGCGGACGCCGTTCTCATTCCACACGCGTCATTATGAAACATACAATGCTCCTTTCAGCGAGAGGGAACTCCTCGCTGCCCTCGCCGATTGCCCTGATACAGCACCAGGACCGGACTGCATCCATGCGCAGATGCTGAAGCATCTCTCCAGGGACTGCCAGACACACATCCTCGCCATCTTTAACCGCATTTGGAACGAGGGCGTGTTCCCGTCGCAATGGCGAGAGGGTCTTATTGTCCCCATCGTGAAGCCCGGTGCGGACCCACTGGCGGTGCCCCCCTGCGGGTTCGGGGGTTAGAATAGGCCCGCGGTATTCCTGCCTGTCGTACGAGGCGACTAAAAGGAGTCTCAAACGTTTCGGCCTTATGTGATGGTCCCCTCTCGGGTTTGACCTCCATCTATCCAAATTATTCCGAAGAGCGAGCCAATTGGGGAAGGGCACCTTACATGGTGCACTGTATCCTTCGTGCAATTAGACCTATTGCCGTCTTTCTCGTCGTTGCGATGGTGTCCCGCTCGTTTTCGATCTCATGGGCGATTACCACGCTGCACTCTGCAGTGTTTCTTTTAACTGTGACGACGACTTTGGCCATTTTTGCACCTCAGATCCAGCACGGTAGCCAGTCCGTTGTGGTGGGGTCGCCATGTACCCTCTTGGTTGTAGCCCCCTGACAACACAGGGATCGCTCTACTGATGCCTGCGCCGTTCACTCCCCACGTATGCCAAGGAGTAGATGCCCATCTCCCTGGGGCATCGGGACTCCCGGCAATGGCCATCCTGCCAGGTGGCCTTTGCTGTGGCTGGGTGGCGCCCGTGGGGAGGGCCCTTGGTCGGAGTAGGTGGCATCAGGGCGGATGACCCGCAATGAAGCGTGGTACATCATCTCTTGCTGGCGGCCAGCCGTCAGCAGTCTCTAAGCGTTCCAAGGCTCAATTCAAGGCTAATGTGTATGACCCCCAATCGTTCCCCTCCCTGGCCACACCATGGGAGGAACGAAGGGCTATGAATGAGAGCGAAAGATACTCGCCCCGGTATCTCGTCTGTACCAGAGCTGACGGGGAATCTTTTATGTCCGTGAAGCCTCAGTTCTTTGTGGAGCATTTAGAGGACAAGTTTGGGGAGGTGGAGGGCTTGTCCAAGATGCGGTCCGGATCGGTGTTGATCAAAACGGCATCCTCCGCGCAGTCGCGGGCCTTGCTCGCTTGTACTAAGCTGGGGGATGTCTCTGTCACTATCACGCCCCATAAGAGTCTGAACATGGTCCAGGGCATTATCTTTCACAGGGATCTGCTTTTACAGTCCGACGACGAGCTGCGCGCCAACTTGGAGCGCCGAGGTGTCCATTTCGTCCGGCGCGTCCACCGGGGTCCGAGGGATCGTCAAGTTGCCACCGGTGCCTTCATCTTGGCCTTCGAGGGTGACACGTTACCTGAGAAGGTCAAGGTGATGGTGTACCGTTGTGATGTCAAGCCGTATATCCCTCCCCCGATGCGGTGCTTCAAGTGTTGGAAGTTCGGCCACATGTCTTCCCGCTGTGCGTCCGACCTCGTCTGTCGCGATTGCGGTCGACCTTCCCATCCTGATCATCCCTGTGCGCCGCCTCCAATCTGTGTGAACTGTGGCGCGCACCATCCGCCTTGCTCGCCAGACTGTCCGATTCTGCAGAAGCAGCGAAAGATCATGGAAATAAAGACTCTCGACCGCCTGACGTACACTGAGGCGAAGCGGAAATATGATCGGCTTCATCCGGTGCGCATGCCAGTTTCTTATGCCGCCACTGTCACTCCTTCTCCACTTCCATCCGCTCTGGTCACCTCTCAGAGTCGAAGTCCCACACCTGCCCCCTTGATGGTGGGGGGCACTAAACCTCCTGTTGCTCCTGCTCCATCTACTTCCGGAGCAACACCCCCCCAACCATCGGGGACATCAGTCCCCCCTTCCCAGCCGGAGAAGCGTAAGACTTCTTCGGCTCCTCTCGTAAGGAAGGGGTCCCTTGGGGACCTTCCTTCGCACGCTCCAACAGGTTCCAAAACCGACGGCCGCAAGTGGCTCAAACAACCGCCAGTCCCTGGTCGTCGGGACACACGATCATCGTCTGTCCCTGAGACTGACCCAGTGACGCCCTCCAAGCCTGAACCACCAAAGGCACAGCGCGCGAAGCAGCAGAAGAAGAAACTCCCCAAGGCTACCGACGTTGCGGTGGCACCCATTCCACCGCTGCCTACAAGCTCTGCGTCTGAGGACGAGGTGGAGATCCTGGCGTCCGCTGAGGACCTCGATCTCGCCAGTCCCTCCGACGCCATGGAAAGCACTGGCACAGGTGCTCACTTGGAGGCAGCGGGTGACCCAGTGGCGTAATCTGCCTTCCCTGTCCCGTCACGCCTTTCCCAGCAATGGCCAGTACCATCCTCCAGTGGAACTGCAGCGGTTTCTTCCACCATTTAGCTGAGCTCCGCCAACTTATCAGCCGTCATCCTTTCCTTTGCATTGCTCTGCAGGAAACTTGGTTTCCAGCAATGCGAACCCCCGCCCTCCGTGGCTATCGGGGTTATTTTAAGAACCGGGCAACTTACGAAAGGGTGTCTGGTGGCGTCTGCATATATGTCCTGAACTCTCTTCACAGCGAGTTTGTACCTCTACAAACAGCTTTAGAGGCTGTCGCTGTTCGGGTGTGGACGCCACAGGCTATCACCGTCTGCAGTATTTACCTTCCACCTGATGGTACTGTCGCGCAGCATGTCCTGGCTGCTCTGATAGCACAACTGCCGCCACCTTTTTTGCTGCTGGGCGATTTCAATGCCCACAACCCTCTATGGGGTGGGACTGTCTCCGATGATCGTGGTCGGGCCGTGGAGCATGTGTTGGCTCAGCTCGACCTTAGCCTCTTAAACACCGGTGCTCCCACGCATTTCAGTGTGGCCCATGGCTCGTTCTCGGCCATCGATCTCTCTATTTGCAGCCCTGGACTTGTCCCATCCCTCCACTGGAGAGTGCATCCTGACCTGTGTGGTAGTGACCATTTTCCCATCTATTTGTCACTGCCACAGTGTCATTCTTCTGGGCGCTTGCCCCGCTGGGCTTTCCACAGGGCTGACTGGCCAGCTTTTACTTCCGCTGTAACCATTGCGTCTCCCCCACAGGGTGACATTGACGAGGTGGTCCGTGTTTTAACCACGTCCATCGTTTCAGCGGCCGAGGCTACCATCCCCCGTTCCTCTGGCCTCCCTTGGCGGAAGGCTGTCCCCTGGTGGTCGCCGGAGATTGCTGAGGCTATTCGCGACCGTAGGCGGGCTCTCCAGCGTCATAGGCGGCACCCGTCTCTGGAGACCCTCATCGCCTTTAAGAGGCTCCGTGCCTTCGCCCGTCGACTTATTGCACGGCGTAAGCAGGAGTGCTGGGAGAGGTACGTCTCCTCCCTGGGCTCCCGTGTCTCGTCCTCGCACGTGTGGTCCCGTATCCGGCGGATTTATGGCTCCCAGACCCCTGTGGGTGTCCCTGGGCTCTCCTTGGACGGCGCTGTCTGCACGGACGCTGCCGCCATTGCTGACCGGCTAGCTGCGCACTTTGCTCAGAGCTCTGCGACTGCATCCTATCCCCCCGCCTTTCGCTCTCTAAAGGAGCGAGCCGAGCGGACGCCGTTCTCATTCCACACGCGTCATTATGAAACATACAATGCTCCTTTCAGCGAGAGGGAACTCCTCGCTGCCCTCGCCGATTGCCCTGATACGGCACCAGGACCGGACTGCATCCATGCGCAGATGCTGAAGCATCTCTCCAGGGACTGCCAGACACACATCCTCGCCATCTTTAACCGCATTTGGAACGAGGGCGTGTTCCCGTCGCAGTGGCGAGAGGGTCTTATTGTCCCCATCGTGAAGCCCGGTGCGGACCCACTGGCGGTGGACAGCTATCGTCCCATTACCCTCACCAACGTTTTGTGCAAATTGCTCGAACGTATGGTGGGGCGGCGTTTGTGTTGGGTCCTTGAGTCGCGCGGTCTCCTCGCTCCATCCCAGGGTGGCTTCCGTCGGGGCCGGTCTGCAGTGGACAATTTGGTGCGGCTGGAATCTGCTGTCCGTACGGCTTTTGCCCGACGTCAGCACCTTGTTGCTGTATTTTTCGATCTGCGGAAGGCGTATGACACCACATGGAGGCATCACATCCTCGCCACGTTGCATGGGTGGGGTCTTCGTGGTCGGCTCCCGGCTTTTCTTCAAAGCTTTTTATTGCGCCGCTCTTTCCGGGTGCAAGTCGGTGCCACCTCTAGTTCCTCTTATATACAGGAAAATGGGGTCCCGCAGGGCTCGGTGTTGAGCGTCTCGTTATTTCTAGTGGCCATTAATGGTCTGGCTGCAGCAGTGGGGTCGTCGGTGTCTCCTTCTTTGTATGCCGACGACTTCTGCATCTCATTTAGCTCCACGACTACGGGAGTCGCCGAACGCAGGTTGCAAGTCGCCGTTCGCAAGGCAGCATCATGGGCTCTGGCTCATGGTTTTCAGTTCTCTGCTGCCAAGACTCGGGTTATGCACTTCTGCAGGCGTCGGACGGTCCACCCTCATCCTGAACTTTACCTCGACGGCCACCTGCTTGACGTGGTGGACACTTGCCGCTTCTTGGGACTCGTGTTTGATGCCCGGCTCACATGGGTTCCTCATGTTACTCAGCTGAAGCAAAAATGCTGGCGGCACCTCAACGCCCTCCGCTGCCTTAGCCACACGTCTTGGGGTGCAGATCGCTGCACGCTACTGCAATTGTACAGAGCCCTTGTGCAGTCCCGGCTTGATTATGGGAGCCTGGCCTATGGGTCTGCGTCACCCTCAGTGTTGAAGTTGTTAGACCCCATACACCACTGTGGGGTCCGGCTTGCAACTGGCGCTTTTCGTACGAGCCCCGTGGATAGTTTACTGGTGGAGGCCGGGGTTCCCCCGCTGCGGTTTCGCCGCCATCGACTGCTCGCCGACTATGCTGTCCACGTGCATTGCTCGCCAGGCCATCCCAATCGTCGCCTGCTTTTCCCTGCCATGGTCCTCCATCTGCCCGAACGGCGACCTAGGTCTGGGCTTTCCGTCGCTGTCCGAGTTCAGTCCCTGCTGTCGGACTTGGGTTCATTCCCTCTTCCGCCTCCCTTCCGGGTCCATGCACCTACGCCTCCCTGGTGTTTGTCCCGGCCGTCCGTCCGTCTGGACTTGGCACAGGGACCCAAGGACTCGGTTCCGCCTGTGGCCCTCCGTCGCCGATTTCTTGCTCTCCTCGCCTCATTTTCGGACTGTGAGACTGTCTACACTGATGGTTCCCTGGTTGATGGTCGCACTGCCTACGCCTTTGCTCACTCTGACCATGTTGAGCAACGCTCCTTGCCGGCTGGCTGCAGTATTTTTACTGCAGAGCTGGTGGCCATCTTGCGCGCTCTTGAGCACATGCGTTTCTGCTCAGGTAGGTCCGTTGTCATCTGCAGTGACTCCCTGAGCAGCCTTCAGGCCATCGACCGCTGCTATCCCTCCTCTCCTCTGGTGTCCTCCATTCAGGAGGCTGTTTCCGCCATTGCCCGTTCTGGTGGTTCAGTGGTCCTGGTTTGGACGCCCGGTCATGTTGGCATCCCAGGGAACGAACGTGTAGACAGGCTGGCCAAAGGGGCGATAGACGCCCCAGCTTTGGATATCGGCCTTACGGCTCGCGACCAGCAGCTGGTGTTGCGCCGTAAGGTACTTGGGATGTGGGCTGCTGAGTGGCGTGGCATGACAGCCCCGAATAAACTACGGGCTGTCAAGGGGACGACCGATGTGTGGCGTTCCTCCCTGCGGGCTTCTCGCAGGGACTCGGTAGTCCTATGTCGGCTGCGCATCGGCCATACCTACCTGACGCACGGCCATCTGTTGCGTCAGGAGGATCCCCCCTTGTGTCGGTGTGGGTCCCGGCTGACGGTCGGCCACATTTTGCTGGAGTGTCCTCGACTGCGCACACTCCGGCAATCTTTTAATCTCCCGGGCACTTTGGCTTTGGTTTTATCCGACGATGCCTCCATGGCTGATACCGTTTTAAATTTTATCCGTGGTAGTCCGTTTTATGGTTCGATTTAGGGAGGTCCTGCGCCTTTCCCTTTCTGTGTCTCTTGTCCTTGTGTCTGTTGCTGTTCTGGTGTGCCGTGAGCTGGTTGACTCTTTCCCATTTTTGATCTCGTGGTCAGTCAACCAGTCTCCGGCCATCTTCCTTTCTTCTGTTTCTTTCTGTTTCTTTCTGTCTGGTGTTCCTATGTCCTGTTCTTGTCTGTAGTGTTTGTTGCTGGATTTGTGTGCTTTTAGCACCTGGGGGGACGTCTCCTCCCCCTTTGGTTTTTATCTGCTTCGTCGATTTCCGGCTCGCCTGATTTTGGAATGGGGGACTGATGACCTTCGCTGTTTAGTCCCCCTTAAACATCCAACAACCACCACCACTGGCGGTGGACAGCTATCGTCCCATTACCCTCACCAACGTTTTGTGCAAATTGCTCGAACGTATGGTGGGGCGGCGTTTGTGTTGGGTCCTTGAGTCGCGCGGTCTCCTCGCTCCATCCCAGGGTGGCTTCCGTCGGGGCCGGTCTGCAGTGGACAATTTGGTGCGGCTGGAATCTGCTGTCCGTACGGCTTTTGCCCGACGTCAGCACCTTGTTGCTGTATTTTTCGATCTGCGGAAGGCGTATGACACCACATGGAGGCATCACATCCTCGCCACGTTGCATGGGTGGGGTCTTCGTGGTCGGCTCCCGGCTTTTCTTCAAAGCTTTTTATTGCGCCGCTCTTTCCGGGTGCAAGTCGGTGCCACCTCTAGTTCCTCTTATATACAGGAAAATGGGGTCCCGCAGGGCTCGGTGTTGAGCGTCTCGTTATTTCTAGTGGCCATTAATGGTCTGGCTGCAGCAGTGGGGTCGTCGGTGTCTCCTTCTTTGTATGCCGACGACTTCTGCATCTCATTTAGCTCCACGACTACGGGAGTCGCCGAACGCAGGTTGCAAGTCGCCGTTCGCAAGGCAACATCATGGGCTCTGGCTCATGGTTTTCAGTTCTCTGCTGCCAAGACTCGGGTTATGCACTTCTGCAGGCGTCGGACGGTCCACCCTCATCCTGAACTTTACCTCGACGGCCACCTGCTTGACGTGGTGGACACTTGCCGCTTCTTGGGACTCGTGTTTGATGCCCGGCTCACATGGGTTCCTCATGTTACTCAGCTGAAGCAAAAATGCTGGCGGCACCTCAACGCCCTCCGCTGCCTTAGCCACACGTCTTGGGGTGCAGATCGCTGCACGCTACTGCAATTGTACAGAGCCCTTGTGCAGTCCCGGCTTGATTATGGGAGCCTGGCCTATGGGTCTGCGTCACCCTCAGTGTTGAAGTTGTTAGACCCCATACACCACTGTGGGGTCCGGCTTGCAACTGGCGCTTTTCGTACGAGCCCCGTGGATAGTTTACTGGTGGAGGCCGGGGTTCCCCCGCTGCGGTTTCGCCGCCATCGACTGCTCGCCGACTATGCTGTCCACGTGCATTGCTCGCCAGGCCATCCCAATCGTCGCCTGCTTTTCCCTGCCATGGTCCTCCATCTGCCCGAACGGCGACCTAGGTCTGGGCTTTCCGTCGCTGTCCGAGTTCAGTCCCTGCTGTCGGACTTGGGTTCATTCCCTCTTCCGCCTCCCTTCCGGGTCCATGCACCTACGCCTCCCTGGTGTTTGTCCCGGCCGTCCGTCCGTCTGGACTTGGCACAGGGACCCAAGGACTCAGTTCCGCCTGTGGCCCTCCGTCGCCGATTTCTTGCTCTCCTCGCCTCATTTTCGGACTGTGAGACTGTCTACACTGATGGTTCCCTGGTTGATGGTCGCACTGCCTACGCCTTTGCTCACTCTGACCATGTTGAGCAACGCTCCTTGCCGGCTGGCTGCAGTATTTTTACTGCAGAGCTGGTGGCCATCTTGCGCGCTCTTGAGCACATGCGTTTCTGCTCAGGTAGGTCCGTTGTCATCTGCAGTGACTCCCTGAGCAGCCTTCAGGCCATCGACCGCTGCTATCCCTCCTCTCCTCTGGTGTCCTCCATTCAGGAGGCTGTTTCCGCCATTGCCCGTTCTGGTGGTTCAGTGGTCCTGGTTTGGACGCCCGGTCATGTTGGCATCCCAGGGAACGAACGTGTAGACAGGCTGGCCAAAGGGGCGATAGACGCCCCAGCTTTGGATATCGGCCTTACGGCTCGCGACCAGCAGCTGGTGTTGCGCCGTAAGGTACTTGGGATGTGGGCTGCTGAGTGGCGTGGCATGACAGCCCCGAATAAACTACGGGCTGTCAAGGGGACGACCGATGTGTGGCGTTCCTCCCTGCGGGCTTCTCGCAGGGACTCGGTAGTCCTATGTCGGCTGCGCATCGGCCATACCTACCTGACGCACGGCCATCTGTTGCGTCAGGAGGATCCCCCCTTGTGTCGGTGTGGGTCCCGGCTGACGGTCGGCCACATTTTGCTGGAGTGTCCTCGACTGCGCACACTCCGGCAATCTTTTAATCTCCCGGGCACTTTGGCTTTGGTTTTATCCGACGATGC